>NW_022103924.1:410806-417487 GCF_000313985.2 Echinops telfairi
CTTTTAGATTGCCCTGTTATTTATTATTCTATTCCAATATCTCAAAGAGTCTGTTCTCTCTTATGACCCACTTGTCTTTCTTGCCATTTGAATGTTTTGTATCTGCAGTTTTCCCTTTATTTCCTCGGTATTTGTCTTCACTGCAGATTGATGTCTCTTATTCTCAATTTTCAGACTTGTTATTTTGAATACTATTTTAAGTAGGTTGGTTTCTTGGTGGTGATGTTAGTTCAGATTTATGTCTGCTGTTGTTGATTCTCTATCCAATTTTTGTTTAACAAATCTTTTTTGCTTTTATTTAGCTTCAATTCAAATAGTCATTACTTTGGATTTCACAATTTTGGCTCCTCTTTGATATTGCTCTACTTTATCAGGTGCATTGATTTGTTTTTGTTTGTTGAATTCTATTAGAATTTGGTTGGCAGTTTTTGCATCTATGTTTCTGAGGGATATCGGTCTCCGGATTGGGGATCTTTGCCAGGTTTTAGTGTCAGGGCCATGCTCCTTCACAGAATGCGTTTAGGAGTTTGCTGGTCCTTCCAATATTGTGGAATAGTCTGCAGAACTGGTGACAGCTCTTCCCTGAATACTTGGTAGAATTCCCCTGTAAAATCATCTTGCCGTGGGCTTTTCTTGATTGGAAGTTTCTTGATGACCTTCTCTATTTCTTCTTTTGTTATGGGTGTGTTTAGGTTTTCTACATCTGCCTGTTTAATTTGGGTAGAAGATGTATTTCTAGTATTTACTTCTTCTAGATGATCAAACTTGGAGTACAGTCTTTCATAGTACAATGTTATTAATTATTCTTTCTATTTCATTTGGATCTGTTGTGATGTCACCCTTTTCATCTCTAGATATTTGCAACTTTTCTCTTTTTCCTTTGTTAAGTTTGTTGATTTTGTTGGTTCTTTCAAAAAACCAACATTTTGTCTTGATTTTCCCCCATTGTTTTTCTGTTTTTCAGCTCACTTATCTCTACTCTAATATTCATAATTACTTTTTTTCTATTGTTAAGGGGTTTAAGTTGTTGCCTTCATTCTAGCTGGACAGTTTTTGTCTTTAACCTGTTTTATTTTGTTTTTTAACAAAATCCTTTCATTTCTCCTTGTCTGGAAATACTCATATCTCCCTCATATTTCAGCAATAATCTTGCTGGACATAAGGTTCTTGCTCAGCAGTTTTATTTCTTTATATCATTCCATTGCCTTTTTGTTTGCATAGTTTCTGCTGAGAAATCTCAGTGAATTCTTACGGTTTTTCATTTGTAGATGTCTGCTCTTTTTAAAAAAAATAGTTTTGCTGGCATATACATCATATATCATACAATGTAATCATTCAAACATATTAAGAAAAGTTGTACAATCACCAACAATCAATTTCAGAACATCGTCTATAGTCTTCTGCAAACTGTATGCTCACAATTTATGCTCTGATACCATTCCCTCCTTCAAATTTGGATTTTATTATTAACAAACCTTAGATCACACACGGAGTCCTGGTGGCACAGTGAATACATGTTAGGCTGCTAACCTCAAGGTCACCAGTTCAAAACCACCACTGCTTCATCAGAGAAAGATGAGCTTTCTTCTTCCATAAAGAATTACAGTCTGACAAAAAATCATGTCATTGTGTGCTCACTTTCCCGATACAATTGATGAAGACAAATGGGTGCATACACAAATGTGTTGAAGAAAGCTGATGGTGCCCGGCTATCAAAAGATATAGTGTCTGGGGTCTTAACGGCTTGAAGGTAAACAAGTGGCCATCTAGCTCAGAAGCAGCAAAGCCCACATGGAAGAAGCACACCAGCTTGTGTGATCATGAGGTGTCGAAGCGATCAGGGATCAGGCATCAAAAAACAAAAAATCAAATCATTGTGAATGAGGGGGAGTGCAGATTGGACACCCAAAGCCCATCTGTAGGAAACTGGACATCCCCTTACAGAAGGGCCATGGAGAGGAGACGAGCCAGTCAGGGGGCATGGTAGCAAAGATGAAACACACAACTTTCCTCTAGTTCTTAAGTGCTTCCCCACAACACACACCCTGCCAATATCATGATCCCAATTCCACCTTACAAATCCGGCTAGACCAGAGGATGTACAGATTGGAACTGGAAACACAGAGAATCCAAGACAGACGATCCCTTCAGGACCAGTGGTGAGAGTGGCAATACTGGGAGGGTGAATGTAAGGTGGGGTAGAAAGGGGGACCCAATTATAAGGATCTACATATAACCTCCTCCCTGGAGGACGAGCAACAGAAAAGTGGGTGAAAGGAGACGTCAGACAGTGTAAAATATGACAAAATAATAATAATTTATAAATTATCAAGGGTTCGTGTGGGGGGGTGGAGAGGAGAGAGCGGGGAAAATGAGGAGCTGATACCAAGGGCTCAAGTAGAAAGAAAATGTTTTGAGAATAATGATGGCAACAAATATACAAATGTGCTGGACACAATGGATGAATGCATGGATTGTGATATGAGCCCCCAATAAAATGATTTAAAAAAAAAAAGAATTGCCACCTCAGAAACTCACAGGGGCAGTTCTACCCTGTCCTACAGTGTCACTATGAGTCAGCATCAACTGGATGGCAGTGAGCTTGGTCTTTTGGTTTGATGGATGACAAATGCTAGTGTGCTTTTTCCAAGTGGACTTAGTTGACACCTCACCTACATAGCTGCGTGTTTACAGAGAGCCTTTAATGAAGACCCAGCCGCTGTGCTTTGATAGCTGGGCACCATCGAGTCTCTGTGCCACACTTCTCTGCAGCACTCACATCCTCACTGATCCGTCCATGAAGCCAGAGGCCCTTTTTCTTGTCTTTCTGTCTTTTTTTTTTTGGCTGACACTATATATTTTTGAGCATGATGCTCTTCCATAACATGCCCCAAATACTAAGGCACCTGACAAAAAAATAAAATAAGAATTGTAGCAACCTTCCGCAGATTGTGGGCATTCACCCTTCTTTGATTTCATCCACCAAGTCAGGCAATCTCCATGCAAACTGTAGGACAAGAGCCAAGCCTTCTACCCCAGAAAAACAAAACAAAAAACATGATTTTCCTTCAGTTTCATTATGATCATTTACGACCAGATTAAAAAAACGGGACAGCACCAAAGCCTGATTCGTGGGCTTCCTGTCATATGACTTGTCAACTTCATTCACGTACACCTACCAGTCTGTGGTCTTGCTGTTCCATCTTGTGACTTCCTGTGCATCAGACCCTGCAACTGCATGAGTCATTAGAAGCCTCCATCTTACCATCTGACCCCCAGACTTGAACCAGACTGGACATACCCACTTCTACAACTGTGTGAGCCATTTCTTGATAAAAAATATATTTCTATATACACTCCTAGGAGCCCTGCTGGGGTAGTGGTTAAGCATTGGGCTGCGACCCACATGGTCAGCAGGTCTAAACCACCAGCAGCTCTTTGGGACAAAGACTGGGCTTTCTACTCCCATAAACAGTTACAGTCCCAGAAACTCACAGTGGGGTTGCTATAGTCAGTACTGACCAGATAGCAGTGAGTTTATACCTACTCATATACGCATCATGATTTTGCTTCTCTAGAGAGTCCAGCCTAACAAAAAACATCTCTGGTGTATGCCAGGAGTCATTAGCTCCTGTCAGGAGAGCAAGGTCTTTTCTGAAGGGAGGACAACAGAATCATCCCCAGAAGAACATAAGCTGTTCTTCTAAACATGGGGCCAGCAGAGAAAAGTGAACCAATTAAGCAACTGGTCAGGAGAGTTGGGAGTACAGCCCATTCAGGCAATGGAGCATGTACCCACATGCAATCAGATCCCAAGGTAGGCCAACTTTCATTAACACCTAGAGTACTTGTGCTCTTGGAGGGAAGTCTCAAGTCCTGTACACACATCAAGCATCCTCACCTGATGCACCAGTGCTCGTGTATGAGATGCAATTGGTCAAGACTTCCAAAGATGCCAACCAGGCCTAAGCCAGCCCTGTCTTAAAGCAGAAAGAAGGCCAGAGCACCCAAGAAGCTGCTGCAGATGATTTCACAGACTAGCAAAACAACAGGAAAGAAAGCTACATCAGCTGGGCTTTACATCTGGTACCCATGCCGAATTCTAATCCATGACACATGACTCCAGACAAGCCAGGCAGGGGGCAGAGTGTTACCATTTGTCTCCAAATACAATCAAGATTTCTGTAAAATAAGTACATAAGCATCCTAGTGGGCAGATGACTCTTAAATCCTTTGAAACCAAACCTCACACTCTGCTGTGCATTAAGATTTTGGAACATGCATACACACTTATACAAGTATACACACACAGCACCCACACCCATGCTCCCTCCCCCTACACACACACACACACACACACACACACACACACACACACACACACGTCCTACTACCAATACTACTGATTTCCTTCTACGGGCTCCAGCACTGACAAGGGGACCAGACATGTTTGGCAAACACAGATCACACTGGCACACCAAAACCATCCAGGTCCTTGCCAGGAGCTTCTAGCATAAGCAGACCCTGGCTCATCTGGAATCTCTAACCACCTAGACAGATCCCATCACATGGAGACTTCAATCTTTCTGTCCCTGGCCTGAGTCTATTCACACATATCTATTAAACAAGAAAAAGGTTTTCAAATAGACAGGGTTTTTTGTTTTGTTTTTCAAATTTCTAATATTTTCCTAAAACTAAAAATATTCTCCAAATTATTAAGAAAAAAATCATCTAATTGTTTTTAAAAGGGTGAAGTCCAAGGACAAATGCCTCAGTACTGAACACTCTGTCTTTCTGTAATGCAGTGCTAATAGCAAAAGCAAGTTACAACCTTCTACAAAGTGCTACCACACCTTTGGAAAATACAGACCATATGAGCATGTTAAATGTGCTGTACATGTATGGCTACATATGGGTGCATGTATACATGTGGGTAAAAGACAATGGCATACACACACACACACACAACCTCAAAGGAAACTGTTAACTACAAACTGTCCACGCACTGATCCTGAGCACAAGAAGGAGGAGGCTTAGCTTTTCACTTTGTATTTTTCCTTTTAAAAAAAACAAGAAAATACCATTAAAATAAAGGAAAAGTTAGTCAGCACATTATATTTCCTGTTCACACAAAAGATCCAACAAATATTTTTGTAAAAATACTACTTAAGGGCTCCACCTACAGAAATAAAAACAGCTGGGAAAGAAGGCACAGGGTATAACAGATGGAAATGAGGATGTTCATCCACTATAAACAAAGTAACCAATTTGTATAGAGATTATTGAATGAGAATGTAAATCGCCGAAAACACAAAATATTATTTATATATAAAAAGATAGAAACCACTATTTCCATCCAGTTTCTCAAGTCAACATTTATTTCATAGAGTTTCATGGGTTTTCACTAGTCTCTAATTTTCATAATATCTCATGAATGCAAAGGGCAGTTTCCAATTTCCTGCTGACAAAACCTGGCTGAAATATATCCTACTAACCCACCCAAGGACCGCACTGTCATCAGAGCCTCCGTTTTGAGGCCTTAATTCCAACTCACGCAAAATTTCAACGGCCTTCGCTCGAGTCCTAGGTGGTTCTATTAAGTGGGAACATGCTTACTTCATCATTAAATTCATGCACGCAGTAGGCAGGACCATGTTAACTTGCAGAAAGGAAGTGGTCATCCTTACTGCTCACTGACAGGGACAGAACAAAGGGTTCTGCGTGCCTGCTAAGGGAATGAACAATGGACCCTGGGAGAAGATTGGCAAACACCTTAACCTTGAAGCCCAGCCCTAATGAAAATCCTGACACAGGACTACACTCAAAGATAATTCTGAGACATGCTGGCCCAGAGCCTCAGACTAGATAAATTTGAAAGGAATTATGTATGAGACCCAACGAAGAATGGAACCACCAATTACAAAGTTGCTTGACTGTCTGCAAAGCAGCACCCCTCCCCTTTTAAAGCGCCATTTTAAAATGCAGCACTCGAATAGATAACATCCCTTCTCAACTCCCAAGGTGGAATCTGCTTGGCTCACTGAGTGAACTGTATCTTATCTATGCTTAAGTGGCCCTTCTCAACTTGCCAGAGGGACCTGCTTCCTTTCTTTTGCAATGACTCTATGCTTCAATAAAACTGTGGCTTAACTCTGCAGCTGTGTGTATGCGTGTTTATGCAACTTCTCTCTGGACCCTAACCAACCACACGGGTCTGGAGTTTGTTAGTTCCCCCGTAGGTGACAGCCTGGGAGTCAAACTTCACATACATTGCCTCTCCCCACTCCCACTCCCCCCGAGACACACACGATGTTCATACTTGACTTTCCCACCCAATACCCATGGTCTAGGAGATCCTCCACCCCACCTCTAAACCCGTTCCTGCCCCCCCACCCCAGCAGTCCCTTCTATTCCAGTTACCATTGCTGTGTAATAAGTCATCACAGAATTTATCACCTAAAAGAAAGCATTTCACTATGCTCATAGAATCTAGTGATCAGGAATCCCATCAGACCCTAGCAGGGGCCACTTGTCTCTTCTCCACAGTATCTGAGGCCCCTGCTGGGGGTCTCAGTGGCTGAGGGCTTAAACCATCTTGTTCCCTTACAACTTGCCCTGGACACAAAGGACACAGAGATCAAGACTGCCAACTGGAGCACAAGTCTATAAAGCTTGGACTTA
>NW_022103924.1:419881-430596 GCF_000313985.2 Echinops telfairi
CTGCTCCCGTGTGCTCCGGAGCTGCAGATTCGGCACTGTCCCTCTTACAAGGTATCTTAGGACTTCAAAAATGAGCGTTCCGTGAACACCGTGAAAGCTATACTGCCTTTCCTGACCCCGAGTTGGAATCCATGCAGCATTGCTCCCACCACATTCCACTCTTTGAAGGTGCCAGATTCACAGGGAAGGGACACAGTCCCCACATCTCAATGAAAGTAATGCAGTTGTCTCCTAGAGCGGCTGTCACAACAGACCAAGCGGTGGAGAGTGGGAAGGGGGCGTGGATTATAAGGACAGACATTTACTGTCTCACAGTTCTGGAGATGAGAAGTCCAAATCAGCCATATTAGTTTCTCCTGCAGTTTTCAGAAAGAATCTGTTCTAGTCTCTCTCCCAGATTCGGGAGCTTGGCATGGTTGGTCTCTCTCCTCTGATTCCCGATCTACATACATTTTCTTTTATGGGTTACAATTCATATATAATCTCATGCTAAATTAACTCATAACCTTGTCCAAGACCTTATCTCCAAAGAAGACCACAGTCACACATACAGGGGGTTGGGACTTCACTGTATCTTTTGGGAGGATGCAAATAGTAAATTGACCAATAGTAATTTCAAAGACTTGCATCCATGTTTTTCAAACTGCCATCGTTTTTCTCCCCATTCAGCCACCTGGCTGTTTTCCTACTTGTTCTCAAGTTCCAATTCAGTGTTCTTGACTACCACACCCCCATCCCATCCTTGTCAGACAGCCCCACCTTCAACTTCCATCCACAGTGGTCTCCCTATATATTCATTTCTCCCCCTGCCCCACCAAACCAGAAAACCAAACTCTGCCACAGAGTCGATGACAACTCAGGGCAACACGATAGGACAGGCTTTCCAAGACCAATTCTTTATGAGAGTAGAAAACCCTATTCTTCTTCCATGAAACATAGGGTGGTTTTGAACTGCTGACCTTGTGGATAGCAGCCCAACACATAACCACTACGCCACCAAGGCCTTATTTGGGGGCCCCTACCACAAGCACACTGCTGGGGAGCCAGGGCACTTCCAAAGACTCACTGGATGCATGAGCAGCAGCATGTTTAAATGAACAACATATTATATCAGCCGACTGCAGAACAAGCAGAGAAAGACCCGAGGGGTGCCCAGTGAGAGAGGAGGACCAGCAAGCTTCAGGGCCTGGAGGAACAACTGCGGGCTAGTGTGGAGCAGGGGCATCAACTCCGGCCCTCTTCCTATAAGGGGAGCTTCAAGTTTGGGGAAGGGGAGCAAGGGCTAGAGACCAGGGGTTGCTGAAGTATAAGGGTTTCCCTGTTTGATTTCCCTAAATTACATGGATCATTGCCACAAGTGGGGACAAGCGGTCTGCCTCTGCGGTAGAATCATACACAATATGGGGTATCAACTCATGAACAGATAGGGCCACAGGGCCAGCCCCAATCAGAGGCAAACTGAACCCCTCCCTAGAAGTATGTGCTACAGAGGACACTAAACCTACAGGTTGGGGAGAGGGGCCTGCCTGTCAAGCCCACACAGAAGCCAAACCAAGAAGGAAAAACAGAGAGCGAGGGACTGGACTGCACAGAGCTGCCAAGGCACAGAGAGGACTGTAGGGCCGACCACAGCTCGAGACAAGATGTCCCCTCGCTGGAGCACACCACGACAGATAATACTGGGCACATGGCGGGGAGTGAATCCAGTCTGAACCCCCCACAGTGGGGCGAACCAAAAAGGGAACATAACAGATCAGCAATGGGAGGCAAAGCAAAGCCACAAAGCCCCTGAGGAGCTCCAAAAATGCTAGGAGGGACAGTTCCCAGAATCCCCCCAACACTAGTGGGAAGATAGTCATAAAGGCCAGCAGACAGACCCGAATTTGTGTATGCTTTTTCACAATTTGGGGGGCTGTTTTTTCTCCTCTCTTTACTCAATCTCTGTTTTCTTTTTGTTTTGTGTCCGTTAAGGTTGTGTTGCCGACCTACATAAGGGGGGCTTAGAAAACAAGCCCAAAGAGAAAGCAACAGTGCTGATGGTTCTGGAAGGACTTGTTGGGAGGAGGAATCGGGGGAAGGAGCAGTGAGCAAACAACGCCATAGGCAGAGGAAGAACTCAGGAATTAAAATCCACAATGGGGATCCTGGGGGTGTTGGAGCAACAGCAATCTAGCTGAGAGGAATTACTAAGAGGCAGAAGAAGGGCGAGTGTGATGGTCGGGCAGGAGGAAGGTAAAAGGAAACAGGAAAGATCTAGGAAGTAAAGCTATGGATAGAGGTATAAAAGTAGGTGTGTACATGTTAATACATTAATTCATAAAAATGGAGGTATTGGCATATATTTATAAGGCAATACATTGAGGAAGTGGGCAAACTTTGGCCCTCTGCTCAAGCCCTACTTCAACACAAGAACAATGCTCTAACAACCTGGCATGCTGTGATGCTCACCTTCCTGACATGACAGCTGAAGACAAAATGGGTGCATAAGCAAATGCAGTGAAAAAAGCTGATAATGCCCGGCTATCAAAAGATATAATGCCTGGGGTCTTAAAGGCTTGAAGTTAAACAAGCAGCCATCTAGCAGAGAAGTAACAAGTCCACATTGAAGAAGCATACCAGCCTTGCAATCATGAAGTGTTGATGGAATCAGGTAACAGGTATCAAAAGACCCCAAACAAACAAACAAAACATATTGTTGAGAACAAGGGGGTCAGAACAGAGACCCAGAGCCCATCTGTAGACAATAGGACATCCCCTCATAGAAGGGTCACAAGGAAGGAATGAGTCAATCAGGGCATGGTAAAGCACCGATGAAACGCACAATATCCCTCTGGTTCTTTGGGGCTTCCTCACCCCCCACTATCATGACCCAAGTTCTGCCTTTAATTTCTGGCTACAGGGGATCATGTACACTGGTACAGAGAAGAGCTCATGAGACATGGAATCCAGGTCAGATAAACCCCTCAGGAACATAAATGGGAATAGTGATACCAGGAGGGTAGGGGGAAGGTTGGGGGATGAAGGGAAGGAATGGGAAACTGAGGGCAATGATCGACACATAATACCCCCTGTCCTGAGGGGGACAAACAACAGAAACGTGGATGAAGGGAAACAGCAGTTGGTGTAAGATATGAAAATAATAATAATTTATAATTTAGCAATGGGCCACAAGGGTGGGAAGAGGGGAGGGAGGGGGAAAAAAAGAGCTGATACCAAGGGCTCAAATAGAAAATAAATGTTTAGAAAATGATGATGGCAACATATGTACAAATATGCTTGATAGAGATAAAATTATCTTAAAAGATATATATGGGGTATTTCAGTGTCCAGCAGGAAGAATCAAAGACTAGCAACATGGTTTTGTGTTGTTCACATAGCCTCATTCACAATGACCCTGAATGAGAAACAAGCAGGCTGCATGGTGGTCCATACATGGTGACAAATGCACACAGTGGAAGACTAGAGAGCAATACAGGCCAGATATTGTATGTGCCACAAGGCAAATCTTCCAGACAGGAGTCATGCACACAGATCCAGGCTTTCAGGAGCCAAGCAACAGAATGGCATTTTCACAACCTGCCAAACCATCACAGTCAGCCTCTGCTCGGCTTGTCTGGAGAGCGGTCCGAGGGGAGCAGTGACCAGAAGAGGCTTGGGTCTGAGGGCTGATGTTGGGCTAGAAGCTATGATTCAGGGTATGTGGGATCACAGAAATGTCACTCTGAGGATGTACAGATATCACTGTGTTTTTTATGTTCATCTCACCGTGAAAGGAAGCAGCACCTGGCACAGCAGGAGAACGACAAGGGAGGTGAGAAGGACACTGCTCCTTCAGCTTAGCTCTGACTTGCCCCTGCATTTCCAGAACAAAAAGGAAGTAGAAAACAGGATCACTCTCAAGGTAATCACCTGCATCTCCAGGAACAGGGCCGGGTGGGACCCAGACGTGAGACCCAGCCCACATGCCCATGGCAACGGCAGAACTCAGAACACCATGTAATCCTGCTACTTTGTACCCATCTGGTCACAAGCAATCTTCGAAGCTATTTTCCTGGTACTTGTACAAAGAAAGGCGAGGCCAGCAGGAGAGTCATACGTGCGTGACCTCCGTGGTTAGAGGAAACGGAGGAGGCCAGTTTCAGGTCATGCTCCCCTCCTTTCCATCCACCTGTCATTTGGCTTGTGACAAGCAGGCACTCTGAAATACTGAATGCAAAGGGAGACACAGGTGACTCTTGAGACACCCCTTTCACAAGAGCTGGGGGCTCTGGGCTCCCAGAGAAGCATTCACACTGTCCTTGTGCCACACAAAGACAGGTCCCAGCCATGATGAAAAGCACTCTGTAGAAGTCCGTTTACATAACAGTAGTTACACTATTCTGTCTGGTGCTATAGAAAGAAACAGCCACCCTGCCCCCACCCCCCACCCCCCCGCCCCCACCCTCCTAGTTGCCAATGAAGACAACAGCAAGGACTGGGTCAGGACGAACATGAATCGTGAATGGGGTTGTTGTGCTCAGCAAATGTGCTTCTTCATCTTTGTGACTACACTCTATGGCTGCCGTTAGGTGCTGTCAAGCCAATTCCAACTTATTCCAACTCTAAATGACAAGTAGAAATGCCCCTACGGGTTTTTTTCTTGGCTGTACTATTAACAGAACGGATTGTCAGTTCATTTCTCTCGTGAAGCCCTTGAGTGAGTTTGAGTTAAACCTTTGATTAGCAGTGGAGTGCCTAACTATTTGTGTCGCCAGGGCTCCTGGTACCAGGATGCCAGAAAATGCTT
This sequence comes from Echinops telfairi, assembly GCF_000313985.2. Classification (NCBI taxonomy): domain Eukaryota; kingdom Metazoa; phylum Chordata; class Mammalia; order Afrosoricida; family Tenrecidae; genus Echinops; species Echinops telfairi. The sequence continues at coordinate 424,668 of NW_022103924.1, forward strand.
TAAAATAGTTTAGATACAAAACATTTCAGCAGAAGTCTTGAAACTGCAATAAACTTGTTTTAGAGGAATCGATGTAGATTATACATTATCTTCCTCTCAGATGAAAGAGAAGTGGGAAGAGCTGCATTTTCAAAGGGAGAAGTTTGTATGAAGCCATCTCTCCCCTTTGCAAAAATAAATGTGTGTAGCGACATCACCTTTCAGGTAAAATACACTATTTTAGCTAAGTCCAAGAGCAGTTTCATTTAAAGAAATGGGAATCGTTAGCTCTCTAATGCTTTCTTTTCTGAGGTATTCAGAATATATTTTCAACATATTCTAATTTGAAAACTGCATTCTTGCACACCAATATGCTCTGAATGCACTCTCAATAAGAATGAGGACGGTGGGTTCCTGTGAGGGAGGATCTTATTTATACAACACAGAAGAACACAACCATTTGCCAAGAAAGGGCTGAGGGAGTTCGTGGCTTCACAGTATTACATGTTCTAAAACCAAGCACTGTTGCTCCAACACACCCTAGGTCCCTTTTCAAAGACATGTAGGATATCCAGTTCCGCCAGCCCAGGAGTCCTGTGTTGACCCAGTTTCCCTGGTCATGAGTATGCAGTTAGAGAGTAGATGTCACATCTTCAGCCTTAAGACACGAGTGGCCTTTCAATGACTGTACTCCAAAGGCACTCCTTACTTAAATCAGTCCCAAGCCTAAGGATCAACCAGCCTTAGGGGGAAAAAACAAGTGAAGTTGTCCACCCTTAAAAGCCAGCTAGGAAACTAATATGGTAATATAAATGTTAAACATCTTTACCCAATATAAAAATGTTAAGTGTTCCTACAGTCACCGATATAAGGCCCACCAGATGTCACCAGGAGTGGGGTCAGTCTGGGGTGTGTGTGAGTGGGAATTAGGACAATATTTTTCAATCAGTAAAAGCAATGTTACCGGAGCTTCAGGTTCCTGGAAGGGGAAAGAGAAGGTAGGGGGAGAAAGGGGGAACCAATCACAATGATCTACATATAACCCCCTCCCCGGGGCGCGGACAACAGAAAAATGGGTGAAGGGAGACATCGGCCAGTGTAAAACATGACAAAATAATAATGTATAAATTATCAAGGATTCATGAGGGAGGGAGGGTAGGAAAAGAGGAACTGATACCAAAGGCTCAAGTAGAAAGCAAATGTTTTGAAAATGATGATGGCAACAAATGTACAAATGTGCTTGACACAGTGGATGTATATATGGATTGTGATGAGTTGTATGAGCCCCCAATAAAATGATTAAAAAAAAAAAAAGAATCTCCTGGGCGAGAGAATCACCACTAGCAACCATGCTCTCTGACGCTTCTCTCTGCCTACCAGCGAGAAAACAGGGTTTTAAATATTTGTGAGGAAGAGGAAATTCCGCAGGGAGCAGCAAGGCTTTCTGGGAAATGTAGTCCTATGATATTGCAGGGCTCCGGGAGTGCTCAGTCCAAATCTCCACCTCCACTCCTGTGCCCTACCTCAGCATCATATATATATATAAATAAATAAATAAATAAATATTAGAAGGAATTTTTCAAATGTGTTTCTAACTGCAAGTCACCATCAGAGTGTGGAAGCAGCTACACCTGAGACACCTGCACAGCCAGGTGTTAGGAATTAAAAGGAAGTTTTAATATACTAATAAAAATGTTCTCAGCAATAATATGCAAGCAAGAAAACCTCATGGAAGCTTCTTTTTAAGTGCAATACTGACCTCCACAAGTATCCTAGTTCAAACTTTGCCAAGAAGGGATATTATTCATGTCCTTTTATTTAAATTCTTGAAGTCCCACAAAGCTGATCCACAGACAAAGGGTCGGGCCCAATTGAAGCCAGTGACCACAAGGTGACAGGCTGACACAGGATTTCTGAGGGCAGTCCCATAGGCCAGTCTCGTGCCCCTTCCAGAGCAGACTGGCCCTGGAGGGAACGGGACCACAGGAGAAAAGCCTGTTTTGTTCACATATCCTAAGTAGTCTCCCCTCCCTCTTCTGTGGAGCACACAGCTACTCCGAACTCCTGCCCTACCAGCTGGCCTGGTCACCACAGACTAGGAATCCACCTGATAACTCTTGTTGCCATTTTATGTTTGCTGTGTAGAAGAACAACAAATAGTAACACACCCACCTGCTTTTTAGACAAGGCATACACAACCTATCTTTAAAAAGTATGTCAGTCCTCTCCAGACAGATTTTTGTGTGTGCAGGTGTGCTCTTAAATCAGATTTTTTTATTTTTAGTTTTCAGTTTTGTATTTTCCCTTTGGGGTTTCCATAACTAGTATTATTATAGAAAGTTGGAAAAAAAAATTGGAAAACTGCAGACAAATGCCAAGGGAAAAAAACAAAAGGAACACATGATAAACACTCTGGACAGAGACTAGCTTGAGCTAGGCCAATTATAAGTCCTTCATAAGTGTTTATCTTTGTTGTTCCATGCCATTGAGTGGTTCCAACCTATAGTGACCCTGTGCACAACAGAACAGAACACTGCACAGTCCCGCGCCACCCTCACAACTGTTCCTGTGCCCGCACCACCGCTGCAGCCACGGCGTCCGTCTGTCTCGCTAAGGGCCTTCCTCTCTTTCATTGCCCCTCCACACTACCCAGCAGTCTCCTTCTCAAGGGGCTGGTCTTTCCTGACAATATGTCCAAAGTCCTTAGTGTATACTGTTCTATAATTTTTTTCATTTATTAGCTTGTTACTTTTTCACGGCATTACATATATTTTACATTATTATTTTGAAGATTGACTCGTGTAACTGTGGGGGTTCAACCTTCATCTGAAGTCACCTCAGACAATTTACTAGAATATTAGCTATCAAAAACCCTCTGGAGAACAATTCTACTCTGACACACATGGGGTCATCATGAGTCAAAATCAGATAGCAACGTTATTGGTTATACCACCTAACCACCTGCCACTCCTCAGGAAAGAGATGAGATCTTCTGCTCCCATAAGGATTTATAGTCTCCAAACCCCAAAGGGGAAGTTCTGCTCTGCTTATAGAGTACCTAACCTAGGAGGCACAATCGTCTGGATGGCAGTGAATCTGAGATCTAACCATTCATCTCTTGGTGGCTGTCCACGTTTTACCTCTCTTTTCTACTTCATCATCACAGAAAAATACCCTTTCATATAAATGCTTTACACACATGATTCCTTAAGATACATTTATAGAAGTTGAATTATAATCGTCAAAGAATACACATACCTATATAATCTTTTAAAAGTCACTGACCAAATACCATATTGAAGTTCATACATTAAGTGTTTGTGAATGCCCAGGACCCTGCTAACCACATGATCGGCAGTTCAAATCCATTAGCCCCTCCTCCAGAAAACCGTGAAGGAATCTGCGCAGCCTCAGAAGCCCCAAGGAACAGTTCTATTCTATCCTACGAGGTGGCTATGAGTCAAAGTCAACCAACCCCATGGCAGTGGGCATGGGAGTTCAAATCTTGGGTGAGCCACTTCTCAGTTGAATAACCCCACAAACAAGTTAATGATTCTCTCTATTTTCTTTCTTTTTTAAAAAATAAATTATTTTATTGGGGGCTTTTATAGCTCATATAACAACCCATACATCAATTATATCTAGCACATTTGTACCTATGTCGCCTTCCTCATTTTAAAAACTTTTTTTTACTTGATCCCTTGCTATCAGTTCCTCTTTTCTTTTTCTTTTTAAAAAAAATCATTTCATTGGGGGCTTAAACAGCACTTATCACAATACTTACATACAACCATATGTCAAGTACATTTGTACATTTGTTGCCATCATCATTTTCAAAACATTCTTTCTACTTGAGCCCTTGATATCAGCAACTCATCTTTCCCCTCCCCCCCCACCCTCCCTACCTCACAAACCCTTTATAATTTATAAATTATTACTTTTTAATGTCTTACACTGACCAATGTCTCTCAATTTTCAATGTCCTCACTTGTGAGGGGAAAAACATATGTTAAGAACTTTGCCAAAAAATCCTCAACAAAATCCTGGCCAATAGAATCTAACATCATATCAAAAAATAATACACCATGACCATGGGGTTTCAGTCCACGGATTCAGAGATGGTTCAACATTCGAAAAACAACCAATGTAAACCACCACATAAATAAGGTGAAGAACAAAAACCATACAATCATATCAACAAATGCAGAAAAGGCATTTGACAATATCCAACACCCATTTTTGATAACAACTCTCATCAAAATAGGGATAGAGAGAAATTCCTCAAAAAAATAAAAGCCATATATGTACAATTACGCCAAACTTACAGGGCTGTTTTCAGAATTAAAAGAGGATAGTGTATGAGCATTTGGTAGATGCTTTATGAGATAACCATAAATATTGCCATAGCATAAATGCCTCCCCTAAATGCCTGCTTCCCAATTCATCAGTCAGAGAGGTAATTCTGGCTGCCATCAAGTCAATAGCGACGTCTTGTGGGTATCCGAGACTAACTGCTTATGGAAGTAGAAAGCCCAGTCTTTCTCCCGCAGAGCTGCTGGTGGTTTGAACTGCTGACCATGTGGGTCACAGCCCAACGCGTAACCATTACACCATCAGGGCGCCCAAGAGAGGTGATAATCACTCCTTACTCACCAGTCTGCCCACATTTGACACTCACTGTCTTACACACCTGCACAATTATTCTGGTAAAAGAAGCCAGATGTTAAGACTAACACTATTTTTATTCTGTTTATAAATTATTTTTTAAAGGCAAAATTCTAAGAAGGTAAAGTCGAACAGCTGATGCTAGGAATGTAAGGAAGGGACCGACTACAGTGATTATAACAGAGTACAAGAAAATAAGGGGGGTGAGGAAGATGAAAAATTTCCATATCTTGATTTGATAGTGATTATAAAACCTTTATCAGAATTCACAGAATGGAACATCAAAGGGATTGGTTTTACTGTATATAAACTCAATAAATCTGATATAAACTCAATAAATCTAAGTTTTTAAAAAAATCTGCCAAGAAGGATGCTTGTACTTTGTCATCTAGTACTACAAGCCTTCATTACCAGGCCCTCGCCTACACTGTCTTCCTTTCACTTACTCACTTACTTCCTATCACTTCCTATCACCTCTAATCCCTGGGCAGGCCTGCACACCCTCAGTAGTCACCTGCCCTACCACAGCCCACACGGAACACACAGCTCCACAACAGCTGCGTACTTGATAGTCTCTAAATAAAATGCTCACTTTCATAACCATGAGCCCTGGTTTGGGGGCATTCCCCTTGTTTATCCTTCCTTCCTTAGATCAATGCAGAAAATCCTCTTCAGCTTTCCTGGGTCTGCCTTCCCCCTCTGGGAGCCTTCCTGGACCACCACCAAGGAAAACTTCGTCCTTCTTCCCTTTGCCAGGAAGGTTATCAACTCTGAGTGCACATTAGAATGACCTAGGGATCTGGTTAAAAAAGAAACAAAACCTCTCTACCGTCGCCACTCTCCAGTTCGAATGAATTCTGGTTTAACTGTCTGTGCAGCCCGAGTGGGTATGTGTTGGGCTGCTAACTGCAAGGTTGACGGTTTGAGACAACCAGCAGCTCTGAGGGAGAAAGAACAGAGTCCTTGAAACATACAAATGATCAAAATTGACTAGTAGAAATGCAAAACTTTCCAGCGCGCAGCTCCCCAGCGACCGCCTCCTCGGATGTGGCTGGTGCTGCAGACCCGCGACCCGGAGCAGCTCGGAGGCGGTGAATGACAGCTCTTCCAGTATGCAATAAAAAATGGCTTCCAATAAATCCACATTGCAAACAATGGGAAAGAAACACAATGGAAAGAGTGAAAAAGTCAAAAAGGCCGAACCTGAAGAATTTGTGGTAGAGAAAGTGCTGGACCGGCGTGTTGTGAATGGGAAGGTGGACTATTTCCTAAAATGGAAGGGATT
>NW_022103924.1:432536-434561 GCF_000313985.2 Echinops telfairi
CCTACACTTAGCCTCAGTATCTTCATGTCAACCACCTACTCCAGAAGGACTGCCCCATTTCCCCTTCTCTAGATTCTGCACAGCCAAGAGGGCTACCTTTCTAACCTGGCACACGTACCTTCTGCGGCTTTGCTTCAGTTTTCTTCCTGCTGTGTGAGCTTTGCACCCTTGGTTCTACACTCATCATCTTTCACTGACATGCCTGGTTTCCTCATCAAATGCTAAACTGTCTGCAGGCAGAGCCCTCTGCAGAAAGTCCTTATCTGTGAACCCATGGCCGAGCAGAGGCACCAGCACAGAGCACCAAGACAGCCTGCGGAGGAAGACAGTATTTTGTTCTGCTAAATCCTTCCTATCAGAATACAAACCTTAACAATAAATCTTCTTTCAGCTCATTAACCAAAAGCTACTCCCCCACTTTTCCACTACCCTTGATAACACTATCCATGAAAATTTTATACCCCTTTGCTTTCAGAAGGTCTCTCCTTTCCTTCTCTTATAAACTCACTCTTAACTTTCTGTTCCCACTGCTCCCACTAAACTGTGCTGGTCAAGGACCCAAATGGCCTCTGTGTTGCTAAACCCAGTGGTCACTGCTCAGTCTTCAATATATTCACGTCAGTCTTAGCTCCCCAAAGCTTGGTCAGTACTTCACTTCTCAGACTCCTCCAAACTCCTTGGTTTATCTTTCAACTAGCTGACTCTTCCTTCATGGTCTTGTGTCCTGACTCAGTCCTTCTTCTATGCCAACATTCTTGGGCTCAAGCACCTCATAGTTTTACATGATCACCTCTATGCTAACAACTCCCAAACTTATATTACCAGTCCAGATCACTCTTCCAAACTCCAGGCTCACTCATCCAATCAACTTGCTCACCATCTCCTTATGGATGAAAAATGGAACTGGCATATGCTCCTGCATACTACCTTGGAAGTTAGATTTTTTGGAATTTCCCATACAACTCCCCCAGCCCCCAACTTCAAGGATTATCAGGCACAGACTACCTAAGGCTAACAATGTTATTGTTTAGATTAACTTAAATTTCCTTAGCTTTAAAATTGTCTTTCAAGTCAGTGTTGACTTCTATTTTTCCTTGGCCTACAAAACATACATTAAGATGGTCAATAACTATTGATTCATTGACTGCTTCATTTAAGTTAAATCATGTTATTGACTTGTATAGAAGATAAATTTCTACAATCAAATTATATTTCCAACATTATCAGAAATTGCATTATCTAACAGTAGTACAGTGGTTAAGCTGTTAACCAAAAGGTCTGAGGTTTACACCCATCAGTCACTCTGCGGGAGAAAAAGGTGGCAGTCTGCTTCCATAAAGATTTACAGCTTTGGAAATCCTACAGGCCAATCCTACTATCCTGTAAGGTCACTATGAATTGCAATCAACTCAATAGGAATAGGTTTGAATTTTTGGTTTAATGGAAATACCCTTTAAAAACTGGTTTTATAATTATAAAATATTCATATGTAAATTGAATAAACCACACTAAACTATAGAAAGCCTTTCTCCTTCCCACTTCCCTTCCACAACACACACACACACTCCCACTATGGACTATTAACTTTTGCTCATGGCTGTGGGTTAGTGGCACAAGTAGTATGTTCAGGGGCTGTGCCTAGTGCCACAGGAAGAATCTTCAAGAGCTTGGTAATTATCTGCTAGATGATATATGTACTTCCATATCTTTTTCTACATGTAAACATGAGCTCAAGCAGAAATACAGGATCACTCCATACATTTTATCCTAAGGGATGATGTCTTCACTTACTATATCAGTATAGTAAGTTCAAAGTAAATCTTTGAACTATATCATAAACTGAAGGATCCTAAGATATGTTTCAGAGAGGATTTATTAAATTATTATCTTTCTACACCTACTCCCCCCTCACCAACTATCTTGTTATATAACGTTTATCATTTATGAGCATAGCAAATCTACTATCTACTTGTTCAAATCTACTTAGAATAACATTGGCTATAATGGTTAAAGTTATGTGTCAAC
>NW_022103924.1:434968-436951 GCF_000313985.2 Echinops telfairi
GTCTATAAATTATATTGTTTTAACATAACCACAATATGTTTTTTTTAAACCACAATATGTTTTTTAAGTAAAAAAGTTACCATTCACACAACAAATGTCTAATTGCCTCATAACATAAATTTTCAAGGAACAAATCCTGGAGAAAACACTAAGCTATAAGCTCTGTATCAAGTTTTGGCCAAAGCCCTGCCCCACTGTGCCATTCCAGAAGGGACAGGTGACGCCTTCAGAGATAGATAGCACTTAATATTTTTAGAGCAATTACAGACCCAGGTCACTGGAGGTCCGCAAAGGTATTTTACCGAGGGTCTTGGAGGTGTGGGGCAGTTATCTTCCTGCTGACCTGGCCAGAAAGAAGGAGATGGCACCCTTGGACTGGAGCAGAGGTCACTGCTAGTCATAAATGCTTGAGGGACAGCAACGGAGTCCAACACTAATGGGCAAATTTAAATAGGAAGAAATCAGTAGAAGCAAACAAGTCAGTGTACTTATATAGAAGACTACCTTACCTGGCTTACCTAAAAACATCTCAGGTTCTAAGGGAGGAGCATTCTGTACCCACTGACCTAAATGATTCACAGCTATTTCCTCCTAATAAATCTCTATGACCTTCCCCAAGGCCATCTCTCCTCAACAGCAGGAAGGTTAGAAGTGGACCAAGTTTCCAGTAAACTTCTCCCCACCTGTTGCAGAGCATCTTGGCCTGGCTGTCCAGTATTCTCAGGGAGAGAAAGAAATGCCCTGAGGCCTGAGTGTCTCCAGGTAGCACAGGTGAAGCAGCAAAGATTGGTGGAACTATGTACCTGCCAAGGCTAAGGCGGACAAAGGCTTGGTCCCAACCGCCTCTCTGCCACTTTTGCTCAGTCATTTTCTATCTTATCTTCTAGTCTCTCTTCTACGACTAGAGCCATTGAATGGGAAATGATTCAACCTCCTATTGGGGACTGCCAAGAAGGCAGTCTCCTCTCTTCCAACGTCCAACAGTCAACTTGGCTCTACAAAGGGCCTATGGCAAACTTACCTCTGTCATGCCCACAACCACCCAGCCAGTCTTGGGCAGTTATCAGGTCACTGGGGGCCACAAGATTCAAAGACTGTTGCCCTACCTTTCCAAGAGTTCTTGCAACCAGGCAAATGCTTCACATGAGGGGAAATGGCACTGTAAATTAAAGAACAGCCAGGAAGCAATCTCACACCCATGGCTAGGCAGGTACAGCATAACTAGCCAGGGATGCCAACAGCAGGGACATTCGAGTGGGGGATGGGCCTGGGTCCCAACTACCAATCAAGGCTCTGACATCAGGCCTATCATTCAGCACAACAGAGACAAGAGGAGCACTTACCCACCCTCCCTGAACCAGAAATAGGATCCAGAGGAAAAGCCTAAAGGGCTGGGCCAGTCCACACCCATCCCCCACCAGCAGCTCAGTACAGTAAAAGCAAGCTCACTCCAGAAGCAGCAAGACAGAAACCCATTTGTCTTTGCAATGCATTATCGATTCTAAGGCTTATGGGAGCTAGCACCGCAGTCAGCCATCAACCTGAACTCCCCAAGCACTGGCCTAGGGGAAGGCCAAGCTACATGAAGAGTGCCTCAGATCATCCACTGAGTGGATGAAGTTCAACCCACAGGGAGGCCCCTGGACAGCAAATTCTGCAGACCACCTCACCCAGCACATGGCACAAGAGAGCCACCCACTTAGGGGCACATCCTCAGGTCTCTCATACTGTTTTCAATAGACCATGTCTGCAAGAGTTGAAAGTGGATGTGCAGCAACAGGGTACATGAGAGGGAGCTAAGTTGGGCTTCCTCTTGGTGACAGGGATTTGTGTTCAAGTCTTTGTTTTACTTGCTGGTGTGGAACACACACTCACACTGGCTCTGGCCTTCTTAAACACTGACCCCACCCACAGATGTGTGTGTGTGTGTGTGTGTGTGTGTGTGTGTGTTATCGTGGTTGGTGCCTGGGTGCTGAGCACTCA
>NW_022103924.1:439260-440600 GCF_000313985.2 Echinops telfairi
TGGGTGACATGGTGATGGCCACAGTCAAGAGAGGTAAACACGAGCTCCGAAAGAAGGTACATCCTGTGGTGGTGATACGCCAACGAAAGCCCTATTGGAGAAGAGATGTTGTGTTTCTTTACTTTGAAGATAATGCGGGGGTCATAGTAAACAACAAAGGCGAGATGAAAGATTCGGCCATCACACGACCTGTTGCAAAGGAGTGTGCAGACTTGTGGCCCCTGATTGCGTTCAATGCGGGCAGCATTGCGTGATTTTGCCATATATTTGTAAAAACCACCAACCACCCTATTAAAAATTATTCACACCCTCCAAAAAAAAGTTACTTGGACTTAAAAAAGTGCCTCTGCTATGCGAAGTTTCATCCCACAAACCTAACAATTTCCAGGGAAAACCATCCCAGAAACCTAATAGAAAGCTTTATATCAAGAAGTCATTATAAACATCCCAGCGCAGTCTAACTCAAGTCCAGAAGTCTGATCCTAGTCCACAAGTCCCTCTTCAGACTTACACAGTCGCATGCAATTCCTGCATGTGTTAGCCTGGGTAGACTAGAGAAACAAATTCATAAACGCGCATATATATACAAGGAAGAGGTTTATATACAAAAGGAATTGAACATTGAGAGAACATCCCAACCCAGTCCGGTCCAAGGCCATAAGTCTGATATTAGCCCGTATGTCTGATACCCATCTATAAAGTCCTCTTCAGATTCACGAAACACATGCAATGAAGCCAAATGCAGGACAGTCACAAGCCAGTGGGTAGAAAGTCTTTGGGTCCAGTGGCATTGTAAGCATCTCAGTGCTGGCAGGGGGCTCTCTGTGGTTTCTCCGACTTCCAAGGTCTGGTTGTCCATGTGGCTTGTCTTCTGCAGTGTCTCCCAGGGAGTAACAGAGAGAGAGAGCTGTGTCTTCTGCCTCCACAGAGGAAGTACCAGATTTCCCAGAATTCTCAGGAGAAGGCCATGCTCACACGGAAATCTCATTGGCTATCTCCAGATTGACAACCTAGACTCCACCCCTACACTCTTAATCCTTAAATTGACACCAGATTAGGTGACTACCACAGACCACCCCTTGTCAATTTAATACTTTCCCATAACTCTTTAGCCATATATAATGTTCAAACAATAATAAAATCACATCTGTACCTTATAGGATAAAACTAAAAAGCATGCAATTCAATGTATGCCACACTCATCTAAACATAACATTCTATAAGTGAACAAAACAAAAAATCTCCTATGCCTAACAATTGCAGTTAAGTAACAAATACACCTTAATCCTATAATCCTAGGAATATATATTCCCCACCTATGAAAGTTTGTAAGCCAACCA
>NW_022103924.1:441658-443244 GCF_000313985.2 Echinops telfairi
CACCCAGCACCGCCATGGCCCATTTGGATCAGTGCCCACTTTGCTCTTGACCCTCCACTCTCCACCCAGCATGGCCCGTTTGGCTCAGTGACTGCTTCGTTCTTGCCCACCACTCTGCACCCGGCACAAATACACCCGGAACCAGGAAGACACCTTACATTCCAGAAACCTGGACATGCCTGTCCATATAAGCAGCAGCCCTGTAGGCTGCGATGTGACTCCCCCAGCCCAGACATTGTGGACTGTGGGACTTCACCCAGGCTGGGGGCCTTTTCTCCCTAATAAAGCCTGTTTGTTCTAATTCGACTGATTTGGTTTCTGGCGCCTCTCAACTACTTTACACTAAACTCAGTTCTTAAAAGTCAAATTCAATCGCCCCTGGTTGCATCAAGCCAGGGCCAAGTCTCCTGTTAGCCATCTTGACTAAGTAGCATGACCTCAGAGAAGTTCAAGGCATCATTTTGCCCCCTGAGCTCAAAATTTACATTTATCACATTCATTTTTGCCATTTCAGTTAGGAATAAACTAAAGACAAACTTTAGGAATCAAAATCTTTACTTCCCATGCCCTTTCTAGAAAACAATCAAGTAAACAGTGTGGTCCTATTTGACTTCCGGCTGGACACAGAAGAAAAACTGTGATAAGGCAGAGGCCAGGCAAGTATCCACTCTCCATCTTCATGATTTGTTTCTCTTATACCCCATTCCCAAGGTACCATCATGTGTTAGGCTAGTTGAACTGCAGGAACAAATCCGGTGGCACTCATATATGTGTAAGAAAGAGCTCTAAATCTATTAGTGACACAAGAGGGGGTGCAGGACCTCCCTCCCATGTTCCTAGTGGACTTTTCTGCAACCCTTCTCTATGCCCTCATACCATTAGTTAGCTAAATATTCTATGTTGTGGGATATTTCCCACACCGGATGGCAAGGAGTTTCCCAAGGTGGCCTCAAAGGAGTCAAGTTTGTGTTTGGTACTGGTGGATGGAGAGCTAGGGCAGTCAAATTGGTGTCCCCCCCCTACCCCACCTAACTCTTTTCCTGGCCTGGAGGGAGGTGGGGATGGAGCTGGGGTGGTGAAACCGCTCAAGGACTTAACTCCTGACTCAATACCCAAGCTTTTCTCCAAAAGTGAGCAACCAGTAATGCTCCCTCTGCCAATCTATGGGACAACTACTGGGCTGCAGATACCAAGGCTGCTGTTCCCCTGACCAGAGCTTCTGAGAATCAGCTTCTTTGCAATCAGTTCACGGTATCAGAAACAGGATGTTCTCTTTCGAATCCTCTGCCTTCAGTATAGGGCATCAGTGCAGAGAACTGGAGAAAGAGCCCAGTAAAGGTAAATATGGTAAAGCTAATGGCGGAGTATGCAAGTTGGGTGAAGGGTAAAAACCTTATCCCTTTCTATACTGGTGACTTTTTTTTCATCATTTTATTGGGGGCTCGTACAATGCTTATCACAATCCATACATACATCCTTGTGTCATCATCATTTGTTGCCATCATCATTCTCAAAACATTTGCTTTCTACTTGAGCCCTTGGTATCAGCTCATTTTCCCCTCCCTCCCTGCTCCCCCCTCCCTCAC
>NW_022103924.1:444848-446442 GCF_000313985.2 Echinops telfairi
TGTTGTTTGATTTCTTTTCTTTTAAAATGTAGATGTCAGACAGTGTAAGGTATGACAAAATAATAATTTATAAATTATCTAGGGTATATGAGGGAGTGGGGAGCAGGGAGGGAGGGGGAAAAATGAGGAGCTGATGCCAAGGGCTTAAGTGGAGAGCAAATGTTTTGAGAATGATGATGGCAACGAATGTACAAATGTGCTTTACACAATTGATGTATGGATGGATGGATTGTTATGAGAGTTGTATGAGCCCCCAATAAAATGATTAAAAAATGCAGTCTGTATTATTTTCACAAATCAAACACATGAAATAGATTTTATATAAAAACTTAGGAATGTTACTTTCGAGATAATGCAATCTGAGAGATCACACCCTAATTTTCTCCCAGTATGAAAGACTGAAGGAGTTATTGTTAAATCATTCAGATGAACTTACCAATAGTTATTGTGATTTCCACAATATTGGATCCTGATCAAACCTGCCTCCCATTCAGTGTTTCCATTCCTGATTCTGGGTGTCAGATACAGGTCCTGCGGAGGGCTTTCTCCTACAGTTCTGGGGTTCAAGCTTCATGCTTCAAAGGTCAGAGGACAGCCCTGTTTCCTGCCTCCTCCAAAGCTGAGCCGCCTTTTGAGCAGTGCTTCTTCACAGCTAGCCTAAGATTTCTTTTTTTTTTAATCTTAAAAAGAGTAATACGGTTTATTATTTATATGTTTAAAAATCTACTGATAGCAGTAAACTTCTCTTCACAGAACACTCTCATCTTCTGATTATGCCATATATATGTGTGTGTATATATATGTGTATATATATATATATATATATACACACACACACATATATTAAATACTTTTATTGGGGGCTCTTACATCACTTATCACAATCCATATGTTCATCTAGTGTGTCAATCACATTTTCACATATGCTACCATCATCATTATCAAAGTATTCTCTTCCCACTTGAGCCCCTGATATCAGCTCCCCAATTCTTCCCCTTCCCTCCCTCGCCCGCCCTCCCTCACAAACCCTTGATAACTTATAGATTATTGTTTTCATATCTTACATCTTCCTCCATCGCCCTTCACCCACTTTTCCATTGTTCGTCACCCTGGGAGAGGGTTATAGGTTGATCTTTGTGATTGATTTCCCCTTTCTTTCCCCACCCTCCCCTAATCCTCCTGGTATCTCTACTTTCATTGTTGGTCCTGAGAGGTTTATCTATCCTGGGGTCCCTTTATTGTGGGCTCTTATCTGTAACAGTGTGCATGTTCTGGTCTAATCCTATTTGTAAGGTAGAATTGAGGTCATGATAGTGGGGGTAAGGAAGCACCAAAGAACTAGAGGAAAATTGTGTGTTTCATTGGTGCTATACTGCACCCTGACTGGCTCATCTCTTCCCTGTGACTCCTCTGTGAGGGGATGTCCGATTGTCTACAGATGGGCACTGGGTCTCCACTCCATGCCCTCCCCACCCACCCCCACCCCCAATTCACATTGAGTATGATTTTGTTCTGGGTCTTAGATGCCTGATGCCTGATCCCATGGATACCTCATGATCACACAGGCTGGTGTGCTTCTTCCATGTGGGCTTTG
>NW_022103924.1:447602-450525 GCF_000313985.2 Echinops telfairi
CTATCTTATCTAGATAGACATGCAGATAACATTAATAAGCACAATAACCAGGCAAAGCCAAACAAAACAACAAAGGAAGTCAAGACCAACAAAACAATAACAACAAAAAAGTTACTGACAAAAATGGAAAAGCCTATAAATAGTTCAAGGTCTGTTGTTTTCCAGTTAAGTCTGATGGGGTGCTACACTCTGTCTCCAAGTCTATTTTATGTATTCACCAGGGATTTCATCACTTTGCTCCCCTTGCTGCTCTGTTGCATGCCCTTAGTGTTTCGCCCCAGCATGATGGAGTCAGATTGTGCACAATTCTCCCACTGTCTCCAGTGCTGTCCCCCCCAGCACTATGATTTAGTGAAGGACGCCCTGTCTCGTGGTGGGGCAGGCCCTATGGTCCTCTCAGTGTGTTGTCTGCTCTGAGCAGGAATATTGTCCGTGGGGCTTGGTGGGCCAGGATGTGTTCCCCTCCCTCTCCATCCCTTTTCATTTCTCCTGTGTGCTCTAATCATACACACCCCTCTCCCTAAGCTGTAGCCCCAGTGTTGTCCTCTGAAGTGCATTCTTCTTACAGGGGTGGGGTGAAGAGGGGAGTGTCCACATGGTTGGAATTGGGGCCGGCACCACACTCTCTATTGGTTCCCTGGTGCATGCCGGTATGTTGTCTTCATATCTTGGCACACTGGGTTGAAGCCAGGTCTCTCTCTCCCTCTCCTGTGGAGATATAAACAATACCCTTCCTTTGGGGGGCTAGTGCCCTGCTCCCCACCTACCCATGTCTTTTTTTTTTTCTTTATTTCCCCCTCCTATTTAGTTGTCTGCTGTATGTATCTCTGGATTGTGTTTGGCTCCTGCCATAGTAGCTAGACCTCACCCCACAGATGTACGTATACAGTAGCTTTTCCCAAATGCCCCATTTTTTTAAGCTTACCTCAGTGGGCTCATGTTGTACTTGTCCTTTTGTGCTTGGCTTACTTAACTTAGCATGATTTCCTCCAGTTCTTCCTATGCTGCAATGTGCTTCGTGCATTCATTGCTGTTTTTTAGGGATGTGTATGTATGTACCACAATTTTTTGTTCCATTCGTCTGTTGATGGAAATTTGGGTTGTTTCCAACTCCTTGCAATTGCGAACTATGCCACGATGAACATTGGAGCACAGATGTGTGGCTGTGGTTTGTTTCTTGCCTCTTCTGGGTATATGCCCAGTAGGGGGATTGCTGGGTCGTATGGTAGCTCAATTTTCATATGTTTTAGATATCGCCCAATCAATTTCCATAGTGGCTGTACATACTTACAGGTCCACCAGCAGTGGATGAGAGTTCCTATCTCCCCACAACTCCTCCAACACTTTACTTTCTGATTTTTTTGAATTGGGCTATCTTTGAGGGTGTTAAGTGATATCTCATTGTTGTTTTAATTTGCATTTCTCTTATGGCTAATGATTGGGAACATTTTCTCATGTTTATTGGCCATTCAGATTTCTGCCCTGGTGAAACTTCTGTTTAAGGTCCTTTGCCCACCTCCTCAGTGGGCAGTTAGTTTTTCTTCTTATTGTACACTTGCAAAGTATTGTAGATTTTAGTAATAAGGCATTTGTATGATGTGTCATTGCTAAAGATGTTTACCCAATCTGTGAGCTCTCTTATTACTCTCTTGGTGAATTCTTTCGATGTACATAGGTGTTTTATATTCAGTATATACCACTTTTCAATTTGTGACTCCTCTGTATTTGTATCCTTCCCTATTTCCAATAGCCTATGTATTCCCTGTGCCAAGGTTCTCAGGTTTGTCCCAATTCCCTCATTAATGGCCCTAATAGTTTGGAGCTTTACTTCAAGGTCTGTGATCCACTTTGAGTTTATTCTTGTGCATGGAGTGAGGTAAGAGTCTTGCTTCATTTTTCTGTAGGTAGATATCCATTTTTTCCAGCACCACTTATTGAAGTGGACATCTGCTTCCTATTTGATATTTTTTGGGCCCCTATAAAAAAATCAGTTGTCTGTGTGCTGACAACTGGGTTGTTCTTTATTTATTTATTATTTTTATTTTTTATTTTTTGGGGTTTTTTATTTCTGGGTTTTCAGCTCTTTTCCATTGGTCTGAATATCTGTCGTTATAGAACTGGTCTCTCTTGATAAAGTGTCCTGAGTATGAGGGGGAACAAATTAGGTTATGTGTTTTGTATTAAATTGTGTGTCCTCCCCAACCCCCAACCCCACACACAGTTTGAGTAGCAATGAGTCGCATCAACTCAATGCTAGTGAGTTAGTTGAGTCAAAGTATGTGTTGAATTCTTAGCCTCAATAATTTTTCAAGCGATTGTGTTTGCAAATAGGGGTTTACTTTCATTATGTTAGTGAGGTCATGTCAGTGTAGGGTGGATCCTAAACCTAATCACTCTACTTAAAAAAGTTATATAGCCACAGAGGCACACACACAGAAGAGAGATGCTGTGTGAGGATCATCTACAAGCCTAGGAGTGCTAAGGAACCAAGAAACACCAGGGTGACTGACAAGAAGTAATCAAAACAATTAGACCCTGATTTGAACTTTTAACATCCAGAACTGTGAGCAAACAGATTGTTTTCATGTTACAAGCACCATCTGCCCCAAGAGGAGATACAAACTTAGTGTCAATAAATGTAGTTACTAAGAAATCCAGGTGATAATCCATCTAGAATATTATGCCCTTTCTTTGGAGGTATCTATAGAAGAGATTTCTTGCACTGGGAAATTTCAGTACATTGAACCCCAGTGAACCATTGAACCCCAATGTTTGCACAGCTTTCCAGGGAATAAGAATTAATCTCTCCATTCCATATTAAAGAAAGCACAGGTTTGAACGTTGAGAGAGACTGCAGAAGTCACTCTGGAGGGCTCTTACTGCTCCAGGATCCCTCTGATCCATTCAGCTGCTAACTGAAAAG
>NW_022103924.1:451354-452905 GCF_000313985.2 Echinops telfairi
GCTGACCTTGTGCTTAGAAGGCCAATGCATAACCAGCAATGCCTCCAAGACTCCTTAAACGTGTGGGCCTGGGCAAAGAGGAGATGGCGACCTTCAGCAATCATTATTATCCCACTCCTCAGTTTATTTCCTAGTTTGAAAAGATAGTAAAATGA
Organism: Echinops telfairi; assembly: GCF_000313985.2. Lineage (NCBI taxonomy): Eukaryota > Metazoa > Chordata > Mammalia > Afrosoricida > Tenrecidae > Echinops > Echinops telfairi. Next base: position 451,510 of record NW_022103924.1, read on the forward strand.
ATGGTGTCTCCCCGCCCCCTGTCTCCCTGCAATTAAATGGCATGGAGATAATATCCAACCTCCTCTGGCTTCCCCATTGCCAAGAGGCAGGGGTCAGACATGCTTCCATGCTCCATTCTTCTTTACGTATTCTGATGCCAACTGTTCCTCTTGTACTTTTGCACTAGGTTTGATAATTCATTGCAATGGCTACACAGAACTCCACAGAATATACTCACAATTATGGAAGTTGTGAGACTGTAAAAACAAACTCACTGCAATCAAGTTGATCCCGATTCATAGTGACCCTAGAGAACAGGGTAGAACTCTCCCTGTGAGTTTCCAAGACCTTTACTCTTTACAGGAATAGAAAGACTCATCTTTCTTCCGTGGAGATGTTGGTGTTTAGAAATGCTGATCTTGCAGTTAGCAGCTCAATACTTAACCACTATGCCGCCAAGACGAACCAAAAGTCACTGCCATCCAGTCGATGCCAGCTCATAGCAGCCCTATAGGACATGGTAGAACTGCCCTGTGAGTTTCTGATACTGTTACAGGATTAGAAAGCCCTGTCCTTCTCCCCCAAAGCATCAGGCAGTTGACCTTTCAGGAACCCAACTAGGGAAGATAATTGCTGTGTATGACACCAAGTCATAGTAACCCCATGCGCTGACTGATCCCGTGCCACCCTCACAATGGTTCTTAAGGTTGAGTCCATTGAGGCAGTCACTGTGTCAATCCACCTGTGTCCTTTCTTTTTCATTCTCCTTCTACTTACCAAGGATCCCTGGTGGCATAGAGGCTGCACATTGGGCTGCTAAGCAAACAGCCAGCAGTGCAAATTCACCAGCCTCACCAGGGGGAAAGATGGCTGTTTCTGCTTTCATAAAGAGTTGCAGTTTCAGAAACGCACAGGGGGCACTTCTGCCCTGTCCTATAGGGTCACTATGAGCTAGCATCAACTCCATGGCAGTGAATTTTTTTTTTTAACCAAGCATGATGTCCTTCTTCAGGGACTGGTCTCACCTGATGACAAGTCCAAAGGCTGTGAGACAAGTCTCGCCATCCATGGCTCTCAGGAGCATTCTAGCTGTGCTTCTCCCAAGCCAGGTTTGTTTGTTCTTTTGGCAGTCAGTCCATGGTACTTTCAATGTACTTTGCCAGCATCAAAATTCAAATGCATCCATGTTTCTTCAGTCTTCCTTATTCAATGTCCACCTTTCACTTGCATCTGAGGTGATTGAAAATACAATGGCTTGGGTCAGGTGCACCTCGTCCTCAAAGGAGTATCCTTGCTTTTCAACACTTTCATGAGGATTTATGCAGCAGATTTATCCAGTGAAATGCATCGTTTGATCTCTTGTCTGCAAGCAAGACAAAAATGTTTTCTTTATAAAGCTTTTTTAATTAAAAAAAA
>NW_022103924.1:454148-456679 GCF_000313985.2 Echinops telfairi
CCAGGCACCATCTGCTTTCTTCACCACACTTTGCTGTAGCACCCTTATCTTCTGTGATCATTTCATGAAGGCCAGTATCCAACAGGGCCATGGTATAAGTACTAACTGTTCTTGGACTGGGGCCAAAATTAAGCTTGATTTAAGACAAAATTCTTGACAACTTCAATCTTTTCTCCATTTATCATGATATTACCAACTGGTCCAATTGTGGGAATTTGGTTTTCTTTACACTGAGTTGTAATCCATACTTAAGACTAAAATCCTTGATTTTCAGCACCAAGTGCTTCAAGTCTTCCCGCCTTTGAACAAGCAAGACTGTGTCACCTACATATCACAAGTTGTTAATAAGCCATATTCCAACCTTGCTGCCACATTCTTCTTCATTTAATCCAGCTTCTCAGATTATTTGCTCAGCATACAGATTGAATAAATCTGATAAAAGGATGCAACCCTGATACACACCTCTCCTGGTTTGAAACCAAGAGGTATTCCCTTGTTCTGTTTGCACAACTGCCTCTTGATCCATGTACAGGTTCCAAATGAGCACAATGAAGTATTCTGAAATTCCCATTCTTCTCAAGGCTATTCATAGTTAATTATGGTTCATACAGTCAAATGCCTTTCCATAGTCAGTTAGACACAAATAAACATCTTTCTGTACTCTCTGCTTTCAGCCAATATCAAACTGACTTTACCAATGATATCCCTTTTCCACATCCTCTTCTGAATATGGCCTAAACCTCTGGTAACTCCTGGTTAGTCTACAGCTCTAACAGTGGTTAAATGATCTTCAACAAAATTTTAATTGCATGTGATATTAATGATATTATAGAATTTGATCATTTAGTTGGGTCATTGTTCTTTGTCATGGATACAAATATGAATCTCCTCCAGTCAGTTGGTCAACTGAATAACTGTTTTCCAAATTTCCTGGCATAGGAACATTTGGAAACATTTCAATTGGTATTCATCAACTCCTGGAGCCTTATTTTTGAGTAATGCTTTCAGTGTAGTTTGGACTTAATTCTTCGTCATCTGTTGCCTCTTGAAATGGTTGAATGTCAACTAGTTCTTTTTGATATGGTGATTGTGTTCTTTCCATGTTCTTTCGATGCTTCCTGCATCAACCCGTATTTTGCCCATAGAATCTTTCAATGTTGCAAATTATGGTGCGAAGTTCGATTCTCAGGCTGTCATCCATGGAGGCATTAGCAAGCTCCAAACCCATGTGGTTTGTTAGTGTCCAGAGATACGCCATGCTTACCCACACATACCAGCAACAAAGAGTTAAGCAACAGTTTTATTAAAGCATAGAGTCACTTCAAAAGGAATGAAGTGGATCCTTTTCATGAGTTGAGAAGGGGCCACCTTAAGCAAACAGAGGATACACTTTGCTTCGGAGGCAAAGCAGGTCCCCTTCAAGAGGAGAGAGGATATCTCAAGCATAGTTGAGATACACTGCACTCCGAGAGTAAAGGGGGTTCCCCCCTCTCGAATTGAGATGAGGACGTTGTCTGGGAAACACTTCTAGTTCCTATATGGCACTTTCAAATTGGGAGGGGGGTTGCCACTCTGCAGATGGTCACGCAACTTTCTCATTAGTTACTCAGTCCCTCCGTAGGTCACCTGAACTATTTCAGTTTTATCTGCGCTGCTGCTCTAGGTCAGTATGTCTCAGAATGTCTCATGATTTTATCCAAGTGCATCAGGGTTGTCACTGGGGCCTGGCTTCAAGGTTAAGGTGTTTTCCAATTCTCACAAAGTTCGTTGTTCATAGCTTGTTTCACACGGTCCTGTTAATTCCCTTAGCAGGCTCGGCAGAAGCCTCTGCTGTGTCATCAGAGGCCTGCATTTTTTTTTCTTGAGTTCTTTCAGTTTAAGAGATGCTGAGCGTGTTTTTCTCATTTTGTCTTTTTAACTCTGTGTTGGCAATTTTCTTTACACTGTACTTTGTCTTCTGGAGCCGTCCCTTGAAATTTTCTGTTCAGCTCTTTGGCTTCATTTTTTCCACATGCCTTAGCTGCTCTATGACTAAGAGAAAGTTTCCGTGTCTCTTCTGGCATCCATTTTGATCTTTTCTTTCTTTCCTGTCTTTTTAATGATCTTTTGCTTTCTTCATGTCTGATGTCTTTGATGTAATCTCCTGACATTAGTGTTCAACGCCTCAAATCTGTTCTTGAAATTCAATGGGATAGACTTCAGGTCTTATTTTAGCTTTCATGGACTTGTTTGCATTTTCTTTAGCTTCAACTTCAACTTATATATGAACAATTAACTGTGTCCACAGTCACCCCCTAGCCTGGTTTCAGCTGCTGATATCGAGCTTCTCCAGCGTCTCTTCCCACAGACGAGTTCACTTTTATTTCTGTGTAGTCCATCAGAAGCCCACAGCATACCTGTTTTTGGGGTCTTTTTTTTTTCTCCTTTTATTATTTTTTATTTTTTTAAACATTTTATTAGGGGCTCATACAACTGTTATCGCAATCCATACACACATCAATTGTGTAAAGCGCATTTGTACATCATTCTCA
>NW_022103924.1:457741-460285 GCF_000313985.2 Echinops telfairi
CAAACCCGCCCAAGGGTGACCAAGGTTAGTTAGCCATTATCAGCTGTCTAGATCAAGCAGACACCACTGTCTATTCCATAACCAATGTGGGCACACCCCTAGGTGATTCCTCTCCTATTGATTGTATTGCCTATGTTAATATCCCTATCAGGGAACTTGCATGCCTCCAAGAATAGTAATTGTCTGTTTTATTATGTGAGACGTTAGAGTGATCAAACTTGTTCTAGAATGAATTGTATTGCCCCTTTCTGTGATGTATGACTCTATGATGCATGGTTAGCAATAAATAATGAGGCTCCCTGGTTCTCGAGAGGGTGGCTGGAGAAGGTGACTAAGGAGGACGAAGCAGAGGCTTCTTCTCTGACGGCTAAGCCCCCTCCACGAGGACCATCAAGCCTGACTGAGGTGAGATATGCTACCATGAATTGCGTCTGACTCCATTACTTGACTCCATCCTTTAACTCTCATGCTCTCTATGACTTTACTGTAATCTCTACTTATTATCGCTGTACAAGTGCGCCTACCAAACCTGTGATGTTTTGTGGGGTTCCCTCTTACCCTTAACCCCACACTCCTAATTGTTTAACTTCTGGGTTTCTTTTGAGTGTGGGTTTTTGGTATCTCAATTTCTTCCTTTGTTTTCAGGACCGATCCCCAGATTTCTTGTGTGGTCCTAAACATTATTCTCCTATATTCTCTTTCTGCTAGTTCCAGGACTTCTTTGTCTTGGTAGTCTATTGGGTTTGGCTAATCTTCAGTTGTTAACTTTAGTTTATCTTGAGTTTTTGTGGTTACTGATGTTGATTGTTGTTTGTGTGGCACAGTGGTCCAGCTATACCTGGTGCATAGGGTTCTGGTTTGCTTGTTTTTTTAGAGGGATGAGGGGGAGGTGACCCTTTAGGTTAGAGGAGGCAGAACGGATAGGGGCTAGAAATTGTACTGTGTGGAGATGAGGAGAAAAATGATAGAGTTGGTGGGTAACACGAATAGGAGATAGGAGCATAAGAGTAGCATTTAACTGGTGGTATTAATCATAAGTGGTTTCTGGTTAAAATAGTGGTTTTTAAAAAATAAATTTGGAAAGGGGATTTTAAGAGGTTGGTAGTACTTGTTTATTTATGTGAAAATGTGTCTCACTGAGAAAGGGGGTGGGGCCTTGAGGAGGAGGACATATCTAGTAATCTACCAGAGTCATATATACCACCATGCACAGACCAATGTTAAGTGTTTACAGCAAAAGGCCCTTGGTTCAGCAGCACTCGGCTTTCCTGCTCTCAGAGAGCTGATCTATTGGTGTAGGGATGTCACCCCTACTGGGAATGTTGCACAGGAAATAATGGACAGATAAGGGGATTTGGTGCCACAGCACGCTATTCACCCTCCGGGCAAGGGCCCTAGCGGGTAATAGGCAGTAGAGTGGAGGCTTGAGGTGAGGGAGAGCTTCTAATCAGGGAGGTCATGAGGAGGTAAGTCCTGACATGAGTGGATTTCCAAAGTGGGGGGGGGGAAGGAGCCGCCCAGACTATGTGGTATACCAACTTCTGGGTTGGCAGAGGTAGAGGGAGGGTGTTTTTATTTGTTTGTTTGCTTGTTTTTACCAAAAAAGAAAAATAATTTAAAAAATCTTGAAGCACCCAGAATTCAGGTCTCGCATCTGATTTCTGAGGGAGCTCACCCTAACTGTGAGATCCTGGCTGAGCCTGGTTGGGTTCTCTAGGACGTTCTACATGGCAGCCATGTTTTTCTCCTCCCTATCATTATTGATACAGGAATATTTGTTGTCATTTTGCTGTGTTTTGTTCGATTTCCTTTTCCTTTCCTAGAGAAACAAGTCCAGGGACACTCATATATGTATAAGAAAGAGTTTTCTATCTACAAGTAATTTTATATCAAGAACACATCCCAGCCTAGTCCAACCTACATTCATAAATCTGATAATAGTTCATCATTATTGAACTATGCAGAATGCAGGAATATCACAGGCCAGTGAGTGAAGAGTCATGTAGATCCAAAGTCGGGGGAAAACATCACATGGCCCCAGTAGCTCTCAGGGTCCAGTAAGCAAGAGAGTCAAAGCAGAGAGAGAGAAAAGGAGGTTCCCCTGGCCCTCCTTATGAGGAGGCACTATCAGGCTGTGACCTGATTGACAGGTTGAATACCACCCCGACCTTTCATATATCTTCAAGTTGGCATGAAATTCCGTAACCACCACAATTGGTGTCTTTGTTCCTCTTTTATTTCTGTGTTGTTTTGGGGGCTACTTCCCTCATACCGCTTTCGGGGTTGTGTTGTCCTGTCCAGTGTTCTCAATTTGATATTGTTGTAGATGCTCTGTCCATAGCGATCTGATTGATATTATTTGTACTTCTGGTCTTGTTTTTATTCATTCCTTTAGTTTTTCCTTGTCAGGAAATACTTTTATTTCTCCTTCATATTTCAGGGATAATTTTGCTGAATATAGGATTCTTGGCAGTTTTTTCTTTCAGAATTTTATATTGTCGTATTGCCTGCTTATCCATACTTGTTTTCTGTGGTAGGTGACTC
>NW_022103924.1:460611-462205 GCF_000313985.2 Echinops telfairi
AGTGAGTGAGGCAGTGAGTGAGGCAGTGAGTGAGGCAGTGAGTCTTGAATAGCTATTTTCATCTATAGCCTATCATATTATTTTCTCCGAGATTTTGTTATTCCTTGTTCTGAGGTTTTGAGGAGATGTAGTTTGTTTCTATCAATAATGTCCCATATCATTTTCAGGTTTTCTTTTGATTCCTTTTTTTGTGCGTGTGTGATTGCTTCTCCTGTCGATTGTAGTCAGGGTGATTGTCCTATTCTTCCATTCTATTCTTCAGGTCTTTCCCTAAATTCTGTTATCTCATTGTTTTTCTTCTGGGAGTCCTTTTGGTTCAAATATTTTTGTTTTTCAATTTCTCCTATTGTTCTCAGGAGGACTCCCCACATCAAATTCTGTGTTTGTTCATTTTATGACCTTTTAAAAAAGTACTCCATGAAGTTTGATTGCTATTAGATTGCTTGTCATTTTTCTTATTGATTGTTTTGCTTGCCTGCTGTTTACTTAGCATTGTAGTACAGCTGTTTGAGGTGTATGTGCTGCTGAGTTGTGTAGTGATATTTGGCCGTGGCTGGTGACATGAGAGAAGTCTAATTTGAGCTGGAAATGATACAGTAGCAAAATGGAGTAAGAAGGAAAGGATACAGTAGCAAAATGGAGTAAGAAGGAAAGATATGAGTAAATAAAAGGTAAGAAGAGCAGGAACAAAATAAAGTAATGATAGCAATAATAAGTGGCTATCTGCATAAGCCAACACATTTGTAAAACTAATAGAAAAACATTTTAAGAGGAGTAAATCAGAATTAATCATTTGTGTGGAAATATATTTCATGAAGGTAAAGAGAGAGAACACAGAAGTAGATAATGTTTCCATGTGCAGGGAGACGAGGGTCAAAAGAGACAACAGGCTCTAGTGTGACCTGCGTATGGTGTTAGACTCTGTTGATTTGGCAACACAAATGTGGTTGTATCAGTTCACTCAGAGGGAAAGATGCCCTTGTTTGGTGTTCAGGAATCGAAAGGATTTCTATTTGTTTGTTTTGGTGCCATTTTTAATTTTTCTTTCCTCGAGGGAATGGGTATTCTCAGGAGGGTGAAGCCACACTTGAAGAAGGTATTGGAAGGGGAAGTTAGAAGGAATTCAAAAAATATGAAAGTATTGTAATAGAACAAAAGTATAAAGATTGTCAAAAAATAAAACTGCCTAGTGAATGAGAATTCCTGCTCTTTGATAGTGTTATTTTGTGTACATGTTTGCTGTGTAGGTAACCTGGGGCAAGGTGGTGATGGAGGGCACTGGAGAAAAAAGCAGGAAAGGAGGAGAAAGGCAAAAATCATGAAAAGTTAAGCCTGGTACTGCTTATGGTACTTAAATAATCTGTCAACTTGATAATAAAGGGGTGGAGTCTAGCCTGTTAATCACGTCACAGCATGGTGGCACTTCATTGTGGGTGTGACCTTCTCATGAGGAGGATCCTGGGAACTTCCTTTCTCAGCTTCACCTGCTTGCTGTTGAGTCTCTCAGACAGCTGCCAGAGACACTGCCATTGGGTCCACACAACTCTGCACCCACCCACCTGTGATCTCCCTGCCTTCTGCATCCTTGCATGTG
>NW_022103924.1:463510-466373 GCF_000313985.2 Echinops telfairi
CCTCTTCAGACTCACAAAACACATGCAATGACACCAAATGCAGGAAGATCACAGGCCAGTGGGTGGGAAGTGTTCTGGGTCCAGTGATGTAAGCATCTCAGCACTACCAGGGGTCTCCATGTGGCTTCTCCAGCTCAGGGAACTAGCATATTTCCATGTGTCTTTTCAGCTTCAATGTCTCCCAGGGAGTGAGCCAAGAGAGTGTCTCCTACCTACAAGGAGGAATACCGAAGTTCCCAGAATCCTCAGGAGAAGGCCACGCCCACACAGAGGCCTCATTGGCCATGACCTACGTGAGAGGCCAAACTCCACCCCTTCACTCGTAAGTCTCAAATTGACAATAGATTTTGTAACCACCACAGGCTTAATCAACAGGATAGATTGCCACCAACATTCTCTTGGGGGCACTCAAGAGCTCGGTCCTGGAATCGCACACTGGGAACAAGTGAAGAGAAGCTTCCCTCACACGTCTGTGCTTCAGAAATGACCTTCTTTATGACAGTTACTATGACCTGGCTTCCCACAGCTGTCACACACTACTTAGGGTTGGGGTCACATGGCCATCATGCTGTGGAGCAGCGGTTCTCAGCCTGTGGGTTGTGACCTCTTCGAGGGTCGAACCACCCTTTCACAGGGGTTGCCCGATTCATAACTAGCACAGTTACAGTTATGAAGTAGCAATGGAAATAATTTTATGGATCGGGGTGGTCACCTTACCATGAGGAACTGTATTAAAGGGTCGTGGCATTGGGAAGGTTGAGAACGACTGCTGTGGAGTCTTTAAGGTGACATTGCCTATAATAACAGCTTTTCTAATTTTGACAGTTTGGTGTGTTTTCTTTTTCTCCTCTGAAGCTTGGCTGTTGTACACTGAGTCACTAGGAACTTCTCTGAGTAATTTGGGATCCTATAACTTTACAATGGAATTTCCTGTGAATGTTCAAAGTAGACTGATTAATAAAATGGGGTATCTAAAACATCTTTCTCATCTGATAGCTCTGGTTCTATATTGGTAAGTCTCTTAATTGTCTCAAATAGATGGTATCTGAAGACTGCTGGGCTCTCATTCTTGTCCTTGATCACCTCAGTTAATTTTGAATAATTCACAGGTTAATTTGAATATCTTTCATTTTTTCTACTCTGTTTCCAAAATAAGACAGTGTCGTATATTAATTTTTGCTCCCAAAGATGCACGAGGTCTTATTTTCAGGGGAATGTCTTATTTTTCCATGTAGAATAATACGGTACACATTTATTGTTTACTGTTTTATTAAAAGAGACCTCGCACTTCCTGTCTGTTCCGACTGTGCTACGGCCAACAGTGAGCTGCGCGGCGGAGCCCGCCACTACGGTCCAGAGTTCAGAGTTATGGTAGCTTTGGGGGACCTTATTATCGGGAAGGTCTTATTTGAGGGGGATGCCTTGTGTTTCAGCGAGAGGCAAAACTGTAAGTAGGTCTTATTTTGGGGGGATGTCTTACTTTCAGGGAAACAGGGTATAAGTCAGGTCTGCCTGTAATCTCAGGCAGCTCTCTATTCTGGCCTTGCCTGACCTTCCTAAGAGTTCCACTATGAATTCTGTTCAGGGAAAGTTGTAGCTCTATCCACTGTGTTTGCATTTGTGGCATGTATGTGATCAGCTGGGAATTCTTTTTGATCAGTGCTGCAACATTGCAACCATGAGGTCCACCTGTATCAAATAAAAATAGTCACCGTATGCCGAAATTCTTCAATGAATCATCCAGGGTTATTAGAAAAGCTGTCCATTTTATCTTTGTAGTATTTCAAGTCTACCATACTAAAGGGGATGTGCTTTCTCATGACACTCTTATCACCTCATGCCACTTTCTGCAGGGGCATAACGCAGAACAAAGAGTTCCCTATGTTCCTGGAACTAGAATTAGGCTGGTTGCTGCCTTGTTGTCTCTGGGAGTCATTGGCTCCTGGGGATATGTTGAGGGACAAAGTTTCTTAGAGGACTCGATTTGGCTGGCTGGATTAGCTAGTAATGTTAGGGTCAGATACACCTTAGTCTTCAAAGTAAATCCTTGCTTTTCAATGGTCTAAAGAACTCTTGTGCAGTAGATTTACCTAATGAAATACATCTTTTGATCTCTTGACTGCTGTTTCCATGAGTATTGATTGTGGATCCAAGTAACACAAAATCCTTAACAACTTCAACCTTTTCTCCATTTAATCTGATGTTACCTCTTGGTCCACCTGTGAGGATTTTGATCTTTACATTGAGTCATAATCCATACTGAAAGCTGCAATTCTTGATCTTCAGCAGCAGGTGCTTCAAGTCCTCCTTACTACAGCATGCAAGGTTGTGTCATCTGCATATCACAGGCCTCTCATACGACTACTTCCAACTCTGATGTGACATTCTTCATCATATAATTCAGCTTCTCTGATGATTTGCTCAGCATACAGATTGAAGAAGTATGGTGAGAGGATACAGCCCCGATACACACCTTTTCTGATTTTAAACCATGCCCTTGTTCTGTTTGCACAACTGCCTCTTGGTCCATGTACAGTACAGAACACAATGAAGTGTTCTGGAATTCAATTTTTCTCATGGCTATTGTCCATATTTTCATAGTAAATAAAGCACAAGTAAATATTTTTCTGGTATTCTTTGCTTTGAGTCAAGATCCATCTGACATCAGAAATGATACCTTGATCCACCTCCTCTTCTGAATCTGGCCTGGAAGTCCAGAGCAGCTCCCTGGTAATGTCCTGCTGCAACCTTTGATGATCTTCGGCAGCATTTTACTTGCATGTGATATCAATGGTATTGTTCTATAGTTTAAGCTCCTGCTGGGTACAAATGGCTACAAATATGGATCTCTATGAGTCACTTG
>NW_022103924.1:468269-470421 GCF_000313985.2 Echinops telfairi
CTTTGGCCTGGTTTTAGCTGCTGATATTGAGCTTCTCCAGTGTCACTTCCCACAGATGGAGTCAATTTGATTTCTGTGTATTCCATCTGGGGGTGTCCATGTGTACAGTCACTTTTGCGTTGTTGTATGAGCATTTGAACTTGTTCATGTGCTATGAACAAGTCGTTGGTTTTGCAAAATTTCATCACATTCATGATTAATTTTGCAATATCCATTTTGACAATGAATGCTACGCCATTCCTCTTGACTGTGGTATTCAAGGCATAGTAAACAAAATGATTTTCTGACTCAAAATGGCCAATACCAATCCATTTCAGCTTAATAATAGGATGTTGATCTTTATGTATTCCATTTAATTTTTGATGACTTTCAGTTTTCCTAAATTCATCCTTCACACATTTCAAGTTCCAATCATTAGCAGATTTTTGCAGCTGTTTCTCCTTACCCTGAGTAACGCTCCATTAACAAATGATAATTCTGAAGGCTTCTCTCCTCTAGGCTTCACCAGACTCAGCACCATGGTGGACTTCACTCTGAGAAAACAGCTCCTCCTCAGTCATGTTTCAAGTGCCCCCAGACCTGGGGAGTCCATCCTTAGACACGCTCTCTGACAATGCTCTGTTTCTGTTCTTTAGGCCTTCAGTAGCTGACAATGCTTTCAAGCTATGCAGAAGGTTTTCAGTGGCTCCTTGCTCCGAAGCAGGGAGCTAAGTCCTTCTCTGTGATCTTTCTCAGTCTGGAAGCTCTGCTGAAACCTGCTCAATATGAGTGACCCTGCTGGCATTTGAAATACCAGTGACTTAGCTTCCAGCAACACAGAAACCACCACAGCATGACAAATGGATAGACAAGTACTGTGACAGTCTATAGTACTTTCAATATTCTTCACAAGCATTGTAATTCAAATGCAGCAATTCTTCTTTCTTCCTTATTCAATGTCTAACTTTCAAATGTGTATGAGTCAATTGATATGATCTTACCTTGGGTCAGGTGCAACTTAGTCCTCAAAGGAACATCCTTGCTTTCCCACATTTTAAAGAGCTCTTGTGCAGCAGATTTACTACCCCATGCAAGACTTCACTTGATTTCTTGAATACTGCTTCCATGAACATTGATTGTGGATCCAATCAAAACAAAATAATCGACAACTTCCATCTTTTTCCATTATTTATGATGCTACCTACTGCTTCAGTTGTGAGGATCTTGGTCTTCTTTACGTTGACTCATAATCCATACTGAAGGCTGCAATCCTTGATTTTCATCAGTAAGCCCTTCAAGTCCTCCACACTTGCAGCAAGCAAGGTTGCATCATTTGTGTATCACAGGTTGTGAATAGCCTTTCTCCAATCCTGAAACCACATTCTTCTTCATATAAAATGGCTTCTCTGATTAGTTGCTCGGCATACAGATTGAATAAGTATGGTGAGATGATACAACTCTAACACACACCTCTCCTGATTTTAAACCATGCAGAATTCCCTTGTTTTGTTCTCACGGTCATTTGATTCATGCATGAGCACAATGAAGTGTTTCAGAACTCCCCTGCCTCTCCAGGCTATCAATAGTTTTTATGGTCTACGGTCAAATGCCTTTGCACAGTCAACACAACACAAGTAAACACTCTTCTGGTTGTCTCTACTTTGAGCCACCATCCAGCTGATATCAACAATGACATCCCTAGTTCCACAGGCTCTTCTGAATTCAGCTGGAACCTCTGGCAGCTCCTTGTCAATTAACTATCTCAACCGTTGTTGGAAGATTGTTAATAAAATTTTACTTGCATGTGGCATCAATGGTATTGTTCCGTAATTTGTATGTTTCTTTTAGTCATCTTTCTTTTGGATGGGTACAGATTGAATCTTGTCCAGTTAAATGACCAAGTAGTTGTCTTTCAAATTTCCTGGCATAGACAAGTGAGTACTTCCAGTGCGCTTCTACTTGTTGAAGCATTTCACTTGGTATTCCATCAATTCCTGGAGTTTTGATTCTGCAGCTTGGACTTCTTCTTCAATACGACTGGTACTTGATCAAATATTACCTCTTGATCTTACCATAGTGAATGATGAGGGGAGTGCGGAGCGGAGATCCAAAGCCCATTAGTAGGCCACTGGAGATCCCCTTGCAGAGGGGTCTCGGGGAGGAGATGAGCCAG
>NW_022103924.1:471519-473478 GCF_000313985.2 Echinops telfairi
CATTTTCCTAACTTAGAACCATTTAATATAAAATTGATGTCAGGACAACAGTGTAAAGCTCATATTACATTAAAAAAATTTGATCTTTGTTAGCAGTGCCAGTTAAACACAAATGGGGGTATACCACCATCTAGTGGTCTAATTGCACATTTGAGCTAATAGAGAACACCACTGTCAAGCGTGATTATTTGACCCAGAAAGGCCCATATTACAGTCTGTTAAAAGAAATTAACATCATAAATAAAGAAAATTTTCTATAATTTTACAAAGATGGTTGTATAACATTTAATCATTGTTTTAAAAAATGTTTGAGAAATCTTAGGAAAAGAATAGTTTCTTATAATGTCTAGTAATTCTTGACTTTCAAATTAGCATTACTAAATATTATCTCTTTTTTTTAAAACATTTTATTAGGGGCTCATACAACTGTTAAAGACGAGTCAAAATTTCCTATTTCACTAGAATTATACAATATTTTCCTGGATTTTTTGCCAATTCAAAACATTAAAAGAAAACCAGAATTCAAAAAAGAAAACGATAAAATTGTGACAATGGATAGATGACTGAATAATATACTGCCGAAACATTAAAATGCTTTAAAAAAAGATTTTACAGATATTACTACAATCCATATTTCCATTAGATCAAGCATAATTGTGCTATTTCTGCCATCATCATTTTCAATATTCTTCTTGAACTCCTTGATATTAGCTCCCTTTTATCTCCTCCCCACCACCACCACCCCCATGATCCCACATTGTATATTATTATTGATTTTTTTTTTGCCATAACTTCCAACATCCCATTTATCCAATCACCTAAAATTCTGATGTTCATTCCCTTCAAGTGGGGTTATACAGTCATCATTGCTGTCAGTTCCCCTTCTCCCCCTTTCCTCCCCTCTCTTCCTGTATCCTCAGGGAGTCATTACTCCCCTTACTGTTTCTATCTTGAATTTTGTGCATCGAAAGATCTTGATTGTACTAATAATTACTACAAATGCAGGTCTGGCAAGATTAGTGATGTCAAACTAAGGCCATAATAATGGGAGGAGAAAAATTTTAAAGAACTGGAAGACAGTTGTGTCATCAGTGGTCTAAGCCCCCTGAATATATGGTCCCTTCCATATGGCCCTTCTGTGAGGGACTGTCCCATTATGTTATAGGTGGGCTTTAGGTCTTCACCTTGCCTATGTTTCTTTACATGAGTTTGATTACTTCTTTTTGAACTTCTGATACCTATTCCCGTCAACATCTCATGATCACATAGGCTGGTTGCGCTTCCTCCATGTAGGCTTTGTGGCTTCCCTGCTAGATGGTCGCTTGTTTAACTTCATGCCTTTAATACACCAGATGCTATATCTTTTAATAGCCAGGCACCATCAGCTTCCTTCACCACATTTCCTTATGTACCCATTTTGTCTTAAGCAATTGTCTTGGGAAGATGAGTATTATACATTGGCACATTATTAGAACAAACTGTTCTTGTACTGGGGTAGGAATTAAGTAGAGCCCCAAAGTCCGCCTGCTTACTTATTGTATTTACTTATATATACACATAGGTAGGTAAATATACTGATCTTTATATATTTATATCTTTACATATATCCTTATCTATATTTATACCTATATACATAATTTTTACGCCCTAGTTATTTCCTCTATTTCTTTTTCTTTCCTCTGCCAACTATCATGTTCACCTATTGTTCACCTCTCGGTAATTCTTCTTGGGTGCATCTTGCTTGATCAAACATCACCAGGAACACTACATCCTCCTCGCCATTGATTGTCGTTCCCTTGCTTTTCCCCTGTCCCTGGTGTATTGGCTCACCGCTCCACTCTCCTTATCTACCCCTCTGCTACACCCACTGTCAGTCCCATTGTTGTCTCCTTGAGATAGACATAAAACAACAACAACAAAAACAAAAACGAACAAAAAAATATAAATAGTGTTGGTCTA
>NW_022103924.1:478030-479921 GCF_000313985.2 Echinops telfairi
GACTTCACAAGGTTCCAACTGGAAAGAAGATTCTTCACATGAAAGAATATGATTGTCTCCTCATAGCACTGGGTTGATTTAAGTCGGCAGTATAGAAATTGGTTACCCCAAATGGGGTGGATTAGATGCATGAAGTAGCTGGCTTGCAAACTCTCATAGGTGGGGGAATATACTCATAGGATTATAGGATTAAGGTAGAGGTGTTACTTAACTGCAATTGTTAAGCATAGAATATTGTGTTGTTCACTTAGAGAATATTATGTTTAAATGAGGTTTTGGCACATTTTGGGCTGTATGCATTTTAGTTTTATCGTGTTGGGTACATATATTATTTTATTACTGTTTATTTGGAAATTATACATGGCTAAAGAGTTGTGTGAAAGTGTTCAGTTGACAAGGAGTGGACTGTGGTAGTTACATAATCTGGTGTCACTTTGAGACTTAAGAATGAAGGGGTGGAGGTTAGCATATCAATCAAGTTGCAACTTGATAACCTCATTTGGAGGCAAAAGGAAATAAATAGCTCACTGGAGGCCAGATACACTCTCCCTGGGAGACATTCCTGTTGACAACCCACGTGGAGCTAGGCTGATAGAGCCAGAGTCCTGGAGCTGGAGGAGCAATATGGAGACCCATGCCAGCGCTGAGATGCTTCTACCACCACTGGATCCACAAGACTTTCTACCCACTGGCCTGTGACCTTCCTGTATTAGGCATCATTGTATGTGTTGCATGAGTCTGAAGAGGAATTTACAGACTGGTGTCAGACATATGTGCTAATATTGGACTTAATAACTTGATCTGGACTGGGCTGGGATGTTTCCTTAATATACAGTTATTCTTTATATAAAGTTCTTTCTTATGTACACATATGAGTGCTCTGGATTTGTTTCTCTTGTCTACCTGCACTAACATATTACTAACACATATTTTAAAAAATTTACAAGGTGAACCGATTACAAGAATCTACACATAACCTCCTCCTTGGGGGATGGGCAATAGAAAAGTGGGTGAAGGGAGACGTCAGAGAGAGTAAGATATGACAAAATAATAATACTTTATGGATTATGAATTGCCCATAAGGGACGGAGAGTCAGGAGGGAGGGGGATGAATGAGGAGCTGATATTAAGGGCTGGAGTAGAAAACAAATGTTTTGAGAATGATGATGGCAACAAATGTACAAATGTGCTTGACACAATGGATCGATGGATTGTGATAAGCGTTGTATGAGCCCCCAATAAAATGATTTTTTAAAAAATGAGCAAGGTGGATCAACGAGCTAAATATAAAACCTAAAACTATAAATATCATTAAAAAATAGTAGCAAAGTAAGGACCATAGCATGTATAAAAGCACAAGCAGGAGAAAACAAACTAGATGACTGAGACCTTTTAAAAAGTAAACATTTATATGTATAAAAAGATGTCACCACTTCCAGTTAAAGATGGTCAACTGATCACACAGACAGTAAGTCCAACTACAACACTTGGGAGAAAAAAAATGTCAAGAAATTAAAAGTGCCCTAGCAATGAAAGCTCTGACCATCCCAACAATCCTGTAACGAGGACCCCAGGCATCCCTGGATCCCAGCAAGGGAGGCCCCAGCCAACTCCAAGAACCAGGAAAGAAAGCTCCCAGATGTGCCCACACCCTGGTAAGTAAGGCCTTGGCCATCCTCAGGACCTGGCAAGAAAGGCCCCAGCATCTCTTCCCCCGGGCAACATAGACTCCAGCATCCCTCTCTCCTGGAAAGGTAGGTTCCGCCACAAACAACTGAACAACACACAGACTCCAAGGACCGCTCTGAATATGAGGCCCTGGAATGATCAGAAACAGAATTTAGGAGTGCAGTGTTTAGATGCAACAGATAGAGGGAAGAATGGAAAAAAA
>NW_022103924.1:480628-489547 GCF_000313985.2 Echinops telfairi
CCTACAGGAGCCTGTCCATTGTCCCCAGAGGCAGGGAGCAGGCCCACCCCTGTGGAGGGATGAGACAGCAGTCTGGCAACTGATTGCCCTCAGTGGGGGGAATGCCTGCTCATCTGACCTCCCCCCACAACCCATGTCTCTCACTGGAATCCCAGAATAAGAAAAACAATCAAACAAACAAAAATCAACAGAGAAAATATTACCAGATATCATGGAGGAGAACTTCTCCAACACCATAAAAGTGGGGTGGGGGCGGGGTGGTGGTGGTGAATTGCTATTCAGGAAGTGGAGAGAACCCCAAACATAATAAACCCTAAAAAAAAGACCTTGACCATGACCTACCATTTTCAAACTCCCCACTGTCAAGGAAAGAGAAAATCATGAGAGGAGAGACGTAAAAGAACAGTCATCAACAAAGGAAAATCAGTACGAATAAACTATGTAGGCAATAAGACAATGGAGCGACATGTATAAAATTCAAGAATCTGTAATTCAGCAATCCTTTGTCAAATATGAGGTAGAAATAAAATTATATCCATAGAAGGAAATATTAAGGGAATTTGTAAAAACAAGGCCAGCATTTTCTTTCTGCTTGAGCCTTGGGTTTTGGCTCCTGTTTTTTTCTTCCCTCCACCACTCTCCCACCCTTGTGGACCCCTGATAAATTATAAATTATTGTTATTTTCAGATTTTACACCATCCACTGTCTTCCTTCGCCCACATTTCTGGTGTTCATCCCCCTGGGGTGGGATGTGTGTGTGTGGAGGAGGGGTTATACGTCAATGCTTATAGTCAGTTCCCCGTTTCTCCCCCTGCTCCCCCCACCTTCCCCTTACCCTCATGGTATCTATCCTCCCATTCCTGTTCCTGAGGGTTTTATCTGTCCTGGGTTCCGTGTGTCAAGAGCTCTTTTCTGTACAGTGTACATGCTCCGGTCTAGCCAGATTTGTGAGATAGATCTGGGGTCATGATAGTTTCGGGGAGGAAGCATCAAAGAACTAGAGGAATGTCATGTTTTCCTTTGTTTTTATGTTCCTGTTATTTCTATTGTTGATGTCCAGTTTTATGGCATTGTAATCTGAGAAAAAAGATTGTAGGATCTCAGTGTTTATTTAACTTGTTGAGGCTTGCTTTGTGACCTAACCTGTGGACTGTTCTAGAGAATATACAGTGTGTGCTGGAGAAGAATGTACATAGTGTTGTTGTTGAGTGGACTTCTCTGTACATGTCTAAGAGATGAAGACGCTTGATTGTATTGTTGACCTTTTCTGTGTCTATATTGTGTTTCTTTCCTGATCTGTATTTCCTTGCGAGTGTGCTGTTGAAGTCTCCTACTATTATTTTAGAAATATTTATTTCTGTTTTCAACTCTATAATCATTTGATGTATTTTGAGTGTCTTTCATAGAGTACATCAATGATTATTAAGACTGTATGTTCTTAGTGTATTGTTCCTTTAATAAGGATGGAATGGTCATTCTTGTCTCTCATTATACTATTTTCCTTAAGTCTATTTTATCAGAGATTAATATTCCCACTCCTGGTTGCCATGGGCCTAGATTTTTCACCATCAATTGATTTTTGGCATATTTTTGTCTTTGAGTTAAGGTGTGTGTTTTAGGCCGCATATACATGAGTTTTATTTTCTAATCCAGTCTCCTACTCTCTGTCTTTTGATTGGTGCATTTTGTCCATTGACATTCGATGTCACTGAGGATAATTGAGGGTTTGTTGTCATTTTGCTGTGCTTGTGTTTGGTTTCTTTTCCCTTTTTAGTGCATAGATTTATTGGTGTGCTTGTTCCTCCTCTATTTCCGTGCTGTTTTGAATGTTACTTTCACTGTTCTGGTGTCAGGGTGGTGTTGTGCAGTCTGATGCTCTCAGATATGTCTGCTGTTATTGATGCTCTATGCATACTGAGCTAGTTCATATTTTTTATAATGCTGGTCTTGCTTTTATAAGCTCATTTAGTTTTTCCTTATCTGGAAATACCTTCATTTCTCTCATATTTGAAGGAAAATTTTGCTAGATATAGGATTTGTGCTTGGTAGGGTTTTTGTTTGTTTTTTCTTTCAGAATCCTATGCATGTCATTCCTTTATCTTCTTTGTTTCTTCGTATCTTCTTCATAGTTTCTGCTGAGAAATCTAAGTTTATCCTTACTGGTTTTCCTTAAAAGTGACTCTTGTGGGTTTCTTGTACTATTTTCACTGCAGATTTTTTTGTTTCTTCTAGTTCCAGATTCCAACTGAGATGTAGTTTGTTTTTCTTAATAGTGTCCCACATAAATCTCAAGCTTTCTTTAGATTATTTTGGGTTTTTTTTTGTTGTTGTTGTTGATGGTTTCTCTTGTCCATTGTAGTCACAGTGATTGTCTTCAAACTCAGTGATTTGATTTTCCTCTCATCCCAATCTATGCCTCAGATCTTTTACTGTGTTGCCTTATTCTCTATCTTCTGGGTTCCTTTGGATTTAAGGATTTGAATTTCAATTTCTTCTGTTGTCCTTGGGAGTGTTCCCCACATATCTTGAAAGGACCAAAACATCCTTCTCCTGAATTCTGTTTCTAGAAGTTCAAGGGCATCTTCTCCAGAATACAGCCTTCAACTTGGGTGATTTTTTTGGTTGCAGTTTGTTGTTTTGTTTTGTTGGTGGTGGTGTGCGTGTGTCACTGTTGTTGACTGCTATTTCCTCAGTATTGTGATGCAGCTATTAGTGGTATGTACTGCTGGGTCATAGACAGATAATTGACCCTGTCTGGAGATGTGGGAGAGGTCTCATAGGAGCTTTGAAACATGGTGCTGGAATATAGAAAGGGAGAGAGAGATTGATAAGTGGGGAGAGGGGAAAAGAGAAAGAATAAAAATAAATAAAAGTAGCGACAGTAATTGGGGTAGTTACGTAATCTGGTGCCACCTTGAGACTATTAAGAGTGAAGGAGTGGAGTTTAGCCTATGTTATTAATCAGGTCGCTGCTTGATGACCTCATTTGGAGGCTCAATGGAGATAAGAAGCTGGCTGGAGGCAGGACACACAGACTTCTCTGCTTGTCTCACTGTGAGACCTTTTTGTTGACAAGCCACATGGAGACACATTGATGGCAACCAGGGCCCTAGAGGTGGAGGAGCAACATGGAGACCCATGCAAGCACTGAGATGCACACGATTTTCTACCCACTGGACTGTGATCTTCTTGCATTCAGCACCATTGCATGTGTTGCATGAGTCCGACAAGGAAATTACAGACTGGTATCAGACATATGGGCTAATATTGGACTTATGAACTTGATCTGGACTGGGGTGGGATGTTTTCTTAATATACAATTGCTTTTTGATATAAAGTTCTCTCTCTTACACACATATGAGTGTCTCTGGATTTTTTTCTGTAGTCAACCGAGACTAATACAGTACTAATAAGTGCCTGTCTGGATAGGCCAACAGATTTGCAAAAATAATGAAAAAAAATGTACTTTAAGATGGGAGATCAGAATTAATAAGACCCATAGAAATATATTTCACGAGGGAAAAGAGCAGAAAGTGATCATGGGTGGATGTGTAGGGGGGAAAGGAATGAAAGAGATAAAAGAAACAAAATCTCAGGTGTTTGTTGCTATGACACCAGCAATATAGGCATGTCTATACACACATAAGAGGGGAAAAGAGCTCTTGCTTGTGGGTGATGGTGCTGGAATCTATAGGCTGACTTGGTTTTGTCTGGAGGAAATGCATATCAAGAGGGTGGAGTTTCACTGGAAGAAGACACCAAAGAGGAAGAGGGCTAAAACTAGAAAAGAGTTATTATTATAAAACAAAACTATAAAAGTCAAAGAAAATAAAGTAAAACTTCCTTGTGAGGATTTCCTTTGGTAGTGTTGCTGCGTATGTAAGTTTGCTGTGTGGGTTAGGTAGGGCACATGGAGGCATGGAGGGCACCAGAGAACAAAGCAGGAAAGTAAGAGGAGGGGGTGGGAATGGTTCCCCCCACCTCCCCTTTAGGGTGTTGGGAAGTTCTCTTCCATGATATCTGGTAATATTTTCTCTGCTGATTTTTGTTTGATTGTTTTTCTTATCCTGGGATTCCAGTGAGAGACATGGGTCATGCTCGATGGTGTCCAACATCATCCACAGGCTTTCTTCAGGTTCCCTTGCTTTTGGGGGTTGATTGTTTATCTTATTGGTTGTGTTAGAAACAATTGTCTTTGAGCTCACGATTCCAGTTTTCCCTCTCTTTAATTGTATTACTCTGTTCATTCACTGTACTTTTATTTCTATTTTCTTATCATTGATCTTTTGGAGTTCTATTTGCTTTCGAGTTTCTATTTTTTCCCATTCTTCCCTCTATCTGTTGCATCTAAACACTGCACTCCTAAATTCTGTTTCTGATCATTCCAGGGCCTCATATTCAGAGCGGTCCTTGGAGTCTGTGTGTTGTTCAGTTGTTTGTGGCGGAACCTACCTTTCCAGGAGAGAGGGATGCTGGAGTCTATGTTGCCCAGGGGAAGAGATGCTGGGGCCTTTCTTGCCAGGTCCTGAGGATGGCCAAGGCCTTACTTACCAGGGTGTGGGCACATCTGGGAGCTTTCTTTCCTGGGTCTTGGAGTTGGCTGGGGCCTCCCTTGCTGGGATCCAGGGATGCCCGGGGTCCTCGTTACAGGATTGTTGGGATGGTCAGAGCTTTCCTTGCTAGGGCACTTTTAATTTCTTGACATTTTTTTCTCCCAAGTGTTGTAGTTGGACTTACTGTCTGTGTGATCAGTTGACCATCTTTAACTGGAAGTGGTGACGTCTTTTTTTACATGTAAATGTTTACTTTTTAAAAGGTCTCAGTCATTTAGTTTGTTTTCTCCTGCTTGTGCTTTTATACATGCTATGGTCCTTACTTTGCTACTATTTTTTCTTTGATGATATTTATAGTTTTAGGTTTTATATGTAGTCATTGATCCACTTTGTTAATTTTTTAAGATATGCGTTAGTAATATGTTAGTGCGGGTAGACTAAAGAAACAAATCCAGAGCACTCGTATGTGTGTATAAGAAAGAACTTTATATAAAGTGTAATTGTATATTAAGGAAACATCCCAGCTCAGTCCAGATCAAGTTATTAAGTCTAATATTACCACATATGTCTGACACAAGTCTGTAAACTCCTCTTCAGACTCATGCAACACATGCAATGATGCCTAATACAGGAAGGTCACAGGCCAGTGGGTAGAAAGTCTTGTGGATCCAGTGGTGGTAGAAGCATCTCAGCACTGGCATGGGTCTCCATATTGCTCCTCCAGCTCCAGGACTCTGGCTCTATCAGCCTAGCTCCGCGTGGCTTGTCAACAGGAATGTCTCCCAGGGAGAGTGTATCTGGCCTCCAGTGAGCTATTTATTTCCCTTTTGCCTCCAAATGAGGTCATCAAACTGCGACCGGATTGATATGCTAACCTCCACCCCTTCACTCTTAAGTCTCAAAGTGACACCAGATTATGTAACTACCACAGACCACCCCTTGTCAACTGGATACTTTCACACAACTCTTTAGCTATGTATAATTTCCAAACAAACAGCAATAAAATAGTATCTGTACCTAACAGGATAAAACTAAATGCATACAATTCAAAATATGCCAAAGCCTCATTTAAACATAATATTCTCTAAGTGAATAATGTTTGAGCCAGGTCCAGACCATGCAGCCATCTCCCCAAACTCTCCTGAAAGATGGCCTGCTGGAATGTGTGGCCCCTTCCCCATGCCTCTCAAGGCCAGAGCTGGACTGTGCAGTCGCTGCCTCCAGCATTCCAAGGAGCTTATCTCTCAAGACTGGGTCTGTACAGCCCCTTCCCTCAGTGTTCCGGGGACAATTTACTCACAGACCACATCCTGACTCAGGTCCTGCAACTGCAGCACCAGAAGGCCTTCCTTCCCCTTATCAGTACAAATGTCCTTGGCTCAAGCCCTATATATGGCCCACTGCCTCACTGCCAGACGCGATTTCCCTGACCTGACTCATTGGTCTCGGAATCTACCCAGGGGCTCAAGATGCCCCTGTCCTTCTCTACTCTCCCTTCCTTCCCAGGAGTTCTTTACCTGCCTCAATAAAATCTTTCTCAACTTCACATTCTTGTCTAAATTCTATCTCTGTTCTGCCCCACCACCTCCAAACTCTCAAACAGCAAAATATCCTATGCTTAGCAATTGCAGTTAAGTAACACCTATAACTTAATCCTATAATCCTACGATATATTCCACCACCTATGAGAGTTTGCAAGCCAGCTACTTCATGCATCTAATCCAACCCATTTGGGGTAACCGATTTCTATACTGCCGACTTAAATCAACCCAGTGCTATGAGGAGACAATCATATTCTTTAATGTGAAGAATCTTCTTTCCACTTGGAATCTTGTGAAGTCCGCATTCATAAGCAAAGTCAAGTCAGGACAGTTATGGATCCTTTTCAATATTTTCTTCGAATGGCTATGCAATTTTGTCAGCCACTTTTTCTAGAGCTTGTTTCTTCCCCATTTAATGGGTTATGACCTTTTGTCAAAGAATAGCTTTCTCTAAGTAGATGGATGTACTTCTGGGTTCTCCATCCTACTCCATTGGTTGATGTGTCTGTCACTGTATGGATACCAGGCTGTTTGACTGTGGTGCTTGTATAGTCAGTTTTGAAATTAGGGAGTAGGAGAAACCTTGCTTTGTTCTTCAGCAGGGACATAGCTCTGCATGACCAGTCAGGGGTGGATGTAAGCACAAATAGGCTTGGCTCTTGGCACAAACCAAGGGAGCGCCATTCAACACCCCTTTGAGTCCTACCACCCCCAAAAGCAAGGATGGCACAATTTACCAGGTCGCAGGGGCATGACTCTATAAGGAAACCTGGAGTGGGCATGAGTAGTGAATAAACTGACTCTCCACACAATCCAGGGGAGCTCCTTCCCACTTGGCAAAAACAATTACTCTTCCCTGAGGTACAGCTCTGCACAGCACCATCATAAGGCACCCCAAAAGCATGACCATTCCGGCCATTCACAGGCATTTTGGGTTTTTTCTTCATTTGTTATCAGACAACACTCACCTGGCCCATTATCAAGGTGTGAGCATAACAATACAAGTAGAAACCGCAACAGTGGTTTTACAAAGCACAGGCAGGGAGTTATGCGTGAGACAAAGAGCATAACTTCCAGGGCCCAGAGGCCTCTCCCACCTGAGGTACTGGATAGAATGAGCAATTTGTCAGCTGTCCCTTGACACCAGCCCCTGGTCAGCACCCCAAGCCATTCAGATTATCAGCCTGCCCTCTGAGTAGGCTGTTGCTCCATCCTGCCCTCCTAGACCATCTAAGCAGGTGGCAGTTATAGACCCTACTCCCCCAATCCCACTTGGTCCCTTCCAACACCTAAAAAGAGTGAATCCTGTCCCCTCCCCCTTGATCCAGCAGAGGTCTATTTCTTTAAGATGATTCACCTAAATCATAAGCATACAGGACTCTCAGCCATACCAGACACCAAAACCCTTCACTTAGCCTCAATCTTAATCCTATACTGTCAGCCTAAAGGACCACAACATAGTACGGCAACATATTGTCAGACATTGTCCCCAACTGTTCAAAAGTGCTGATTACACCTAGATGTTGCTTGTGTGTGTGTGTGTGTGTGTGTGTTTGGTATTGATGCTGTATGGTCTATCATTCTTATAACCAAAGGAATACAAATAAAATCGTGCAATATTCTTGTAATTGCTCAAGGAGTACAATGAAAAAGAAAATGTTCTAAAATTGATTGTGGTAACGAGTGTCCAACTCTTCTTGATATGATTAAACAATTGAATTGAATGATATGTGGAAGAAGTACCAATAAAACT
Source organism: Echinops telfairi (assembly GCF_000313985.2). Taxonomy (NCBI): domain Eukaryota; kingdom Metazoa; phylum Chordata; class Mammalia; order Afrosoricida; family Tenrecidae; genus Echinops; species Echinops telfairi. The sequence continues at coordinate 488,477 of NW_022103924.1, forward strand.
GCTTTAAAAACTGCAATGCATTAAAAATGTGTCTCAAAGGAGAACCAATGAAAAGCTGTTCATCTAATTACATCTACGATAATCTACTCTCCAATGCAGTCTGTCTGAAAGCAAGGCTATTCACATCCCTGGTCAGAGGTCCGAAGGAACATTGCAAATGGATTTGGGGTTTTCACGGTCACCCATAGCCTTCTGCAAACCAAATGCTCTGAATTCAACCTCTAATACAATTCCCTCCTCCACTCTTGGATTTTATTGCTAACAGTTCCTGAATTTCACAAGCTTCTTCCTTGTGGATTTAGCTGACTCCTCACTTAGATGAATACATGTTTTATGACAAGCCTTTAAAGCTCTAGAAACTTTTCTTTCTGATAGCCAGGCACCATCTGGCTTCTTCAACACACTTTGCTATAGCACCTATATCTTTAGTAATCTTTTCATAATGGCAAATATGTGTCAGAGTAACCAGCCTCTGAAAATTGTGGGGGGTCCGTAGGCACAATTGTCCGGCGATAATATATAAAGATCATAGTAAAGTCATAGAAGATAGGAGAGGTAGGAGAGAAGATAATATAAAGGAGTCAGACACATTTTACGGTAGCATGCTTACTTCCTGGACAGCCATGAGCTCAGTAGCGAGGTCCATGCAGAATGTGGGAGGAGGAGGGAAGAGAGAGACTCTTTATTTCTGACCAAGGCCTATATAGACTTAGGGGTGTGCAAGCCCCCTCAATTACAGATAACCACATACACCACAGGAAGGGGTTGTGTCATAAGGAATACAGCAATGATCTAGGGGTTTACATGCATTTGGAAGAGGAGGGATTAGGGGTACACATGTGACAAGTTGGGCAGATCCTAGACTCAGGATGGCAGCCTAACCTTGCTCATCCTTGAATGGGCTTGACCTTTTCTCTGGGCTCTCTAGGGAAGCAATCCCTGTCCTTAGCAGTGTGGTGTGATCCCCACCTATGGTGGGACAGACAATAGAGTCTGATTGCTCTGGATGGCTGATGCCTTCAGAGAGATAACTTCTAAGCAGCTTTCTTCCAAGTGTGCCTCAATCATTTA
>NW_022103924.1:493654-503538 GCF_000313985.2 Echinops telfairi
GGTGGGGAGGAGATAAAAGGGAGCTAATATCAAGGAGTTCAAGAAGAATATTGAAAATGATGATGGCAGAAATAGCACAATTATGCTTGATCTAATGGAAATATGGATTGTAGCAATATCTGTAAAATCTTTTTTAAAATAATTTTTATGTTTGGCAGTATATTATTCAGTTATCTATCCATTGTGACAACTTTATCATCTTCAGTAGGTGCATGTCTTTTTTGAATTCTGGTTTTCTTTTAATGTTTTTTACTGGCAAAAAAGCCAGGAAAATATTGTATAATTCTAGTGAAAGTAGGAAATTTTGACTCATCTTTATTAAAAGATAATGTTTATTAATGATCATTTGAATGTCAAGAATTACTAGACATACATTAAGTATTAGAAAAAACATTCTGAAATTTGTTTTGATGATTGAATAAATCTTCTTGATATGATTGATCTATATAGTTGGATGATGTGTGAATATGTGCCAATAAAATAATTTTTCAGAAATTAAATAAGTGGTATGTTATTTAGAAGTAAAATAAGTGGCTCTTCTGGTTTCCTATTTAGTTTTCTTTGTTAATGTAAAGGAACCCAACTGATTTTTGTGTGTGTGTTGATATTTTACCCTGTGGTTTTGCTGAATCCTTCTAGTAATTTTCTCGCTTAATGTCTGATATTTTGCGTGTGTGTAGGATCTGTGTTAGTCTGCATTGACTAGAGAAACAACTTCAGAGACATATGTGTATAAGAAAGGATTTTATATAAAAGAGCAATTATATATTCAGAAAACATCCCAGCCCAGTCCAGATCAAGTCCTTAACTATGATATTAGCCTATATGTCTGATACCAATCTATAAATTCCTCTTCAGACTCATGCAACACATGCAATGATGCTGAATGCAGGAAGATCACAGGCCAGTGAGTGGAAAGTCTTGTGGATCCAGTGGCAGTGGGAATGCTGTCAGGGGTCTCCATATGGCTCCTCCAGCTCCAGGACTCTAGTGTAGTTCTGTGTGTCTTGTCAGCAAGAATGTCTTGCAGGGAGTGAGTATGAGGCTTCCAGTGAACTATTTACCAATGAGGTCATTAAGCTGCAACCTGATTGACAGGCTGGACCCTACCCTTTCATAAGTTGACACCAGATTATGTAATTACCATAGGATCATATTATGTGCAAATAGAGATAGTTTTTATTGTTATTTATTTAAAGATCATTTCATTGGGGGCTCCAACAGCTCTTATAACAATCCATACATCAATTGTATCAAGCATATTTGTCCATATGGTGCCATCATTATTTTCTAGACACTAACTTTCCATTGAACCCTTGGTATCAGCTCCTCTTTTTCCCCCTCCCTCCCCACCCCGACCCTTGTGACCCCTTGACAAATTATAAATTATTATTATTTTCATATCATACTGCCCCGTCTCTCTTCCCCCATGGTTTTTGTTTTCGTCCCCCTTGAGGGGGGTTATGTGTGTGTGTGATTATGTGTCAATCATCTGATCAGTTCCCCCTTCCTCCCCTTCATTTCTCCACTTCCCCCCTATCCTTCTAGTATTGCTACTCCCATTCCTGTTCCTGGATTCCGTGTAGAGATAGTTTTATTTCTTTGCCAATGTCTTTGCCTTTATTTCCCTTTCTAAAGGAGTGATACTAAAAGGCTTCCTTATCTGGTTCCTGTTCTCAAGGGAAATGTTTACAGACTACGTGTGGTAAGAATCTAAGCTGGTTATTGGTTTTGAATATATCCTTAATTGTGTTTAGGAAATGCCCTTCTATTTGTATTTCCTTGAGCATTTTTTTCCCTTGAGCATTTTTATCTGGATGCGATATTGAATTTTTAAAAATCCTTTTCCTTCCTTTCCTTTGTTTAACTTAATGTGTTGAATTATGTTGATTGTTTTTCTGTTGAACTATCCTTGTATGAACTTGACTATGATATATTTTAAAAATTGTATTTAATAATTTATTAAATTGTATAAAATAATTTATTAAATAACTCTATTAAATAATTTATTAAATTGTATTTAATTTAATTTAATTTAAATTAAAAATTGTATTTAATAATACCATTAAGATATATCTTGAAGAAATAAGAGCTGTGACACAAATAGATATAAGCACACCCATGCTAAAACACCAAGCTAAAAACAAAACAATAAAGTTGAGCACCCAAGGGTCCTGCTTTTCTTGTGCTCCTCTGTAAGGCCAGCCACCAGTGGGCATAGGACTCTGGATTCTACACTTTTCTTTCTTTCTTTCTTTTTAAAAATCATTATATTGGGGGCTCGTACAACTCTTATCACCATCCATCCATCCATCCATCCATCGTGTCAGCACATTTGTACATTTGTGGGTTCTACACTTTTCAATTGACATGCACAGTACCCCCCAAGCAATGTGCTCAGGAGAATAAAAAGTTGTCTTTATGAAGTTTAGAACTGCATTGTCCATTCACCACTCACCTGGAGAAAGTCTGAATTTTACAAAAGACAGCTATCATCATTCTTTTTTAAAGTGAGAAATCACTCGTTGCTTTTGTTATCCATTATTCAAGTTCAGAGAAACCCTGGATCTATTGACTGCCTGACTTCAAGTGTTCCAGACCTCCCCTAAGAAAAAAGGAGAACCAATGGAGGGTGCCGCCCTGTATGTATCAACAGGGCATAGAAAAATGTTGCAACCAAAAGTAATGAGCTTAATGGGTGGACTCATAGAAGTGCAGGTTAAAAGAGGCCAGGTATCATCAGTTTCTTTTAAACTCTTTCAAGATCACTTTTAGTTTTATTATTCTATTCCTGAAAAAAGCGTATATAAATGTATCTTTAAAGTAGGATTCCCCTGGGTGGTGCAAATGGATTGGACTCAAGAGCACATCATCTCACTGCCATGGAGCCAATTCTGACCCATCGTGACCCTCTGAGACAGGGTAGAACTGCCCCTGTTGGTTTGCGAGTCTGTGACTCTACGGTTGTAGAAAGGCTCAACTTTCCCCAGTGGCTAGTGGTTTCAAACACAACATCACCAGGGGTCCTCAACACTGGTATGTACTACAAAAATTCTCAACTCAAAATCACTGCTATCAAGTCTGACTCATAAGGTCTCTATAGGACAGAGTAGAACTGCCCCCGAGGGTTTCCAAAGCTTTGTCCTTGTGGCTATCAGCCAAATGCTCTAAGAACCACAAAATCAGGGCTCCTGAACTGGTATATTTGTAATTTACTTAAATAATTGTAATATTTTCAAAATAATATATTAAGGGCTGTGCACTTGTGGGAGTCTCTTTTTGCATCTCCTCCCCCTCCATAGCTTCTCAGGGACTCAGGCAGATGCGGGCGGTTAGGGCAGCTGGATGACCAGGGACCAGAAGCAAAGGAAAAGGAAAGAATATCTTTGTCTCCAAAGGGCAATGGAAGGTGGAAGGGATTCAGGATATTTGTGACTGGTCTCTAGGGGGCGTTCTGGGAAAAAAGATTCCAGAGCGAGGAGCCCCAAACTCCTCAGATGCCTGCATCTCCATGTGTTCTATTGCCCCCGCCACCTGATTGTCCTGCATGCCCAGGCTATAGGGTCTGGGCCAGTGGGGCACCAGGGTCATAATAGCATCGCAGGACAACCTTCTGTGCTGTCAAATTCCTTTCAGCTGGTGCAGCTGCATTAGACTGTCAGTTCTGATTATCACTGAAAACGTCCAGGCCAAGGGCAGCGCGGTTGGTCAACGCAGGGTAAAGAGGAAGAGAGTAGGAGAATGAACGGGCAGCAGCAGCAGCGTGGGCCACGCAGTGAGGGAAGCACCGCGCAAAGAAGGAAGAACAGGCCCCTGGCTCCCGTGCCAGAGCAGCTTTGAGGTCCCCAGGAGCTGGCGGGCCCCTGAACAGCCCCACACGACAGCAGGTGGACAGTGTTGCTATGAAGAGAAAGCCCCAATTGTCCCAATTCCAAGCCGCCACACGCCAGACCTCAGCTATTGTGTGCCCTCCATAGAAATGCAAACGAGCCGCGTGTGCCGTCAGCAATCTGCTCTGTGGCCTGGGCCCCCTGGGCTGCCGGGGCCGAACTTTGCTGGGGCCTTCCAGTCAAAACCCCTGTCAGAGGATTAAACGGACATCGCAAGGATCGACCTCTAACTCCGGGAGCAGTTAGCAGGATGCTGGAAAGGGCTTTACTCACTGCGGCCTGCAAGCTGCCGAGCAGCGGTGCATGCTTTTTACGTTACCTTCCAGTTTAAAAGTCAAAGCCTTATGAACTTCAAACGAAAAGGCCAGAAAATACAGAAAGGTAGCCAAAACATAAATAAAATAAATGCAAAAATAGGTTTAAGTCTCCACAGGTGGATTTCACAAATGGCAGCATCCTATTAGCAAATATATATACTTTTAAACCTTCGACTTCCTTTTAAGGATTTAAAGAAGAAAAGGGGGAGATGAATTCTGCAGGCTGCAGTCTGCCTAGTAACAACAGCCTGACAAAAGAGACAGCTTTGAGGCATTGTCATCTCCACGCCCCCAACCCCCTTTGGCCTTCTGGCAGCAACCTAGCCGGCCCACCGATTCATTTGCATCAGAAAGCCGACCGGGGCCAATCGCCGGTAGCCTCGCGCCAGCTGGTGGTGCTCCGAGCGACCGAGCTGTATAAGAGCGTGTTCTGGCTCCGGGGCGCTCGACCTTGGCAGTTCGCTTTTCTGGCTGCGCGGTGGGCTGCTCCGGCTCCGCGGTGCGTCGCAAACGTGCGTCGTTTGCGTGCGATTTTGTCTTCTTTGACTTTGGTGGATAACTTGCTCTGCACGCTTGGACCATGACTTTGGAGGAAGTCCGTGGCCAGGAGACCTTGCCGGAGAGCACCGGCCGGTGAGTCGTCGCAAAGAGCCGGGCGTTGGGGGGCACGGAGAGGCCGGCGGGGCTCTGCCTAGCCGAGTTGGGTCCGCAGGGCCGACGGGAAGTAGGAGCCCGCTGCGCCTGGCTCTGGGAACCCAGGGCGTGATGCTTGGTGGGGGGCAGGGGCTCCCGCCACAGGCTCTCCACGCCCAGCTCACCGAGCTTCTCGTTGCTGGCAGGAAGCAGAGTGCCGGGAAAGCGCTGCACGCGCTACTGCTGTCTGCCCTGCGACAGGGCTGCCTTACCGCTGGCGTCTACGAGTCTGCCAAGGTCCTGAACGTGTGAGTACGCCGACCGGAAGGGGGGAAGTGGCCGGGAGATCCAGCCTGTGCCGGCTCTGACCTCGCTCCCTCTGCGCGCACAGGGATCCTGACAACGTGACTTTCTGCGTGCTGGCCGCGGACGAGGAGGATGAGAGTGACATCGCTCTGCAGATCCACTTCACGCTCATCCAGGCGTTCTGCTGCGAGAACGACATTGACATTGTGCGTGTCGGTAATGTGCAGCGGCTGGCAGCGATCGTGGGCACCGGGGAGGAGAAGGGTGCACCCGGCGATCTGCACTGCATCCTTATCTCAGTAAGTGCTGGCCCGGTTGTTTGCCCCGGTTCGGCCCCTCTCCTTGCAGCCAGGTTAACCCTGATTGTGCCCTCTCCCTGCAGAATCCCAACGAGCATGCCTGGAAGGATCCCGCCTTGGAGAAGCTCAACTTGTTCTGCGAGGAGAGCCGCAGCGTCAATGACTGGGTGCCTAGTATTCCCCTCCCCGAGTGACGGCCCAGCACCGGGACGTTTGTCTGATCAACATGGCGCGACTCCCCGAGGGCCTAGCGCGTGACTAGGTCTCGGGATTCGGCCCCCAAGGGAGGGGGAGTCGGCGTGAGTCCTTGGACTAGCAGGCCGTGGCGTTGTAGAGGCCAGCAGGATCGGGGTGTGGGGGCCCAAGCTTGGTGGAGAGGACCTGGGACGGTGAGGGTCAGGCCCACCCGAAGCTGAGGCACTTTGCACGTGTCAGAAACTGCTGCTCCCCTGCCAGCCAGAGAGAGAGAGAGAGAGAGAGAGAGAGACAGGCTGCAGACCGGAGGAAAGGAGGACTGGCTCAAAGACACGACTCAGCCGCACCCAAAGGAACCTAGGAGAAAGGCGGGGCGACGGTGGAGTTTATTCAGTGACAAGGTCTGTGTCGAACTTGGCAGACATGAACCGCTTTTGAAATACAGATCCGGGTTATGCATACATTGTTTTAAAGGTTGCTGCAATGGAAGCTTTGAATTTACAATAAACGTTCCGAAACCAATTCATTTTCGTTATTGAGGGCAAGAGAGTCTTTTTTTGCTGGGGATGGTAGGCGTCAAGGTTTCAGATGATTACTAAAACTTGGACCTGATGGTTCCTGTTTTGTTGTTGGGCACATTATAGGCACTGGGACCTTGGCTTTGGGGGTACGATGCGTTGGTCAACGGTTGTAGAGCTTGGAGTTCCATTCGCATTTATTTCTTTTTAGGAAAAAATTTAACATGCAAAGCAGGCACACTTGAGATAAGCAGTTAGGGCTGGAGCTAAAGGCTTGCCTTTCCCTGTTTCCTCCCCTCCCCCACCGCTCTCTTCTTTCTGACAGCTGCTTATCTGAACCTTGCGCAGGGCTGGATCAGCCAGCCTCAGGGTGCACAATGTGCCTGCCTTCTGCCGGAGCTGCCCTTTGTGGTCCCGAGAGGGAGGATGGTGGTAGACTATGCTAATAGAGAGTTTCTCTTAAAAATTCTGATACAAGGAATTGGGCCAAATTAATATCAAGTGTGACGCTTGATGACGATAGTTAAGTCTGAGTCATCCTTATGCCAAGACTATGATAGAACAGCAGTGTAACTAAGGGAAGTGGGGGGAGGGTGCAGACCATTGTTGGAGGGGATGTTAGCAATGATTGCAAAATTATTGTGCCGTGTTTCCAGCTGATATCATTTGATGTGGAAATCCTGGTAGTTACAATGAAAAAAATTTCTATAAATTCAGTTTACCTGTATCAAATATACTTAACAAAGCTAAAGCCCCATGCTAATTTACTTTTTGAACCTTCAAATGCATTCTGATCAGAGTTGTCACTATTACCTAATTACAGTGATACTTTGAATCACATGGTTTTGTCAGTACTTGCTTCAAGCACTTGCTATTGTTTTTGTTGCTTAGCTAGTGTTTTTATAAAATGTTACAATTCTCTGGTGTTTAGCTACAATGCTGTGATACTGTAATATTTATGAATCTATATCAATACCTTATTTGAGAACTTATTGGCGAATAACTTATTTGAGTATCTAATAACTTATTTGAGAACCTAAAGATAAAAGAAAATGAAAAAAGTTAAAACGCTTCCACTCAATCATCAGTGATGTAATTAATAATGTAATTCAATGAAGAGCAATTTCATAAAACAGTTTTGTTGTAGCAATCATATAACCAAATATATTGTATTTAAGGAATTTACAATTATATTAACTTGTGATTTAAATTGATAATAAACATTACTCATTCTCTCTCATTGTCATTAAATCAATGCTGACTCACAGTGACCTCTTGTGGGTTTCTGAGACTGTAACTGTTTTGGGGAGTAGAAAGCCCAGTCTTCCTCCCATGGAGCTGCTGGTGGTTTTGAACTGCTGACCTTGCAGATTGCAGCCCAATTTGTAACCACTACAAACACTACCAATTACTAATACTTCTCTATAGTTTGGAACAAGAGGTGGTCCAGGGGGAGGGAAGTGACACCATCAGTTACTGCTATAGGTGACTCCAATGCTAATGAGAGCATTTGATAAAATTTAAAAAATCTGACCAAAAATTTGAAAGAAAAAAAAAAAGAAAGAAACATAAATAGATATGAGCAATTTATAATGAGGGTAGCATCTGTTACCTACTCTTTTTGGGTTTTCTCTTCCTACATCAGACCTGTATCAATTCACAATTCCATGTAAAGATTCAGTGAAGAAATATGGTTAAAAATCGTTTCAGCAAGGCATTCTTTCTGACAAATCAAGGAAAAAAAACCAAACTGGCTATGTCTGTCATTTTAATCAAATCAGTATGTTTTGATGATTTTGCATCCTTTGCCAAACTATGCAACCACTCTCAACAGAGGAATGTTGGATATATACAACTATTCCTGTAGGCTAGGCTGCCGGCTTGCCACACTGTCCACCTGGCTTTCTGGGGAAAGGAGGAAAGATGTTTTCCTCAGAAGTAAATTCTTCTGACTTATCAGCAGCCCTGGGTGATGGATTGGGTTTTTGGGGTGCTGTTTTTTAAGTTCTCTCCAAATTATGAAAATATCAGAAAAGAACGAGACCAGAATGCTGGATTGGTTTTCCCTTAATGAAAGCGTCTTATTTGAAAATATTTTCTCAGTTAGATTAGAGGTCCAAGGAAGTAACTCAGTTATTTGTGTGCCTAACTCTCATTAATGTTTTACCTAGTTCGTACTAAAAATCCTGAGTTTTTCCTCATCGAGGAGAAGTCTGGTCGTGGTGGGTTGTACACATAATCATCATTGTGTCACAACACACCATAATGAACACAAGTGGGTAGAATTTGTGGCTGGTTGAGACCTTGAGGAGACCCGATTCCATCTTACTAAAATTTGTTGCAGGACTCCTGTCTGAACACCAGAGACTAGCAGCATTTTTAGGGAGTTAAAAAAAAAAGCATACTTAGATATGGGGTTAAGCCCAAGGGGTCATGCTTAATATATTTTTTTAATGTATGAATATTTTAGCAAAAAATTCTTCAATCCTATTAAGTGAAGTACTCCAGAGGGTACTTTGGCAATTACCAATGCTGTTGTACATCATGCTGTCAATTCTGATTCAGACTCACAGTGAACTTTTGTGATAATGCATGCTAATTATAAAGGTATGTTGAGCAAATTCATGAAGTTAACATAATGTCTTACATTTAGAAAGTACTGGTTGACCATTAGGGGTAATACTTTAACAGCCAATCCTCATCTATTGATGATGGGGTTGTAAAATGGTAGAGCTATTGTGCAAATGATTGACAGTTCCCCCGAAAAGTTAGATATAGAATTATCATATGATTCAGCAATTCTAATACTTGATATATATTCTAAGGAAACAGGAACCATGACATGACTAGATACTTGCATGCAGCACTATTTACAAAAGGAGAAAGACGAAAACAACTAAAATGCCCATCAATAGAAAAGTGGATAAACATACATACATGCAATGCAATACTATGCAACACTAAAGATAGCAATGAATGTGTGAAACACATCATAACATAGATGAGCCTGGGGGACATTATGCTGAGTGAAATAAGTCAATCACAAAAGGGCAAATATTGTATGAGATGACTTCTAAAATGTCAAGAAAAGGTTTTCACACTAAAATAATCATTTTTTTCCTTTGGTCTTACTCATTCACTATCTAACTTCCACATGCTTATGAAATGACTGAAAATAGTGTGGGTCAGACACACCCTAGGCCTCAAAGTGACGTCTTTGTTCTCAAACACTTTATTTTTTAATTTAAAAAATATTTTTAAAATTATGAATTATAGATCATCAACTTTGCATTCAACAGCTCAATCACTCAGCATAAATTCAGTGCAGTTCCAGTCCAAGTCCTGGTACAATTCTTTCAAAGAAATGGAAAAGTATATCACCAACTTTTTATGGAAGGATCAAAACCCAAGATAAACAAAATACTACTAAAAAATGAAGTAGGAAGCCTTTCAGTGCCCAATTTCAAAACCTATTATACAGTCACAGCTATTTAAAAAGCTTGGTATAAGAATGATAGGTTTTTAGACCAATGAACTAAAACAGAGAACACAGAAATACAACCCAGCACCTATAGACACATGCTTTTTAAAGACAGTTTTATTAGCACTTCAGATACAATGCAATAATTCAATCTCATCAAGAAGAGTTGTAAAATAATCACAGTGAAGGGAGATGTTGGACAGGGCAAGATATGACAAAATAATAATTTATAAATTATCAAGGGC
>NW_022103924.1:504899-506520 GCF_000313985.2 Echinops telfairi
TTCTGTCTTGGAACAAGTGGGAAATATTTGAGTCTAGAGCAAATTCAGGTTGAGTCAATAGGGAGGTCAACTGACCAATTATATTATACCATAGTTCGGTCCACCCAAATCAAGGTTACAATAATTTCTGTCTGATAGTAGAGCTGTTTTAGTACCTCACCTGTGGCTAGAAGGAATCTACCAGAGTATCTGACTAGATACACTGCAGATGGATTTTGGCCTCCCACTGTTCTCCATAGCCTTCTACAAATTGGGATGTTCACAATTTAAGCTTTGATACTTTCCATTCATCATATTTGAATTTTGTTATTGTCATCTTTGGACCACACAGTCTGGTGTTCTTCTTCAATATAGACAGTTGATACCTCAGTTACATGGCTGCTTCTTTTAAAACAAGTCTTTAAGACCCCAGACACTATTCCAGTTGATAGCTGGGCACCACCCTTTGCTGTAGCACGCTTATCTTTGGTCATCATTTCATGAAGGTGAGTATTGAGCAGGGTCACTTTATAAGAACTAACTAACTGTTCTTGGACTGGGGCTAGAGTTAAGTGGGAGTCCAGAATCCATCTACTTGTCCTTGGGTTATGAACAAATCTGGTTTAACTCTGGTGGTTGCACGTATTATGACAAAAACAAAAACCCACAAGAACAACAACAAAACAAAAACAAACAAACCAACAAAAAGAAAAACAATAAACCAAAGAAACAAAAACATCGTCAATCACCCCCCTGGGGTATAAGGCAATTGCATGGATAACATAAATAACTTTTACAATGATATGGAATACTGTTGTAAATGCAAAGATACTGTTGATATGAGCAGTTTATGTGCATATAGACCAACTGTGAGCTGCAGTCCATGAGTTGTTGCTTTGTACAGATTGATTTCTTCCTTAGATACTGATTCTTGACAAAGGACTAAAACACACTGTGGGTAAGAATTGAACTTTTCAATATATGGTGCTGGAAAAATTGGATTTCCACCTGCAAAAGAATGAAACAGCATGCGTATTCCACACCACGTACAAAAATGATTAAAGACCTAAATATAAGCCTTAGAACCATAAAGATTGTTACCAGAATTCATGTTCTTATCTTACCAAGGGAAATATTTACTTTTGGAAAACTTAGAGCATTACAAGATATTTTTATTTAGAGACTTCTAGTAGGCAGAAATCCTTACCAGACAGTATGGCTAGCTTTGGTATATTTTGACAACCCATCCCCTCAAGACATGTATATCAAGTGTTTTTTGTTGTTGTTTTTTAAAGTTTTATTGGGTTATAATTCACATATCATACAATTCATTAATTCAATCATATTAAGAAGAGCTATACAATTATCACCACAATTTTATAACATTTTCTTCTTTCTTGTCCCCATAATTATTAACTTCCCTTCTTCCCCCAACCTCCCTTGCTATACTCCCAAGAAACCATCAGTCCAGTTGTTGTCTCTATAAGTTTACCTCTCCTGGAATTTTTTTTTGAATAATTTTTTTGACATATCATACTCATTCCAATATATCCCTTCTCTTTCCATACAGTTCTGTTGTTCAATCCCATAGGGTGGGGCTATACAATCATCAATGCTATCAACTCCCATTTCCCCATCTTCC
>NW_022103924.1:511462-520558 GCF_000313985.2 Echinops telfairi
GGTGCTGGAGCAGCCGTGTGGAGACTCCTGCCAGCGCTGAGATGCTTACACATTCACTGACTCAGCTTTCCTCCTGCAGTCAGCATCATTGCCTCTGTTTTGTGAGATGAAGGAGGACTTAGTGGACTGATGTTGGACATATGGGTTAATGGGTGAATGTTGGACTTGTGGGCTTGGGCAGCACTGGGTTGGGATATTTTCTTGATGCACACTTAACCTATACATAAAACTCTTATACATGAGTTTCTATAGATTTGTTTCTCTAAAGTACCCAGACTAATACTGTCCTTCTCTTCAGAGGTAACCCTTTGGTGAGCATTCATATGAGACATGATTATCTTTACTTTTTTGGCCCATTCAGAGAGGACTATCCACATACTTCTTCCCCACACTCCTTTGTCACCAATTGTCCAACCATGTTCCTTTCAATTCTCTGACCAACCCATTAGACACAGCCCATGAATCAGTATACAATCTCACATCTGGCCATTTTTCCTTCCAGGCAAACTGAATGGCCAGGAACACTGCTAGGGGTTCTGTCCATTGGATTTCCCTTCACCACCGTCCTTTACAGCCCAGAAAGGGGCTGTAGTGCTGCAGCAGTCCACTTATGAGTGGCACCTGTATATCGTGCAGAGCCATCAGTAAACCAAGCATGCCTTTTCTGTTCTTCAGTTAAATTATGGTAAGGAACTCCCCAGGAGGCCATAGGTGCAGACTGGGAGAAAGAAGGTATTGTGACAGGAGTGGAGACTGTGGGCATTTGGCCCACTTCTTCATGCAGTTTACTTGTCCCTTCAGGTCCTGCTCTTGCCCACTCTTGTATATACCACTTCTATTTAACTATGGGTTGTTGCTGTGCATGTCCAACTTTATGACTCTGTGGGTCAGACAATACCCAGTTCATGATGGACAGTTCAGACCTCAGGGTGACTTGGTGGCCCATGGTGTGGCGTTCAGTCTCCACTAAGGCTCAGTAACAGGCCAACAAATATTTTTCAAAAAGGGAGTAGTTGTCTGCAGAGGAGTCCTAGTTGTCTCTTCAAAATCCTAATGGTATACTTCAAAATCCTAATGGTATACACTGTGATTCACCAATAGGGGCCTGCCAAGGACTTCATACTGCATCTCTAACTATGACTGACACCTCTAGCACCATTGGGTCCGCTGATTCATATGGTCCCATTGGCAAAGCAGCCTGACCCTGTTGCAGAGCCTTTTCTTGTTCTGGGCCCCACTCAAAAGTGGAGGCCTTTCGTGTCACTTGATAAATAGGTCAAAGTAGAACACCCAAGTGAGGGGTATGTTGCCTCCAAAATTCGAAGAGGCCCACTAGGTGTTGTGCCTCCTGTTTAGTTGTTAGGGGAGGGGGTAGATGCAATAACTTATTCTTCACTTTAGTAGGAATGTCTCCACATGCCCCATACCACTGGACCCCTAGAAATTTTACTGAGGTGTAGGGCGCCTGAATCTTTATTGGTTGATTTCACAACCTCTTGCATGCAGATGTTGTGTCAATGAATCTCAAGTCTTTGATACATCCTCCTTAGTGGGTCCAATCAGCATAATGTCATCAATATAATGAACTAGTGTGACATTTTGCAGAAGAGACAGGTGATCAAGTTCCATTTGGTCTAAAATATGGCACAGGCTCGAAGAGTTGATGTACCCCTAGGGGAGAGATGTGAAGGTGTTTTGTTGCCCCTGCCAGCTGAAAGCAAACTGCTTCTGGTGGTCCTTCGAGACTGGTGTTGAGAAGAAGGCATTTGCTAGATCAATAGCTGCATACCAAGTACAAGGAGAAGTATTAATTTACTCCAGCAATGAAATCACATCTGGAATGGCAGCGTAATTGGAGTCACCACCTGGTTAAGTTTAAGATAGTCCACTGTCCTTCTCCAGGATCCATCTGTTTTCTTTACAGGCCCAATAGGTGAGTTAAACGGGGATGTGGTAGGAATCACCACCCCTGAATCCTTCAAGTCTTTGATGGTGGCACTGATCTCTGCAATTCCTCCAGGAACGCGGTATTGTTTTTGGTTTACTATTTTTGTAGGCAATGGTAGTTCTAATGGTGTCCACTTGGCCTTTCCTACCAAAATACCCCTTATCCCACATTTCAGAGATCCAATATTGGGTTCTGTCAGTTACTAAGTATGTCTATTCCAATGATGCATTCTGGAACTAGGGAAATAACAATTGGATGGGTTCAGAGACCCATTGGACCAACAGTGAGGTGTACCTTAGCTGAAACTCCATTGATAACTTGACCTCCATATGCCCCCACTCAGATAGGTGGGCCTTCAAAACACTTTGGGTCTCCTGGAATTAGAGACAGTTCTGAGCCAGTGTCCCATAATCCCTGAAAAGTTTGATTATTTCCTTTCCCCCAATGAACTGTCATTCTTGTGAAAGGCCGCAGATCCCTTTGGGAAGGCTAGAAGAAAGACTAACAGTATAGACCTTTGGTGATGTATCAGGGTCCTCCTTCAAAGGGCCTGGCCTCCCCTCATTCAAGGGGTTGTGGGTGGATAAACTGGCTGTGGTCTTGGAATTGATTGAGTGGTTGTGACTCTCCATTCTGCTGTTCACCTGAACTAGCATTCTTCTGCCTGTATAGATCACGTAAATATTTAATATGTTTCCCATATATTTCACTCCTAGGGACACTGTGGCTGAGTAGCCAATGCCATAAGTCCACACAAGACAGGTTGCTTTGATTACTACGGAAACCTTGCTGTCCATTATGGTAACCACGTCCACCCTGTCTCTGTGCTGACATCTGCCTTCTACCACCACAAGACCCAATCAGCCCCATTGTAGGCAAATAACTGAGTTCACTTATGGCAGTTCCCACTGTTAATCCTGGTGCACATAAAACAACAATCACAGGAGTGTTCAGAGATGCTGGGGCCCACTTCACACACTTGTTCCTTATGGTTGTGGTGAAAGGCATGTCCTTGGTACACTACCTTTTTGGGTCTATGGGATTATCCTGATAGATCCATTCCAACATTCCAATTTCCCTAAGCTTTTATATGCCTTCGTCTACAGTGTACCACGGTAGGTCAGGTACCTCAAGGTGGTCTAATCTAGGCCATCTGGCAGCCCATGCTTCAGTTAACCAATCAAGAAAGCAATTAGATCCTCTCTTAACCTCTCTTGCTGAGACATTGAAAGAAGAACCTGTGCTTAGGGGCCCCATACCCAGAAACTCAGACTGGTCTAATGTTACATCCCTTGTGCCAGTATCTCATACCCTTAGTAACCATTTCCAGGGATATTCCCCAGGTTTCTGCTTGTACATACTAGAAAACTCAAGCAGATCTTTATGAGTATAGCGTATTTCTTCTTGAGTCATCATCTGAATCTTACCTTTAGGAACTCTCTGAGGCTTAATTCTAGTTGCAAGTCTGAAGGAAATATGGGTGGTGAGGGTGTTTCCTGGGTGCTCTCAGGATTAATCTCACAATAAACCTACATATAATACTATTTTTGTACAGAGGTAAGATTTAAGTAGAGGCCCAATATCCACCTGCTTCCTTGTTGCATTTAATGGTTCCTGCATGTACTCCAGCAGTTTCTCAGAAACTTTCATTGGGGTAGCAAGGGGTTCTGGGATATGTAATCTCAAGATGTTGTAATGGACTCTGCATGTGCTCTGTCCAAGTTTCCACCTTCACTCTTCATTCTCTACCCTGAGATATATGCAAAAAATTTTAATGGGATCAGGGACAGAGGTTTCTCCTGTAGCTGCTTCCTGCTTAGATTGGGCATAGAGTATCATCACAAGCATAAACTTGTTTGTGATCTACAGTCTAAGTTTCCTCAGGATGACTGGCTCTGCTGTTTCATAAAATTCTACGGCAGCCACATCAACAATTGTCCTAGGGAAAATTCTTACAGCCATAATGAGACAAAAGAGAAGAGATTGATAGCCGGGCCTTACTTTCTTCACTACACTTTGCTGTAGCACCCTTATCATCAGTGATCATTTCATGACGATGAGTTTTGAGCAGGGCCATGTTATCAAAACTAACTGCTCTTCAATTGGGTCTAAGATCCCAGACTCTATCTGCTTGGCCATGGGGTTTGCACATCTCAGGTTTACTTTGGTGGTCATAATATGACAAAATAAAACCCTATAAGACCAACTGCACAAATATCAGCCATAAAACAACCAGCAACCAAATAAACAGAACAGACACATAGAAAAAAAGAAAGAAAAAAAATCAAGCTAAAAGCAGGAAAGCAAAAACCCATATAAATAAAGTATAGTATTATAAAAAAACCCCATGGGTATAAGTCAATTGCACTCTTATCATCATCAATTTCCCCAATGACCAGACACTCTACACTAGTTGTTCTCAACCTTCCTAAATGCCGCGACCCTTTAATACAGTTCCTCATGTTGTGGTGACTCCCCAACCATAAAATTAGTTTCTTTGCTACTTCATAACTGTAATTTTGCTACTGTTATGAATCAGGTGACCCCTGTGAAAGGGTCGTTTGACCCCCATAAGGGGTCGGACCCACATGTTGAGAACCGCTGCTCTAGACAATGTCAGTAGGAAGAGTCTATGCAAGCACAGTTCCACCTTAAGCCACAACCCTTGAGTTTTTGCCCTGCACAGTTCAATCTCCCGTTTGATTGGGCTCTGTTGACCCTAAGTACGGGGATTGATGGCAGGGGGCACCTTCCTGGATCAATTCTTCCAAGTGCAGATCACTGATCAACAAATCAGAACTTGTCAAGCCACTGCAAGGTGGGCACCAAGGTACTAAGCACATGGTGAATCTGGGTCCCTTTTCTATTGGACACCCGCCAAGCTGGGGATTCCCCACAAGGTCTACTGACTGCCACGTCCACAGTCCTAGGTCAGTCACACTCTTCTTTTCTCCCATCCAAGTACCCCAGTCCTCAGTCCAAGGGTGCAGGGAATTTCGAGGCAGGGTTCATTTCATTCAACTGGACCTCTATGTTAAGTTCTTCTGGTGTGGCTCCTATTTTATGCCCTGCTGCCTGAAAATTCAGCTTATATGATCAACGTGGTGCTTAGTCCATGGTGTGGTTCACTGAAGGTTAGGTAGAAACATATTCATAGTGTCTACCCATGAACATAAAATCTGGCCCATTGTCTTCCTAGGTTCCCTACACTTATTGTTTAGCATTTCTTCCCTCTGTGAGGTTAGTTCTCCTCAATCACTCACCATATCCACCAACAGAACTATCAGAGTCTCCTCCACCATGTAGATGGTCCCCTCTCTTGGTCTTGGGTTGAATTTTTGGCAAGCTTCTCTTTCAATTCCTGGAGTTCCCATTGATTTGCCCCAGCCTTATTTTGACATTGTATAGCCTCAAGTGGATGATAATCTCCAATTCCCCCTTCTTGAAGGAGTGACCCCAGGCAATGTGGGATCTCTTTCACCTTGACTTTTGTGAAGTGCACTAAAGAGAGATGATGTAGGGTTCATGACTGGTAGGTATCCTTCTCTCTCTTTTTTTTCAGGATTGCTTACTGATTTGTTTAATTGGTGTTTCTTCTTATAATAGAGGACTCATACAATAGTTGTCCTTTTTGTGATTGATAGAGGAATATGGTATAGTGGTAAGATATAAGATCAACAAGCAGAAGTCAATTAGATTGCTATACACCACTGAGGGGATTACAGAAAAAGAGATCAAGAAGGTTAAACCCTTCACAATAGCCAAGCATAAACAAGTATCTAGGGATATACCTAGCCAAAAACCCAAAAGATCTGCATGTGAGAAACTACAGAACCTTATTACAAGAAACCAATCCTACTGCAGTGCCTTTGGGGCTCTCTCTCTATAACATCATATCATCTGTAAATAATGATTATTTCACTTCTTTCCCAAAAGGGACATTCGCAAATGGAAGAATATCCCATGCTCATGGATAGAAAGACTTAACATTGTAAAGATGTCAATTCTGCCTCCGACACTAGATAAATTCAATGTAATCCTGATACAAATCCCAGCATCATTTTTCAAAGAAATGGAAAAACTAACAACTTTATATGGAAAGGGAAGAAGCCTAGAATTGGCAAGGAACTCTTCAAGAGGAAGAACAAAGTTGGCAACTAGCACTACCAGACTTTAAAACTTATTATACAGCCATCGTTGTCAAAACAGCATGGTACGGGTATAATGATAGATACTCAGACCAATGGATAGGAACAGAAAATCTAGAAATTAAAACAGCAGCACACAGACAACTGATCTTTGACAAAGGCCCCAAAAAATACCAAATGGGAAGCAGATGCTCCTTTCAACAAATGGTGCTTGAAAAACGGATTATCCCAGAAGAATGAAACAAGACCCTTACCTCACCCCAGGCACAGGAACAAATTCAATGTAGATCATAAACCTTGATGTAAAACCTAAAACTATCAGGATCATCAATGAGAAAATTAAGACAAAGCTAAGAACCTTAGTGCCGGGAATACATGGGCTATCATCATTAATGAAGGATACACACCCAGAGGAAGAGAAAATAGACATATGGTACATACTAAAGATCAAATACTTCTGTTCATTGAAAGACTTCATCAAGAGAGTAATGAGAGAGCCCACAGACTGGGAAAAGATATTTAGTAAAGACATATCAGACAAAGGTTTTATTGCTAAAATCTACAGAACGCTGAAACCTTACAATAAGAAAAAATCAAATAGTCCACTGAGGAGGTGAGAAAAGACACCTCACTTAGGTGGCTGCTTATTTGAATACAAGCCTTTAAGACCCAGACACTATTCCAATTGATAGCTGGCACCATCTGCTTTCTTCACCACTTTGCTGGAGTACCCTTTTCTTCAGCGATCTCTTCACGAAGGCAAGCATTAAGCATTGAGTAAAAGCACTAAAGGCTTTTACTATGATCATGTGGTTCTTGTTCACTTATATTTTTGTTCATATATTGGATTACATGGTTTGTTTTTCCATCCTTGCTTAACTGTTATGGATCCCAGTTGATCATGTATTATTAGTATTATTTGACATATTCTTGGGTGCTATTGACTAGGATTTTGTTGAGAATTTTGGAATCGATATTCATAAGGGATATTGATGTGTAGTTTTCTTTTTTTGTGCTGTTTTTGCCTGGTTTTAGTAACTGTTATTTTGACTTTATAAAATGAATTTAGGAGTTTGCTGTACTTTTCTATAGTCTCAAATAGTCTGTATAGTATTGGTGTCAGTCATCTCTTCTCTGAATACTTGGTAAAATTTCCTGGTGAAGCTATCTTGTACTAGACTTTTTTCAGTTGGAATTTTAAAAAATGACTTCATGTATTTCCCTTATTGTTATGGGTCTGCTGAGTTTTTCTATTTCAGTCTATTAATTTGGGTATATGATATTTCTAGAAATTTCTCTATTTCATCTAGGTTTTCAAATTTGTTAGAGCATCAAGTCTCTTGGTAATGTATTATTCCTTTTATCTCATTTGATTTTCTTGTGCTGACATCCTTTTCATCTCTAACTTGGGATTTATATCTTCTCTTTCTTTTTTTAAGTCTGCCCAGGGTTTGTCAATTTTGTTAATCCTTTCAAAGAACAAACTTCTTGTTTTGTTGATTTTTCCTATTTCTTTTTCCTGTTTTCAAATTCATTTATTTCTTTTCTATTCTTTATGATTTCTTTTCTTTTTGTTGTTGAAGATCCATTGTTTTGCTCCTTTTCTGGTTGTTACACATGCTGGGTTAAAATTTAGATTTTGGTTCCCTCTTCTTTTTTCATGTGTGTGTTGATTGCTATAAATTGCACTCTGATACCTGCTTTTGCTCTGTCTCAAAGGTTTTGTGTGTTGCTTTTTCTTTCTCCTTTGTTTCAAATAATTTTAAAACATGTGATCCCTTACTTCATCCATTACCCGCTTGTTTTTTCTTAGTGTGTCATTCAGTTTCAATGCTTTTTTTTTTGCTTTTGCTCTTTCTATTGTTTTATAGCATTGTAGTCTGAGAAAATAGTGCATAGAATTCCAATATTTTAAAATTTATTAGGGCTTACTTTGTGATTCAACATATGGTTTATTCTAGAGAATGTTCCATGAGCACTGGAAAAGTATTCCTGCTGTATTATTGTTGAAGGGAGACTTGTGTATTTGTCTAAGAGACTAACATCATTGTTAGTTCTTCTGAGTTGTTGTTTTGTTCTTCTGCACCTTTAATGGTTTTCTTTCCTATGATCTGTCTTTTCTCAAGAGTGATGTATGGAAGTCTTACTATTTTTACTGTATTTAAAAACTCTTTCTTCAACTCTGTGTTTGATTAGCATATTTTGAGGGTGTTTCATTGGGTATGTATGTGTTTATTATGGTTATGTGTTCTTGTTCCATTTTCTATTAATCATTATGCAGTGTCCTTTTTTTGACTTACTTGGTGGTTTTTGCCTTGAAGTCTATTTTATTGCAAATTACCATATCTACTCGAGTATAAGCCAACCCAAATATCAGCCAAGGCACCTAATTTTACAGCAAAAGCTGAATTAAAAATGTGCTGAAAAACTTGGCTTATACATGACTATATATGGTAATGCCATTACTTCTGCTCTGTTTTTGGTTATCATTAGCTTTGTAAAATTTTCTCCATCCTTTTATTTTTGTCTTTGTGTCTGAAGTGTATTTCTTGTAAGAAGAATATTGATATGTCTTATTTTCAAATCTAGTCTGCTACTCTTGGTCTTTTGACTGGTGTATTTACTCCTTTGAGAGTCAGTGTGCTTGATATGTATGTATTTGTTGCTTTATTTTGCTGTTTGTGTGTTTTGTGATCATATGAAAAAAAATTTTTGTAGTGCTTGTCACGTTTTTTAAAAAAAACATTTTTTGTTGAAAGCAACACTGAAGTATAATTGACGTAGAAGAAGCTGCACATGTGGAAAGGGTACAACTATATATATAAAATCATTTTATTAGGGGCTCATACAACTCTTATCACAATCCATACATACATCAATTGTGTAAAGCGCATTTGTACATTTATTGCCCTCATCATTCTCAAAACATTTTCTCTCCACTTAAACCCCTGGCATTAGGTCCACATTCCCCCCTCCCTACCTGCTCCCCCCTCCCTCATG
>NW_022103924.1:521351-529040 GCF_000313985.2 Echinops telfairi
GGCACCATCAGCTTTCTTCACCACATTTGCTTATTCACCCACTTTGTCTTCAGCGGTTGTGTCGGGAAGGTGAGCATCATAGAATGCCAATTTAATAGAAGAAAGTTGTTTGTCTTTTTCTTATGGTTTTTGTGTAGACTATGATTGACTGCTGCTTCTATAGCATCTTGGTGCAACTGTTAGTGTTGAGAGGGCTGCTGGCTCATGTGGAAGTAGTTGGATTCATCTTTCTGGGGCTGAGTGATGTCTGAGGCCTTCCTTGCTGGAGTGAGGAGATGTTCAGGAGATATCTTACCAAGTTTCAAGGAAAGCAAGGGTTTTTTTTTTAGCCATGGCTTGGTGCCACCTAGAGACTTCCCTTTCAAGCTAGTAGGATTCCTGGGGACTTCCTTGCTGGAACACTGAAACAGCTAGGGACTTCTTTGTAGTGGGGAGGGGTGAGGAGGAGGGAGGGGAAACAGTGGGGTGGGGGGAGGGTCCTCTTGGTATTTTTCTCCTAATTGTTAGAGATGGGGTCCTACACCATATGGCCAATTGGACATATTGAACCAGAGGCCTGCTCTTCAAGAATTTAAAGAGGTCTTGTGCAACAAATTTACCCAATAGAGTACACCAATTTATTTCTTGTCTTCTGCTCCCATGAGTATTGAGTGTAGATCAAAGCAAAATGAAATCCATGTTAACTTTGATTTTTTTCCCTCCATTTATCACAAAGTTGTCTATTGGCTTAGTTGTGAGGTTTTTGTTTTCTTTACACTGAGTTGTAATCTGTGCTGAAGGCTGCAGTCTTGGATATTCACCAACAAGTTAAGTCTTCTTCACTTTCAGCAAGCAAGATGGTGTCATCTGCATATCATAAGTTGTTAATTAATCTTCCAATACGGAGGCCAGTTCTTCTTCATATAGTCCAGCCTCTTGGATTATTTGATCAAGATACAAATAGAATATATATGGTGAAAGTAATTAACACTATCATCAATTGCCTGTCAGTTTGTTGTACTATGGTGGCTTATGTGTTTCTGTGATTGTGAAAGCTGTGTGGTATTTAAAATGCCAGCAGGGTCACTCAAAGTGAATTTCAAGGACATCTCAAGAACATATTTGACACATTGAACACTAATGACAAAAGACCTGATGAGCTGTGGGAGGACATGAAGAACATCATTCATGAAGAAAGCAAAAGATCATTCAAAAGACAAGAAAGAACCAAAAGATCAAAGAAGATATCAGAAGAGACTCTGAAACTTGCTCTTACTTGTAGATTAGCTAAATTAAATGGAATAAAGAATTAAATCAAAGAGCTGAACAGATAATTTCAAAGGAGAGGTAGAGGAGACAAAGCCAAATATTACAATGAAATGTGCAAAGATTTAGAAACCAAAAGAGATAAACACACTCAGGATATCTAACACTGAACTAATAACTGAAAAAAATTCAAGCGTCAAGTTGTAATCTTGAAAGACTAATGGGAAAACTATTGAATGATTCAGGAAGCATCAAGAGAAGATGGAAGGAATATACAGAATCACTGTGTAGCTTATGAGCAAGAACCAACGGTACTGAAGGAATAAGTTCAAGCTTCACTTAATGCATCCGGAAAAAACCAGGCTCTAGGAATTGATGGAATACCAATTGGAATGTTTCAATAAGTTGATGAAGCTCTGGAATCACTCAATGGGACAAAAGTATTTTCTATTTTCTTATATATACGTGAAAGTTGGACATTGAATAAGGAAAACCAAAGAAGAATACACGCATTTGAATTGTGGTGCTGTTGAAGAATATTGAAAATACCACAGGCTGCTAAAAGGATTAACTGATCAGTCTTGGAAGAAGTCTGACCAGAGTGCTCCTGTGGTAGGCAGAAACAAAACCAGAGCACTTATGATTATATATATGAAAGGATTGGTTTATATAGTGAGAATGAATACAACAGCTATTAATCCACACAGCAGTACAGAGGGCTCAGTCCAACTCACTTTTTGGGACACTTAATATAGTGATGATTCTTCCAATTGATGCCGGTTGATGGTCCAAAGTCAAGGAAGCAGACAGTAATGTGGCCAGTGGGAGGTGCAGTCTGCCTGCAGGCAAATGAGCAGTTGGTCCATAGGCAAGAAACATGGCAAGGTAGGGCAGCAGCAGCAGGAAGATGAGATGTTGAAGTGTAGCAGAGGCCAGTAATGCAGCAGCATATTGAAGCAGGTTGTGAAGGAGCTTCAAGGTGTAGAGATACATGGGACGTCAACATGACTGATATACCTTGATCCACAGGTTGGCTCGGCCCACAGGTGGTTCAGAGCAGCCAACTCAGGCAGCAGCATGCTGGTCTGATCACCAGGGAGAAAGGGGAAAAGCCTGGTCTCAGAGAGCCATTTAATTATCTCAGTTGCCCTCCAATCAAGCTGCGACCTGATTGACAGGCTAAACCCCACACACATGTCTGTACAGGAGCCATGTTGGTACAAAAGACTTAACTATCACAGATCCGTAGAAGAAAGGTTGGCAAAACTTCATCTTAAATAGTTTGGACATGTTGTCAGGAGAGATATGTTTGGTAAAGTGGAGGGGCAGCAGAAAAGAGGAAGACCCTCAATGAGATGGGCTTACACCATGGCTACAACAGTGAGCTCAGACATAGGAACAATTATGAGGATGGTGCAGACTGTGTAGCATTTCATTCTGTTATGCATGGTTTGCTTTGGTTTGATGCCAAGTGTTTGAATACCTGCTTCTTAGTTTATGTACAGGTTCTGCATGAGCACTGTATTAGTCTGGGTACTTTAGAGAAATCCACAAAAACTCATGTATAAGAGAGAGTTTTATATAAAGGTTAAGTGCACATCAAGAAAATATCCCAACCCAGTGCTGTCCAAGCCCACAAGTTCAACATTAACCCATATGTCCAAAAGCAATCCACGAAGTCCTCCACCATCTCACAAAACACACGCAATGATGCCCACTGCAGGAGGAAAGCCAAATCAGTGAATGTGTAAGCATCTCAGCGCTGGCAGGGGTCTCCACATGGCTGCTCCAGCACCCAGGGCTGCATTGGGATAGGTCTATGCAGCTTCTTCTAGGGGATGTCTTGCAGGGAGTGAGCATTGCAAGCTGAAGTAGGGAACTGGCTAAGGCAGCTGCACCCTGGTCTGACCATTACAAAGCAAGAGACCGGAACTAGAAAGGTGAGGCTCACTGAGGCATTTATCCCTTTGCCCTTCATTTAACCCCACATGTGTTTATTGACCAGGTTGGCACAATAAACTTTAACTATCTCAAGCACAATTATGTGTTTTGAAATTCTTATTCTTAGCGATATTATCCATGTTTTTTTCTGCTCTACACAGCTAAATGCCTTTGCATAGTCAATAACACACAAGTAAACATCTTTCTGGTATTCTCTGCTTTCAGCCAAGATTCATCTAACATCAACAATGATATTCCTAATTTCATATCCTCTTCTGAATCCAGCTTGAAATGTTGGTAGTTCCTTTAATGCAACTGTTTAAAAATTATCTTTAGCAAAACTGTAGCTGCATGTGTTATTATTAATACTTTTAGATAATTCTGTTGGGTTGTCTTTCTTCGGAATGGGCACAAATATTGGTCTGTTCCAGTCAGGTGTCTTCCAAATTTCTTAGCATACATTCATTTATTTCCAGCACTGCATCAGTTTTCTCCTTTCATTTTATAAAAAGCTGAAACAACTTTTAAATGAGTCAAAAGGGAAATCAAATAAGATTGTACATTTTAAGTTAACTACCGCATTCGATTTTACACTGCTCTCTGTCTGGTAACAAGGTTGTTTACATCTCTTGACTATGGTCAGAGGGAATTCATTGCAATCTGAATTTATGTGTGACCTCAGCAACTAGACCTTTGGCTTTCACTGTCATCTATACCCTTCTGCAAGCCACTGTTCACAATTTATGCTCTGATATAATTTCCTCATTCAGATTTGGGTTATAATAATTACAATTCTTGGGTCACACAGGCTGATGTGCTTCTTCCACACTTAGTTGATGTGGCTCACTTACATGGCTTTTTGTTCGACGACAAGGCTTTAAAATCCCAGATGCTATTCTTTATGATAGCTGGGCACCATTTAGTTTCTTCACCACACTTTGTTATAGCACCCATATCTGCAGTGATCTCTTCATGAGAGTGTGCATCATTTTTCTTAAAATATTTCAATTCCTAGAGCTGTTTTCCCCTGATGTCTTAGTCTAGTCATGACTTCTTCCTTCAATAACACCAGTTCTTGATCATATTCTAACTCTTGAAATGATTGAATGCTTGAACTGGTTTAATTCCCTAAATGGTTGAATTAGTTTTGGTACCATGGCATTGCACCATCTTCTTTGGATGCTTCCTGTACTATTCACTATTTTGCCCATAGAATCTTTCACTATTGCAACTCAAAGCTTGAATTTTGTTTTCGGGTTGAGATATGCTCACTATTCCCTTCCCCTTTGGTGTTCTAACTCCAGGTCTTTTCACATTTCAATATAATGCTTTATTTTTTTTTCCTCTCGAGATGCCCTTTGAAATTTTTGGTTCAGTTCCTTTACTTTATTATTTCTTCCATTCATTTAGCTTCTCATTGTTCAAGAGCTGGTTCCAGGGACTCTCTTGTTACATCCATTTTTCTTCTCTTCTCTTCTTGTCTTTTGAATGACCTTTTACATTCTTCAAGTAATTCCTCAACTTGTCTACTGTTTGGTTATTAGTTTTAGTGTAACAAATCTGTTCTTGAGATGCTCACGTGGGATAGGCTCAAAGTTATATTTTGACTCTTTTGGACTAGATTTTGTCTTCTACAGTTTAAACTTGAACTTGCATGTGAGTCAACAGAAAGAATGATGCTGGGTGCTCACTCTGTGTCCATTCTTCAGGGCAGTTATTCTCAACCTTCTTAATGCCATGACCATTTAATACAGTTCCTTATGTTGTGGTGACCCCAACCATAAAACTATTTTCGTTGCTACTTCATAACTGCAATTTTGCTACTGTTATGAATTGTAATGCAAATATATGCAGATGTATTCTGATATGCAGGATGTATTTTCCTTGTTACAAATTGAACTTAATTAAAGCATAGTTATTTTCACAAAACAATATGTAATTACACATTGTGAAACATTTATTTCTAATTACAAATAAATGAAATTTTGTCTTGAAGCATGGTGGAGCATGGGTAACAATCTTCACGCCGGGTACTCGTATGTGGGAATGTCTGCATGTGGGCAGACCCGTCTGCAGGTGGATATAAGAGCAGTGTCTCGGTTCTTAAAACCATTGGAAATATGTGTTTTCCGATGGTCTTATGCGACCCCTATGAAAGGGTTGTTTGATCCCCAAAGCGGTTGCGACCACAGGTTGAGAACCGCTGCTCTAGGGACTTAGTATCATTCTGACATGGCCTCATCCCATGAAGGGTTGTGGGACATGATGCTGCTGCTTTGAGATTTAGAAGTAATGTAGGTGGGTATTTCAACCCTTCAAAAATTGTGATGCTATGGGTCTGGGGTCTTAAATGCTTGAAGATAAACAAGCAACCATCTATCTCAGAAGCAACAAAGCCCACATGGAAGAAGCACCCCAGCCTTTGTGATCATGAGGTGTCGATGAGATCAGGTGTCAGGCATCTAAGACCCAGAACAAAACCATACCCAAGGTGAATGGGATGTGGGGGGTGGTGGTGGTGGCATGGAGTGGAGACCCAATGCCCATCTGTAGACAATTGGACATCCCCTCACAGAGGGGTCACAGGGAAGTGATGAGTCAGTCAGGGTGCAGTATAGCACCGATGAAACACACAACTTTCCTCTAGTTCTTTGGTGCTTCCCTCCCCCCACTATCATTACCTCAATTCTACCTTACA
The DNA here is from genome assembly GCF_000313985.2 of Echinops telfairi. Classification (NCBI taxonomy): domain Eukaryota; kingdom Metazoa; phylum Chordata; class Mammalia; order Afrosoricida; family Tenrecidae; genus Echinops; species Echinops telfairi. Next base: position 527,236 of record NW_022103924.1, read on the forward strand.
AATCGGATTAGGCCAGAACATGCACACTTCTAAGATAAGAGCCCGAAACATAGGGAATCCTGGGTAGATAAACCCCTCAGGGCCAATAATGAGAGTAGAGATACCAGGAGGATTAGGGGACGGTGGGGGGAGAAAGGGGGAATTGATCACAAGGATCAACCTAGAACTCCCTCCCAGGGGGATGCATAAAGGAAAAGTGGGTGAGGGGTGACAGAAGGCGATGGAAGATATGGAAATAATAATCTAGAACTTATCAAGGGTTCGTGAGGGAGAGTGGGTTCGGGAGGGAGGGGGAAGAAATGGGGCGCTGATATCAGGGGCTCAAGTGGGAAGAGAAGGCTTTGAAAATGATGATGGTGGAATATGTGCAAATGTGCTTGACACACTGGATGAATGTATGGCTTGTGATAAGAGATGTACGAGTCTCCAATAAAATTATTTAAGAAAAATTGTGATGTGGTGTACTTGAGTTTCCCTATGGCTTATTGAATACTTCTAGATGAGAACAATTCAGCCTCTACCTGGCCTCCCCATCTCTTAATCATTGGCTTTTGTGTCTCATTCCTCAGTATCTGGTCCCCTGCCATGTCCCTACCCACAGTATGCATGTGCCTAGTGTTCACCTCACAGTTGTAGGTATGTTTGAATATAAGAAGTGTCTTAGCCTAAAGGAAAATGGGGAAGGAAGTGTGGCTTGAGTTTGGTATTTCTGTGCCTTTGATTTGGGACTTGACCTCACCCAGGATCTTCCTTAACAGATTGTGATGAGAGTAAGTCTTGCTTTCTTTCCCATCTTTCCCCGAATTCCTTAGTACTCAACAATGACCAGTGCTTGCCTGTGTTGTTCATATAGAATGCAAAGGGAAATATGTTCTCAAGAGTGTACTACTCACTTTGACCAAGCCAGGGTAGAAGCAAGACTATCTAGAACATCAGTAGGAGCCAGCAACTCCAAGGCAGCCCCAAGCAAAGTTGTACAAAGAAAAAGTGAAGACAATTGTATTGACTTAAAGGCAATCTACCTTGCTGAAGTTCCATTGAGCTTGGAATAGACTATTTCTAAGAGAAAAGGATTGGTCAGCTGCTTCTATTCCAAAGCTCAGTAGGACTTCAGCAAGGAGGAAAAATCATGATAGCATTTTAGAAAATGTACTATCCATGGATTTTTGGGAAATACAATTTAGCCAAAAATTAGTGGCAGAAAATGCTGATGACAGCACAGGACAAAAGAAACTTTGTTCCCTTCGTCATCTTACTGAATGTGTAGGCTGTTGCTGGTGAACTGTTATCCAAGCAGAAAGGAGGTGTTGTTTGAAGTGAAGAAACAAACTCTTAAAATTAAGATCTCTATGGGCGTTTCCTAGGACTGTTATACAAATACCACACACTGGGTAGCTTTGAAACAACCAAAATGTATTCTCTCATGTTTCTGGAGGTTGTTGTGTGTTATTCAGTCAATTCTGCCTCATAGTGAGCCTATGTGTCATTGGAAAATTGTCCTACAAGACTTTCTAGCCTACAATCTTCTTTTTATAATTTCTGCAATTTATTTTTGAATATAAATCATTTTATTGTGGCTCATACAACTCTTATCCCAATCCACACATACATCAATTGTCTAAAGCACATTTATACATTTGTTGCCCTCATCATTCCCAAAACTAGCTTTTCACTTGCGTTCCTGGAATCAGCTTCTCATTTTCCTTTTTCTCCTCTCCCTCCCTCCCCACTCCCCTCTCCCTCATGAACCCTTGATAATTTATAAATTATTATTTTATCTTATCTTACACTGCCCGGCATCTCCC
>NW_022103924.1:531021-531960 GCF_000313985.2 Echinops telfairi
TTGTCCATCCCCCTGGGAAGGGGTTATATATAAATCATTGTGTTCAGTTCCCCGTTTCTCCCCCCACATTCCCCTTACCCTCCTGGTATCTCTGTTCTCAATATTGGTCCTAAGGGGTTTATCTGTCCTGGATTCCCTGTGTTGCAAGGTCTTATCTGTACCAGTGTACATACTCTGTTCTAGCTGGATTTGTAAGGTAGAAATGAGGTCATGAGGGTGTGGGGGAGTTGGGGAGGAAGCATTAAAAAACTAGAGGAGAGTTTTATGTTTCATTGGTGCTATACTGCACCCTGTCTGGCTCGTCTCTTCCTTAGCTCATTCTGACCTTAATGAACCCATATCATGCCTCTCCTATAGTGTTTTTCTAATTTATTTTTTCATTTCCACCTTAAATGCCATTGCCCACACCTTCTCTCAACACTTTAAAACTATCATGGTGGCTTCTCATGGGCTCCCAGCTTCCTGTCTTCTCTCCGTTTTACTTCTACACTATGGCAAACATTGTCTCTGTAAATTATAAATCTAATTTGAGAGGTAAACTGAGGCATGAAGGCAAACAGAGAGAAAAAGTTAAGAGAGTGAAGCGGTTCTTTATTTAGAAAGAAGCTCCTGGGTGAAGTCCCGTGGTCTAGCGAGTAGCCCAGGGAAGTCTTGTACAGTGAAGAAAGTGGTGGGTTTTTAAAGGAGGAGCTAAGGAAGGTCTGGTTGGGGAGGGAGTAGGGCTGCAGCTGCTGGGAATTTTCCACTGTGGCTATGTTCTTCCTTAACCTAACCGTCCAGCCATTCAGGTGGAGAGGAAAGACGGTTATTCTTGGAGCCAGTTCCAAGAATTGTCCATCAGCTTTGTTTCCTGGTATGTGCAGGGAGAATGGTTGAGGCCCTGCAGCCTGTACATGACCCAACATTCCAGTATTTTGGTGATAGGGGGAGATGTGAGTC
>NW_022103924.1:533604-537443 GCF_000313985.2 Echinops telfairi
AAGTTTACTTTTGGCTCTGTAGCCTTACCTTGGCTTAGGGTGGCTTGCAGAAGGCACCCTAGTAAAATGAAGGTGAATGGGCCCCATGACTTGGGTAGAGTACAGGGGATCATGGTTGGAAGGCGTCTGTTCAACTTGCCTGAGGTGGTGCTGGTTAGGATCCCCGGGTACCTTAAGTGCCATGGGAATAGTGAGGATTACGATGTGTGTACCTGACCACCATGGTTGTAGAGGTTTTGGATGAAGAGGTTTTGAGAAGCACCGAGTTTCTAGGTTGCAGCATGGCCACCTGAAAAGTTTGGTCTGAGTTTTGGGGTGGGGCAGGTACCTGTCCAAGTGTTTCCAGAGCAGCTGTCTTAAAAGAGAGAGATAATGGAGGTGGGATGCCAAGGGGGGTTCTTGGACTGGTAAGTGGTGGTTAAGTAGGAATGATCTTCCATACATGAGTTTGAAAGGCCTAAGGAAGGTGAGGCTACAAGGGGAGGCTCTAATCTGAGCAAGAGATATAGGTAAAAGTGTAATTCAGGGCTGGCAGAGTTCTACAGAAAGCTTTGTGGGGTGATCTTTGAGGAGTCCATGAGTCCTTTCTATCTTTCCTGATGACTGAGGTCTGTATGGAATGTGCAGCTTCCAATCTATGTATAGTGCTGAACATACCTGATGAGTAATCTTGGAAAAGAAATCAGGTCCATTATCAGATTGTATGGAGGTGGGGAGACCACATCTGGGAATGAGGTGGGTCAGCAGAGTGTCTATCACTATGTCTGCAGTTTCATGTTTGGTAGGAAAGGCTTTTACCCACCGTGTAAGGGTATCAACCATAGTAAGAAGGTATCTTAGCTTTTTGTGTGATGGCATGTGGGTGAAGTCTACTTGCCAATCTTGTCCTGGGAGATGTCCTTTTATCTGATGGGTGGGGAAGCTTGGTTTAAGGCTTTCCTGCAGGCTGACAGAGGCACAAGTGTGGCAGGCAGAACAGTGTTCACACAGGTTTCAAAGGACAGTTGATTTCCTTAAACAGAGATTTAAGGAAATGGCTAAATCTTCTTGGGTCAATGTGTAAAGAGTGATGGATTTGTTGTACGATGGTGGCTACCTGGGCTTGGAGTAAGGCTAACTTTTCTTGCAGCATCACCCACCCTTTTGGGGTTAAGTTTCCTCCCTTGGACAGCAAGGAGTGTAATTCCGTGTCTGTATACTGTGGCTGGACATTGGGCAAGAAGAGGATGGGAGAGGGGTGAGGCTGGTTTGAATTAGTTAGGCTGTGGGCAACCATGTCTGCTCGGTTGTTTTCCTGTGTCACTGGGGAATCATTATTTTGATACCCTTCATATTTCTTATACTGTAATCCTTTTCTTATAATGAACACATTCATTTCTCCTTTCTCATTAACTTCTTGGCAAACAGCTTTCTGTATACTTTTCTGACTAGTTAAAAGTTACTGTCTCCATCTCAATTTTTTGTGTAACTGGCGTTCTATCCACCTGACCTGTAAGGGGCCCAGTGGACAATGAGTGTGAAGGACGGCAGTCAATTTCCATGACAGAGACCTGGGAAGATGTAAAGGACCAGAGAAGGAATGCAAACAAGAGAAGGCAGACCCCGTGTCGACCAGAAAGGACAAAACCTTTCCCATTACCTTGATTGTTACCCTTCCGGTCAGAGAGGGTGATGGGGTCGTCGAGTCTAGGGTCCGTCAATCCTTGGCAGCTAGGCCCAGTAGCATCAATGGAGGGTCAGGGCTTGGAGGGACTGGCCTTCCATGGCTGGGAGCCGAAGGACAGTCACTTCTCCAGTTACTTCATTGACTGCACACTGGACAAGGCTTGTTGGGCGGATGAGGTTGTGGGGAGCCATTGACCTTGCTGGCTGCACTTGAAGCAGGCTCTGTGATGTGGTCTGAAACTGCTCTTTCCAGGGCCTGGGAAGGCTGCTGAAGTCTTCTTGGTTGGTGAGGACCTCAGGGCTGCAATCAAGGCCTGAACCTGTAAGTTTGCCTTCTGGCGATTTCAGGACTCCCTGTCTGCCTCTGCCTGCTCCTTTCTGGTTTTAAAGACTTTAAAGGCCAGATCCTGGACAGGAATCTGAGGGCCATCTTCAGCCTTGTAAACTTTTAAAAATGTCTAGAGCTGATTGAGTAATAAAATATGTGGCGAAGACAGTGGCCTTTGCTGATGAGGTTGGGTCTAGGTGGGTGTATTAGGTAAGGGCTTTAGTCAGGCTGTTTAAAAATGCTGCCGGATTTTTATCCGGCCTTTGAGTAATCTCCCTGAGCTTACTGAAATTAACTGCTTTGTGAGAAATTGCTTGGAGACCAGTCAAGACACACTGAAGCATTTTATCTTGGTGGGCCTGGCCTTCCTGACCTGCCTGGGCATTGGTCTGGTAACTTCAGCCTGGTTTTTGCCTTCGTACGGCCTCATTACACCTAGGCATGTTGGGGTTAGTGATATGAGCCTCGTCTGCATGCTGCTGGGCACCGCAAAAACACACTCTCTTTCATTTGAGGTGAGAGTGGATGAAAGGACTACAAAAATATGCCGTAATAAATTACAGCCTTGAGATAGAGAGTGAAACCCTTTGATGTACGTGGTGGTATCATTGGAAAAGGAACTGAAGTGCGTTTCAATTTGGGATAAGTTACAGTGAGAGAGAAGGGAGCATGGATGTGGACGGGACCTTCAGTGCTCGCAAGTTCCCATAGGGGACAGAGGAGGGGTTGGTACCAATGGGTATGATGACTGACAGGGGAAGACAAAGGAGAGAACTTCGGCCTCGAGTGTGGGGGTCGACAGAGGGGTGGTTGGGAGTTGAGAGGGTAGAAGAGTCAGGTAATGGTGAAGGGCACCCAGAATAGGCCTTACTGGGTGCTCAGACAAGGAGTCGGGGGGTTCGGAGAAAGGCGAGGGGGTGTACTGTCAGGGAGCTGATTAAGAGATTTTGGCTAAGAGAACTTGAGCAGGGTGACAGGTAGTACAAAGAAAGAAAGATGGGAGTGTAGAAGGAAGAAATCTTGGACATAGAGGACCTTAGGCCATTTGCTGTTATCTAGTTTATATTGGGGCTAAACCGAATTGCAGCAAAAAACAAGGAATTTGGGCCAGACGTCTGGCGTTAAGCCAAGGGTTGAAAAGTTAGTTAGGAGACACCCTAAGGGTGTGGAAGAGTCTGGCTCGGAATTTTTGTTTCCCATGCTGCCGAGTTCTTGGAAGAGACCGAGCTAGACAATCAACATCCCCAGTATCCAATTGGGTGTCTGGAACTCGGGGAGGTGGAAGACTGCTTTCCAGCTCCCCCGGAAAAGGAGCAGAGAGACTGAAGGCTCAGCAGCCTCCCAACTGCCTGGAAAGGGAACAGAGAGACCCAGGCATCTTGGAATGTCTCTGACCCTTAGAACAGGGGAAGGGGGAAGCCTGGCTTCCCTTAGTGTCTGTCCTTTGGATGGAGAGGCTCTGACGTGAGCCCACGGTTCAGCAGAAATTAATGGACAGAGCCTCTGGTGGAAGAACCCAGCAGCAAGGGACAGTGACCGAAATAGCAGAGATAAAATTTAGTCAGGTACTCACTCATAGACGCAGTGGATGGCAGCTGACAGGTTCTCGTCCGAGAGAAGGAGGATGGGGAGAGAGGGGTGCCACACTCGCCCAAGGGTGGGCGGGGGCACATCAAGACACCTCTTACTCTTCCCGAATTTTGGGACCAAATGAGAGGTAAACTGAGGCATGAGGGCAAACAAAGAGAGAGAAAAAGTTAAGAGAGTGAAACAGTTCTTTATTTAGAAAGAAGCTCCTTGGTGAAGTGCCGTGGTCTAGTGAGTAGCCCAGGGAAGTTGCGCCCAG
>NW_022103924.1:538500-540055 GCF_000313985.2 Echinops telfairi
AGGTCTAGGAAATCATAAATCCTTAGCATGGGGAAGAATTGTGTTATGTATTCTTCCTTTTGCAGATGACGCAGGCTCAGAGTCACTTGTGGCAGAGAAGGTTTTGGGTCAGCTTCAGGTCTCTAATCAAGTCTAAAGTTGGCTTTTGACACTCATTTGATTGTCATTCTCAGGAGTGTCTCGAGTTACTCCTGGAATGGAGGGAGCCCTGGGTGGATGAAATCTCTTCCTGCCTGAACCTGCTTGCCTTAGATGTGCCCAGCTCCAGCAAATTTGCTGTGCTGCTTCTCAGATTCTCCCAGGGCTTAGGTCAACTGGCCAAGGGTACAGTGTTCTCAGGCTTTTTAGTGATTCTCATCCAGAAAACAGAGCCTCACAAAGAGTAAAACCTGAAGACTGGAATGGAGTATGGCAATAAGAATCTTAGAGATTCTGTAAGTAATACTTTCCAAAAGGTGAACCATCTTTGATGTTGAGTTGCCTGGTCAGACTGGATGTCTGGTCGCCAAGATAATCATGGGACTACTGACCATGGTAGGTGATTTAAATCCACCAGCTGCTAGAAAAGAGAAAAACGAGGCTGTATGCTCTCATGAGGATTTATACCCTTAAAAACATCACATAGGATTGCTATGAGTTGGAATGGACTGGCTTGGGACTGGGCTGCCAGCCTGTGCTGCACTCTGAACCCCTCATGAGATATGAACACATACATTCATCTTGTCTGACTTTCCCTGCCGAGGTCTGCATGTCATGTCATTCAGACTCTTTAAGGTCTTTGAGTGAGCGAGTGACAGGCTGTGCCTATGGTTTTGCATACTACTATGCACTTTATAGAACAATGACTTCAGTTTTTCCCCCCACAAGTTTTGTTTCTCTGGTTAGGTTTATTGCTAAGTATTTAATATTTTGTGTGGCTACTGTAACTGATATACAGTTTTTACTGATTTATTCTTTTCCAGAATACTCTTCATTAGTGTATAGGAACCAGACGGTTTCTTTGGGCTGTTGTTGTATACTGCTACAATGTTTCTAACACTTTTTTTTGAGTCGGATTTTTTGAGTTTTCTATATGTAAAATCATATAATATGAAAATAGTAAGAATTTCAGTTCTTTGCTGATTGAATTGCTTTGGTATCTTTTGTTGTCTAATGTTTGTGGCTAAGGGTTTCGAAATAATGTTGAATAAGAATGGTAATAAAAGGCAGTTTGTCTTATTCCTAATCATAGGGCAAATGCTTTCAGTTTTTCCCTGGTGTGAAAGATGCTGCCTGTTGGTTTTTCATACATGGCCTGTATTGTGTTGAGATATTCCCCTTCTATTCCTCTCTCCCTCCCCCCTCCCCCTCCCTCAGGAACCCTTGATAATTTATAAATTATTACTTTGTCATACCTTACACTGTCCGACATCTCCCTTCACCCACTCTTCTGTTGTCCATAACCCAGGGAGGAGGTTATATGTAGCTCCTTGTAATCGGTTCCCCCTTTCCACCCCACCCTTCCTCCACCCTCCCAGTATCACCACTCTCACCACTGGTCCTGAAGAGATCATCC
>NW_022103924.1:541632-554745 GCF_000313985.2 Echinops telfairi
AGATGTAAATTGTTCCTCTGGATACTATCCCACATAATTTTAAAGCTTTCTTCAAACTTCTTTACTCTTTTTGTTGATTGCTTCTCTTGTAGATTGAGATAAAAAGATTTGTATTCAATCTCACTAATTCAGCTTTCAATTCTATTATTCTGTTCTTTTATAGTGTTGTGCAATTCTGTTATCTTAGTGCTACTAGTCAGAAACTAGCAAAGGGAAAAGAGATGGTAAATGGAAAGAAACTTGTACAAATCTTAAACACAAAAGAGGTGGAGATTGGCTTCAGCACATACCTCTTAAGGACAAAGAAAGGTGAATGACAGAATAAAACATTTTCCCTTATCAATGGAAGACATCAAAGATATTGGCTATAATGAAATGGCTAGTAGAAGAAAGACAAGATGTTCACACAACCCCACTCCACTTTTGGGTCTGAGGCAACAGCACAGCATGAAGCCTAAGGTGCTAGGGTACCAGAATATATGTACCTGAAATGAGTACAGCCACTACAGAGCTATAGCCAATAGCAAAAGACACACCAGAAAACCAGTCTATGGTGGCAAGCCTGCCATTAGCAGAATACAAAGTCCAGCTTTGCATTTTGCTAGGCTAGTTAGACCAGCTAAGGGTCCTTTGGAGTTCTCTCCCAAAGAATCCCCTTCAATAAGCCTACTCTTTCTGTTGAAAACTTTTCTCCTACTTTTGTCTGAATTTTGTCCCCTCACTTGAAATCTTTCTTGCAAACAGGACAAGAACTGAAGAAGGGAGAGGACTGAGACTCTGAGCCTCCTCCCAGTAACATTAGTATTTATCTTTTGCGTTTTTGTTTGGAGTTTTTCCTCCTAAGTTTTCTAGTTCTCTTATTCTTTCTTTTGTTCCTTGGACTCCTTATCTTATGAAGGCACCTGATCATTAATAGGTCTGGCTGAGTGTAAAATGGGGCCTGGCCAATTCAGGCAATTCCCTCCCTCCCATCCTCACCCTCTCCACCCCCCCACCTTCCCATACATGCCCAAACTACATCACCACGGCCCTATTCAAATCTGCCAATCAAGAGACTCTTCCATCCCTAGGTACCCACCACAACCCCCGAGGGCATATCTTCTGTGCCTCTTTTGTATGGGCGCTACTCTCTCCATTTCAGGACTAGCCCAGCAGATTTTGCTTCTCAATAATGCCTGTTACTTGATACCTGTGTTTCAGCCTGATTTTCTATGATTTTGTGCAGAAACCTGGAAACGTGCAGCACCAGACCACAATCACCCTCTCTTGGGTAGATTACCCCCCAGCCCTCCCCTCCTGCACCTGCTGAAGTGGCTCTCTTTCAGGGACCTTCTCCATGTTACCGACTCTACATCCACACACTGCCTGATTCTGGGTGTTTATTTGAGTTCCCTTGCTCGTGTCCTTTGCCATCTCTCTACAGTCTTTCAGAAAAACCCCATTCTGAAATCCTGGTACTTGTTTAGTGGACTCAGACCCTGGGCCTTGGTTTGCACTCAATGTGGGGAAAACTTCCTGACCTGCTGTCTTCTTTCCAGTCCACAGGATCCAGAGTCTGACGGACTCAACAGCGATGCTCCTTGTGGCTCTTTTTCTCCTTGGGAGCTCAAATTTCACTCACCCTCCCACTATGGGAAGTACCCAATCTACGCCACCTCAAAATTTGCCTCTGGGGTTCCTACTCATAATCTTAAACCTCTGGGTCTATACCTAGACATTAAACCTAAAAGCCTAATTTTTTTTTTGAATCAGATTTGGCTACAGTGAAAACTAGATAATGACTCAAAATGGCCAGAAAATGGCTCTTTCAATTTTAATGTACGCTGGGACCTTGATAATTTTGGTCAACGTAACTGCAAATACCTAGAAGTTCTCTATGTGCAGGCTTTTTTCCACTTCTGCTCCCACTCTTCTCTGTGCCCAAACTGCCCCACTTCCCAACTCCTGCTGGCTAAGAAGAAGCCCCAGCTCACAGCCAATAAAATTTCCTTCTATCCATCCAAGCATGCCCTTCCACCCACACCTGCGCCTGCTCCTCCTCCAACTGCTCCAGTTTTCTCCCCTCCTTCTCGTTATAATCCTCCTCCAGTCTTGTCCTTAGCCCCTCTGCCTCATCTGACCCATCATGTTCTGATTTGCCTTTCTTCTCTTCCATTATCTCTCCCCCCTCCTGACCTGCCATCTACTGATTCTCCATCTTCTCCCTTGTTGCCCCCTCTCCCTTCCTCTTCATCACCATCTTCCCTCCTGTTGCCTTTGTACTATCTTCCCCTACCCCTATGAAACCATTTTCTCCACCCCACACTCGTCCACGCTCAGCCATTCCTGCTCAAAAGCCTCTTCTGTATGTCTGAAAATTCCACCTTCAGACCCTGCCCAACCTTCTTCCTCTTTGTGAGGAGGCAGGGGTTGAGGGACTTGTTAGGGTACATACCCCTTTTTCTCTTTCTGATCTGTCAGTTCTTGCCAAACATCTGGGACCCCTTTCCTGTGATCCAGACACTTATATTAAAGAGTTCAGATATCTCACTCAATCTTGTAATCTTAAGCTGGCACAACATTTATATTATTCTACCCCTGAAGACAGGGAGAGAGTCTGGGTAATGGTCCAGCAGAGAGGTGATGAAATTCATGCCCAGGACTGAAATAAACCAGTGGGTTTGATGCAGTTTCCCAATGAGACCCTAACTGGCATTATCAACTTGGTCATGGGGTCCACACTCTCCAAGACGATATGGTTATGCACCTAATTGAAGGCCTACAAAAGATGGCAAATAAAGCTGTCAATTATGACAAGATTAGAGAAATCCTCCAAGACTCAAAAGAAAATTCTGCTCAGTTTTTTACCCACCCCTTGGAGGTTTTCCTTAAGTCCACCACGGTTGACCCCTCAACACCAGCTGGCACCACTTTACTTTATTCACACTTTATCTCACAATCAGCTCCCGGCAAATTAAAAAACTTGAGGAAGGTCCTCAAACTCTACAATGAGATTTTCTTAATGTGGCCTTTAAGATTTTCAATAAGAGTGAAGAACAAGAAAAAGTAGATAAACTAGATAGGGATAAAGCTTAATACCAGATGCTGGCAAATGCCCCTTAGGGCAAAATAGGCAGATTCAAACTAATAAACAATGGATCGTGAGTGGGTAAGTCACCTAGACCCTGCTTCAAGTGCTCCCAAATGAGTCATCGGGCATGTCGCCCCAATCTTCATCCCCCGCCCAGGCCGTGCCCATACTGCAAGCAAGGAGGACACCAAGGAGTTGATTGCCTTTTCTGCCAGAGGGTGGGAAGGATAGTCTCTTTAAGAACACCCCTGGAACAACCATCTCAAAAGCACCTCCTTGTCAGGGCTTCTAGGCTTGGCTATAGAGGATTGATGTTGCCCATGGTTGATGGTCCCTGTGGAGAGATCACCCATCACAAGCCCAGGGTAAAGATCATTGTCTCATGTAAGCCTATTTCTTTCCTTTTGGACATGGGAGCCACCTATTCAACACTCCCTGAATATTCAGGATGGACTTCCCTAGCCACCACGATCCCAGACATAATCTCAGATCCCCTCATTACATGGCCACTTAAAAAAATCATTTTATTGAGGGCTATTACAGCTCTTATAACAATCCATACATCCATTGTATCAATCACATTTGTGCATATGTTGCCATCATCATTTTCAAAGCATTTTCTTTCTCTTGAGCCCTTGGTATCATCTCTTCTTTTCCCTTTGCTTCCACATCCTCCCACCCTTATGAACCCTTGGTAAATAATTAACAATTGTTAATTTCATATCTTACACCATCTACTGTCTCCCTTCATCCATGTTTTTGTTGTTCATTCCCCTGGGGGCAGGGGTGGGGGTGGTTATATGTTGATCATTGTGATCAGTTCCCCCTTTCTCCCCTCACCTTACCCCTACCCTCATGGTATCACTACCCCCATTACTGTTCCTGAGGGGTTCATCTGTCCTGGATTCCATGTGTCAAGTGCTCTTATCTGTACCAATATATATGCTCTGGTCTAGCTAGAACTGAAAGGTAGGACTGGGATCATGATAGTGGGGAGAAAGAAACCCCAAAGAAAAAAAGAAAAATAGTGTGTTTCATCGGTGCTATACTGCCCCCTGGCTGAATCATCCCTTCCTTGTGACCCTTCTGTGAGGGCATGTCCAATTGTCTACAGATGGGCTTTGGGTCTCCACTCCAACCCTCCTCATTTGCATCAATATGATTTTTTGCTTTGGATCTTCTGATGCCTGATACCTGATCCTGTCAACACCTCATGATCACACAGGCTGGTGTGCTTCTTCCATGTGGGCTTTGTTGCTTCCCTGCTAGATGGCTGCTTGTTTAACTTTGGCTGCTTGTTTAACTTTGTCTATATCTTCTAATAGCTGGGCAGCATCAGCTTTCTTCACCACATTTGCTTATGCACCCATTTTGTTTTCAGTGATTGTGTCAGGCAGGTGAGCATCACAGAATGTCAAGTTATTAAAACAAAGAGTTTTTGCATTGAGGGAGGGCTTGAATAAAGGCCCAATGTCTACATGGCCACTCTTATGTAACCTTTATAATGTAAAATTCTCACACCAGTTTCTAGTCATTCCACAATGCCCTGTTCCCCTGCTGAGCAGAGATATGCTTGCTAAATTTAAAACAGCAGTAACTTTTCATTTACTAGGGGCCTCCTGGGCTCCAAACTTGTTTCTCTTACAAGCTGCACGAGACACTCTCTTTGCCTCCATTTTCCAGCAAAATAACTAGTGTACCAATACCCTTCACCAATGTCCATCAGTTAGAATGTAACACTCTACATGTGGGGTACTGCCCTTTTTTGCAACTAATAAAACCCATTTGTTTCTCACCCTCACCTATCCACAGTGCTCCAACTAATCACCCAAGGATGTATTATCTGCTCCATGACATCAGCTGAGGGAGGAAATCATCCCCTCACTTTTGCCACCCACCCACCAGACAAGGGGACATGTTCCTGCACAAGAATGGAAGATTGACTTTACACTCATGCCCCGCCCCCCGCCCCCCATAAAAAGGTCAAATACTTGCTCACAATGGTGGATACTTTCTCAGGATGGGTGGAAGCATTTCCTTCTATCTCAGAAGGGGAAAAACAGGTTACCCAGGTACTCATAGATGAAATAATTTCCTGTTTTAGCTTGCCTGCCTCTCTACAATCAGACAATGGTCCAGCCTTCATCTCACAACTAACTCAGCTTACAGCTCAGGATCTCAACATACAATAGAATCTACATATACCTAATCCATTTAATATGGAGATTAATCAATCCACCGATTCCTACTCCTCCCGTTATTAGGACCAATAAAGCTCAAATTATCTTGTAGGCACTCTCAGATTCCTGAGGAGGCAGATGCCCACACCTCTGCAGAATCGATTTCAGACCTTCCTTGAGTGCACTCTAGAGTATGTCACCTGGTTCTATCCTCCCAACAACACCCCTGAAGCCATCTTGCTACAGATTAAAGACTTTTTTGGCTACAGGGTACCTTTATGTTATTTTCTTGTGAGGAAAATGACTTTTAAAAATTCTTTCTAGTCTGCTGCCTTGGCCCTCTGTCCCTTTTACCATTAGAGATCCTGCTGTGTTTGCCTATGTTATGGGCCACTGCTCTAGTCTGACCTCTGGAGACAGTCTAGGAGCTGTTTCTCTGAAAGATTGGAGATGAAGCCAAAAGTGACTACTTACATACTGGGCTATTCTTTTGCTCTTCAGTGCTCCCTTATTTTTACTTTAGTGGGTGGCGAAATGTCCAGATGAGACCAAATATGGAATCTAAAGGGCTTAGGGGAAAGTTGGGTGCACGATGAAGCCATAAAACAAATAACCCAGATCAGCATCAAAAGACTCAAAGTGAATGCCCCATATGGGAGGAAATGTCCATACGGGACCACGTATGGAACCTGAAAAGTTTAGAGGAAGGTCAGGCGTGTGATGAAGCCATTGAATGAATAGCCCAAGGTGGCATCAAAAGACTCAAGGGACTAGTCCAAGCCCTGCCTCCCTAAAAACCAATACCCCGAGACAAACTCAGAGAAATAGCACAACAAGCTGATTCCCAGACACCAATTTCATCTCTGCTTAACACTCACCAACTTCTTAACCAAACAATGCTCACAACACAGTCTTGGTTATGCCTCTCTTTCTAAAGAAAATATCTAGCATCTCCCATTCCATCTTCATGGGTAACACCCAACATAACCAAGAGAGTCACAGCATCCCCTATCATAGGCTCGGTGGCTACTGAGGTGCTTCTCTTTTCCAATCAAGACACTGTCTGCCTCCTGGCCCCTACAGGGTTACAATCTATAGACAATGTCTCTACTGACTCTTGTAGTCAGACACTCCTTTGGCAAAATACTGAGACTCAATGTGATTCACCTGGAATATTTTTCCTATGTGACACATTTAACTACACATATCTACAGGCTAACTGGACAGGACTATGCATCGCAATCTTTCTCACTCCAGACATAACTTTCCTAGATGAACAAGACGTGGACAAAATCATACAAAAATACAAATCTGAGTCCTGTGGATGCAAGAAAGTAGTTGTAGCCCCTACCCTCATTGGAGCTAGTATAGCAGCAGCACTGGCAACTGGAGTTGGAGGAACTGGAACTGCTACTCATTTTTACTACAAGCTATCAAGAGACCTTAGCATTGCTAAGGGAAAAATAGGTGACACTCTTTTAATGCTACAAAATCAAATGGATTCCCTAGTGGGAGTGGCACTACAAAATAGGTGAGCCCTAGATTTGTTCACTGCAGAAAAAGTGGGAACCTGTCTTTTTCTAGGAGAGGAATGCTGTTGCTTTGTTAATCAATCAAGCATAGTTACACAAAAGGTAAAATAACTAAAGGAATGAATACAACACCAACTAAAGGAGCTAGCAGATGCAGGACCCACATGGGAAAACATCTTTGGCTCTTGTAAATCATGGGCCCCATGGATCCTGCCACCACTCCTGGGAACTCTCAGTTTAATATGTATAATTCTGTGCTTTGAGCCTTTTCTGCTCCGCTGTTTCAAATTTGTTTGTAGGAACGCATGCATGCCTTCACCAATCAAACCTACATGGAGCTGTATTATGCTGAGTTCCATCTCCTAAAGCACTCACTGGACCCTGTCAAAAGGGGCTATAAGCCTTTCGCTGCCCCTGTCCAGCAGGAAGCAGTTACAGAAGATGAAACCTTCAGCCCTGTTCCCTATTATCAAAAGACAGGAATAATAGGTCTGACTGAGTGTAAGATGATGCCTGGCCAATTCAAGCAGCTCCCTCCCATCCTCCCATGCTCACCCCCCCCACTTTCCCATGCCCAAAGCTATGTCACCCCGGCCCCATTCAAACTTGCCAATCAGGAGGCTAAAGGGTGCTCTCACCTCCTAGCTACCAGTCTCCACCCCCGAGGGTATATCTATCCATGCCTCCTTTGTGTGGGCATTACCCTCACCATTTCAGGAGTATCCCAGCAGATTTTGCTTCTCAATAAAGCCCATTACCTGATACCCATGTTTTGGTCTGGTATTTCTTTCAATTATTCTTCTTCTAAATTATTTTTCTGGAATTTTTAGAGCCTATTCGTTTTAAGCCATTTCCTTTAAATCTGGGTGCTGTCCATTTGTTTGTGCATTTTTTCCCACGTGGACCAATATTTTCTGCTGCTTATGTGGCATCTTGATGTAACTGTTGGGGGTAGCAGGGTGGTTCATTTACCTATCAAATGGTGGATTAGAGGAGTAGTGGAAACATCAAAACACGTAGAGGAAAAAGAAGATAGTAGAAGAAAGAGAGAAGAAGGTGTAAAGAAGGAAAAATATTAAGAAAGAAAAAGAAAGGATAATCATCATTAACAAGCACCACAAAATAGTTAAAAAGAAAAAAGAAAGGTTAGAAAAATTTAAAGGAAGTTATAAAAATAGTAAAAAATATTTTTAAAATATAGCTGTTTGGAGGGGATCTTCACTATGCTCACAAGTGTGGTAACTAGCGTGGGTAAGAGCAAGGTGTTCTGCCACAAGAAGTTTGGGTGATGCCAGGGTGGGCATGGCACTTGTGCTGGAAGTATTTTCTGGGTTAGGTCTGGTGGGGTGGATCCATAGGGTAGGGTGCTCAGACTGGCTAGAACTCAGATGAGTCAATTGTGTGTATTGGCTGGGAATTGAGGTAGATGCACAGGCTGGTTGGGGGCCTAGGGAGTCAGGGCACATGGTAGATGTGAGACCAGGCCATTGACCAGGTTGGCCCGTCATAGGTTTTCATGATTTGTTTTCCCATCATTTATAATTTGCTTTGGTTGGAATTTGTGATGATGCAACATGGCAGGCAAAGTTGATTCAGAATTTTGACAACTATCTTTTACTTTGCACCTGTGACTTGAGGCCCATAGGATGTACTATCTTTCCTGGGTAGGACTAAATCAGGATAATGATTTAAATTTTTTTGGATGTTTGTTATGATGAATTGTATATTTAACAGGATCCTAAATAGCAATAACAGCATAACAGAAAAAGTCAAATGGAAAGCAGAGAGCCAAATACCCTCCGAAAAAAAGCATCCACTTTGCAACAAAATCAAAATTTCTTTGTGATTCACAATAGCACAGCAATTCAGGGAGTCTTTCACCAAACAGGGTGTGATGTGAAAATTCCCACAAACAAGGAAGCAGACTGTGAATTAGGCACAACTATCATAAAATTTGTTGTAAATGCTCATCTAATCATTTTCTGCTCTCTGGTTTTGCAAAGCAGTCAAATGCTAGCTAGTTCTGTGGGACCAAAACAATGGTAGAGATAAAATCCAGGTAATCAGTTGATTGGTCCACATGTTTTCAAATAGCCACTTGGAGATAATTGGTGCTTTGAGGACTTTGCCAGACAGCTTTTGAGCCTCAACTGGGTAACAAGTCTCAAGTACCAGGGGAGGGCGATACTTTGCTTGCAAAGAAAGGTACAGTCAGCTTTTGTTCTTTCATATGACCTGAAGGCCCTTGAGAGCACTCTCAGAAGGCTTACAAAAACTCAGGCAGAAGAACAACTACCATACTAAGGGGGAACCGGGGAAATTGGAGAAAGTTGGGTGGGGAGTAGGGGCCAGGCAAGCAGGCATGCCTTTAGTACAAACCTGGAGCTCCAGGCTTCTGTCGTTGGAAACCTCTTTGGCCCATGCTCATATCCTCCTTCCCTGCATTCACTGTTATATAGTTCCCACTAATCATAGGGGATACGCTGGAGGTACTGATGGTTAGCATGCTTGGTTGCTAACTGAAAGAGTGGAGGTTCAATTCCACCCAGAGGTATCAAGAAGAAAGATCTGGTGATCTACTTTTTGAAAATGAAAAATCCTATGGCACACAGCTCCTGTGGTGCTGTGTGTTAGTCTGGGTAGACTAGAGAAACAAACTAATGGACACTCATGTGTATAAAAAAGAGCTTTATATACAAGAGAAGTTAAATAAGGAGAAAACATCCCAGCCCAATCCAGATCAAGCCCATAAGTCCGATATCAGCCCATATGTCTGATACCAATCCTCTTCAGACTCAGGAAACACATACAATGATGCCGAATACAGAATGATCACAGGTCAGTGGGTCCAAAATCTTGTGGATCCAGTGGTGGTAGGAGCATCTCAGCACTAGCAGGGGTCTCCACGTGGCTCCTGCAGGTCTAGGGTTCTTGCTGCCATTAGCATGGTTCCATGTGTCTTGCCAGTAGAGAGACCCTTGGGGAGTCAGCAGAGTGAGAGCATGTCTCCTGCCTCCAAGGAGGAAAATACAGGAATTTCAAGAGGAAGGCCATGCCCACACCGAGGCCTCATTGGCTATAACCCGATCGACAGACTAGACTTTACTCCTTCACTCTCAATCCACTCAAGTCCCAAATTGACACCAGATTGTGTAACTACCACATACTGTGAATTCCTATTTTACGTCCCTATAGACATGGTCTTTTAACTCTTACAAAATGCTTGGAAGGAACTATGCAAATAAGGTACATGTGCCCTACCAAAGGAATTGCATCTGCTAATGCAAATAAGGCAAATAAGGGTTTGGTCAGTTTTGCTATCTTGCTATGTCAACTTGTACTGTGTGAAGATAGGGGTGAAGGAGTCCAACTTCTCAATTAGGATGCAGCCTAACAATGTCTTCTTGGTGGTGCAGCTTTTGCATAAGACATGCTACGGAGAACTTCCTCTCTTGCCCCTCCATGTCTTCCTGCTTCCCTATATTAAGCATCTGGCTTTGGGGCAAAAGCCAATGTGGCCTGCCAGCTCTGGGAACTCAGTGTCTGGCCATGTTCCTGCCAAACATGAATCCACACAATTCTGAGCCTATTGACCTGTGATTGTCCTGCTTCCAACTTCACCTTTCTGCTTCATTGGTTAGCAGCTGTGTGTATATGGAGGTGCTATAGCTAACATCTGACCCAGCTTCTGACCGATGGTCTTGAGTTGGACTGGGCTGGGCCACATCCTTGATATACATTTCTTTCTTGATATAAGATTAGTTCACAGACACACACACACACACACACACACACACACACACACACACACACACACACACGGTTTGGTTCTTTTAGAAAACTCAGCCTAAAACTCTAGGCTAAAAGGGAACTAATCTCAAAAGTAGAAGGGGGATCTCACTACAATAAAAAAGAACCAGGAGAAAAGTATGTCCTTTGGTCTCCGGGTGTGATAGGTAGGTTTATTGTGCCAACTTGGTCAATAGGACTATGTGGGGATAATCAGGTCACAGTTTGATAGAAGGGCAAAGAGAGAAATGGCCCAGCCACCCCTCTTTCTCTTCCTCTCTGGTGATCAGACTAGTGTGTGGCTGCTTTAGTTAGTTCTCTGCCTCAACTTGTGAGCTACACTACCTGTGGGACAAGCCAGTCCATGGATCATGTCGCTAGAGGTTGAAGTTCCTTTGAGACTTGCTTTGCCACACTGCTGGTGTGTATCCCACTTGAGCTTGAGGCTGGTGGATCCTGTTATCTTGTATTGCTTCAGTTCAATAGTCCATCTAGGCCTGCTTCGTAAAGCTACTGAGCTGCTGACTGTTGGTGACCTGCTCTAACTGTTTGCTGCCTGTGGGCAGACTCTGCCTGCATTGCCCGATGGAAAGACTCAGCTGTCTGCTTCCTTGACCATGGACCCAGCAGCTGTTGTGAGTTGAAGGACTTCCAGTATATTAACTGTTCCACAGAAGTCAGTTGAACTGATCCCTCGGTACTGCTGTGTGGACTAATAAGCTGTTATTTTTGTGCTGTATAAAGCTATCTATCTGTCTGTCTGTCTATCTATCTATCTATCTATCTATCTATCTATCTATCTATCTATCTATCTTGCTATCATCATAAGTCTCCTGGTTTTGTTTCTCTAGATAACCCAGCCTAACACAACTGGTACCAGGAGTGGTTCTAGAGAAAGAAGATAGTACATATGGGCTTCTAAAATTGCTTTTCCAGCCTAATGAGGCTTAACAACACTGAGAATGCTGTCTTTACCCC
Organism: Echinops telfairi; assembly: GCF_000313985.2. Lineage (NCBI taxonomy): Eukaryota > Metazoa > Chordata > Mammalia > Afrosoricida > Tenrecidae > Echinops > Echinops telfairi. The sequence continues at coordinate 553,182 of NW_022103924.1, forward strand.
TAAAGGCATGGATAAGTCTGCCACTATTACTGAAGAGGTGCTAATCCGAGATGTGAAGTCGCAAAGCTAATAGTCACAATATCATCACTAATAGATGAAGTGCTGGTGAGAGGAGAGGCTCTGGGTGATCCCGTGTTTGATATTTTCCAGCAGTTTTGTCAGGATGAGAAGTATAGGGAAGCTGGTTGGCTGGTCCTCCTTACAATAGAAAATGTAATCAAGGAAAGGAAATAATCAAACTTTTCAGGGATTCCTGGACACTGGCTCTGAACTGAAACTAATTTCAGGTGACCCAAAGTGTTTCGAAGGGCCACCTATCAGAGTGGGGGCATATGGAAGTCAAGTTATCGATCAAGTTTAAGCTCAGGTATGCCTAACCATGAGTCCAGTGGGCCCCTGAAGCCAACCAGTCATTATTCCCCCAGTTCCAGAAATCATTGTTGAAACAGACATAGAAATAACTGGCAGAACCCCCATATTGGATCTCTGAAATGTGGAATAAGGGCTGTTTTGGTAGGAAAGGCCAAATGGACACCATCAGAACTGCAATTGCCTAGAAAATAGTAAACCAAAGGCAATACCATGTTCCTGGAGGGATTGCAGAGATCAGTGCCACCATCAAAGACTTGAAAGATGCAGGGGTGGTGATTCCTACCATATCCCTGTTTAACTCACCTATTGGGCCTGTGAAAAAGACAGATGGATCCTGGAGGAGGACAGTAGATTATCTTAAACTAAGCCAGGTGGTGACTCCCATTGCAGCTGCCATTCCAGATGGGATTTCATTGCTTGAGCAAATTAATACTTCTCCTGGTACTTGGTATGCAGCTCTTGATCTGGCCAAGGCCTTCTTCTCAATACCAGTCTCGAAGGACCACCAGAAGCAGCTTGCCTTCAGCTGACAGGGGCAACAATATACTTTCACAACTCTCCCCCAGGGGCCATCAACTCTTCCACCCTGTGCCATACTTTAGTCCAAATAGAACTTGATCCCCTGTCTCTTCTGCAAATTGTCACACTGCTCCATTATATTGATGACATTATGCTGATTGGACCCACTAAGGAGGGTGTACCAAAGACTCGAGATTCATTGGTACAACATCTGTGTGCAAGAGGTTGGGATATCAACTCAACGAAGATTCAGGCACCCTACACCTGAGTAAAATATATAGGGGTCCAGTGGTGTGGGGCATGATGAGATATTCCTACTAAAGTGAAGAATAAGCTATTGTACCTGCTCCCCCACCAACAACTACATTGGAGGCACAATACCTACTGGGCCTCTTCGGATTTCGGGGGCAACATATCCCTCACTTGGGTGTTCTACTTCAACCTATTTATCACATGACATGAAAGGCCTCCAATTTTGAGTGGGGCCCAGAACAAGAAAAGGCTGTGCAACAGCGTCAGGCTGCCATGCAAGCTGATTTGCCACTTGGCCCATATGATCCAGTTGACCCGATGGTGCTAGAGGTGTCAGTTGTAGATAAAGATGCAGTGTGGAGTCTTTGGCAGACCCCTATTGGTGGATCACAGTGTAGACCATTGGGATTTTGGAGTAAAG
>NW_022103924.1:556159-559318 GCF_000313985.2 Echinops telfairi
TGTTCTCCAGGAGGCTTGTATATACTTTAAACCAGTTGCCAATATATGGTACTGTGTTTCCAAAAGCCAGGATTCATGGGTCCAGGAACCAAGGGGTGGAAGCTGGAATGGCACCACTCTCTATTAATCCAAGTGATCCACTTGCAGCATTTTTGCTTCCTGTCCCAGCATCCCTATGCTCTTCATGCCTGGAGGTCTTAGTCATGAAGAAAAGAACTCTCCTACCTGGAAATACAGCACGGATTCCACTGAACTGACAGCTTAAAATGCCCTCTGGCCACTTTGGGCTCCTCATGCCTTTGGATAAACAGGTCAGGAAGGGTGTCACTGTACTGAGTGGTGTGCTTGATCCTGATTACCAAGGAGAAATTGGACTGGTGCTACATAATGGAAGTAAAGAACAATATGCCTGCAATCCAGGAGATCCTGTAGGCCAACTCTTAGTGCTACCATGCCCTGTGATTAAAGTAAATGATAACTTACAGCAACCCAATCCTTGACAGGACATATAATGAGCATGACCCCTCAGGAATGAAGGTCTGGGTCACCCCACCAGGCAACCAACCACAGCTAGCTGAGGTGCTTACCAAGGGCAAAGTAATCCAGAATGGGTAGTATAAGAAGGTAGATGTACCTATCAATTATGACCATGTGATTATTTGGAAAATGAGGTTTGTGATTGTCAGTTTATCTTCTTTATATGTGCTTATTGAACATATTTCCTTTGTTCATGTACCAGATATAATTAGATTCAGTGTGCTTTCATTTATATGTATGATAGATATGATGTTAAGTGTAAATGTGATTTCATTAAAGTCTGGCAATTATATATGGGAAATGAATTGTGTACAGGTGCCAAGTTGGTAAGGGGTAGACTGTGATAGGTAGGTTTATTGTGCCAATCTTGCCTATAGGAACATGTGGGATTAATCAGGTTGCAGTTTGATTGGAGGGCAAAGAGATAAATGGATCAGCAAAGGCTGCTCCTGTCTCTCTTGCTCTCTGTTGGTGATCAGACCAGTGTGCAGCTGCTTTGGCTAGTTCTCTGTCTCAACTTTTGAGCTACACCACCCGTGGGAGAAATCAGTTCATGGATTGTGTCGCTAGAGCTTGAGGTTCCTTTGAGACTTACTTCACCACATTTCTGGAACTTGAGCTTGAGCTTGAGGCTGGTGGATCCCATTGTCTTTCATTGCTCCAGTTCAATATCCCATCTGGGGCCTGCTTAGTTAAGCTCCTGAGCTGCTGACTGTTGGTGACCTGCCCTGCTGGTTGCTGCCTGTGGGTCGACTCTGCCTGCATTGACTGAGGGAAGACAGCTTCCTTGACCTTGGACCTGGCAGCCCTTGTGAGTTGAAGGACTATTATCTGTTCCAAAGAAGTGAGTTGAACTGAGTCTTCTGTACTGCTGTATGGACTAATTAGCTTTTATATTTTTTCATGCTGTATAAACTTATTCATACACACACACACACACACACACCAGGACACTTGTGATTTTACACACACACACACACACACACACACACACACACACACACACACATAAAATCACTACTGTACTGGTTTTGTTTCTCTAGAGAACCCTGCCTAACACACTGGGTCTCTGCACTGAGGAGACAGGAGACAGGAAGAGCTGCAACAATGGAGGTGACAGTGGTAGGAGATGATGCTAGATGGGGTGACACAGCCTGGTGGACTGCTTGGCAGATGGGAGCCTACAGAGCAAGAGAAGCAGAGTTCCTTTGGACAGAAAAATTGTTGGTAAGTGCAGTGCCTCTGGGCACTTACCAGGGGAGCTAAAGTGTTTTGTAGCACTTCTCTGGGCAGGGGAGAGGCCAGGCTTGATGACAACTCAAACAAGTCGATTCCTATAGCTTCACACAGGTTTGTACTTTAAACATTTGGTGTGATTCCCTCCAAATTCTCCTCTTATCCTCTCTCAAGGCTTTTATTATACACTTTAAAAATCGGTTCAGACGTCTGAGAGTTCTTCAAAGAGATACAGTTTGATTTGGAACATGTTGAATCTAATATAGTGTCTAGCATGAGCTTATTCTATTGGTTGACTAAAAAAAAGTATTTTTTATCATATATGTACATTTATGCTTACGGTCTAATATATAATGACATTATAGTGCTAACAAAAGAGAAGCAATCTTTTCAATAGAAAACTGATTTGCTGTTTTAAGACTTGAGTAGGATTTTCCCTTTTATCATTGTCATAAACATGATCAAACACATTTGCTGAGAGTCCATCTGGGAATGGAATTTATATGTTAGACAATTTGATGATCTTGTATTCTATGAGGAACAACATCAATGTTTTCTGGAAAACTATGTAAAGGAAGAAAAATAAAATAAGAGGACTGACCTTCAGAAGGTTATAGAAGATGGAAGCAGGTGGGAACAATTACTGAAAGGGAACTTGAAAACCTGCATGCAGAGGGTGAGACCCTTGGCTCTTCTCACTCAGATGGTGGAGGCCACCAAGGGTTGTTAGTGGAGAAAGGGGAGGGCCTCAGACACTGAGAACTGATGAGAAGAATCACTGTTAGTTGTGGGGTGTTTGTGGAGTGGACAGGGCTGGCTTCTAGGGGGCCTATCGATCAGCATTCTTGACTTGTAGGCAGCCCCTGATAGTAGGCATTGAAGTAAAGAAGGTCATTGCCAATAGCTTAGATCCCAAAGGGCCCCAACAATCAAAATGTGCACAGGTTTCTTGCTTAGACTCATTGCATCAAAGATCAGGGATTGCTTAATTTCTTCAGAAATTTTTTTCAACAGAACCCACCCATCCACTGCCATTGTGTTTATTTAGACACAGATATCCACCCTATATCCATCATCTACTATCTCTCATGCATATTCTGGTGGATTTGAACCAAGAGACTTGTGGTTAGCAGTCCAATGTTTAAACTTCAGTGCCATCAGGGCTCTCAGCTAAACAAACTACGTCAAACTATGTGGAGTATTTCTAGTCTCTCATGATTACCTTGTCTGGGCTCAGCAGTTATTTTTTACTATTACTTCCCATGCTTGATTGGGTGATGAGGTTCAAGATGATGTCTAGGAGGGCATAATTGGTGGTTGAGTTCTGGTGGGGTGTGGGAGCCTCATACCTTTCTCTTTTTTAGGTAGTTGAAATGAATTTTATTT
>NW_022103924.1:573172-575839 GCF_000313985.2 Echinops telfairi
GGATAGCATTGAACTTATATAGTGCCTTGGGCAGAACTGACATCTTTACTATATCCAGTCTGCCAATCCACGAGCATGGTATATTCTTTCATTTGTTGAGGTCACTCTTGATTTCTTGTAGTAGTGTTTTATAATTTTCCTCATACGAATCTTTCATTTTGTTAGTCAGGTATATCCCGAGGTATTTCAATTTGTGCTTGGCTATTGTAAAGGACACTACTTTTTTAATAGTCTCTTCTGGGCTCTTCTCTGATGTGTAGAGCAGTCCAATAGAGTTCTGTTTGTTGATTTTGTGTTCTGCCACTCTGCCATATTCCTCTATTGCTTCCAACACTCAACTTGTGGAGTTTAAGGGGTCTTTGATATATAGAATCATATCCTCTGCGAATAATGATAATTTCTCCTCTTCCTTCCCCAGATTAATACCTTTAATATCTTTCCTTTGTCTTATGTTGTTAGCTAGGACCTTCAGTACAATGTTAAATAGGAGTGGGGACAAGGGGCATCCTTGTCTGATCCCCTTTTTCAGTGGAATTGTTTTAGTCTTTTTTCTGTTAACTACCCCGTTGGCTGTTGTTTTTTCATATGTGTCTTGTATAATATTGAGGAATTTTCCTTCTATTCCTATCTTCTTGAGTATCTTAAACAAGAATGCATGTTTGATGTTGTCAAATGCTTTTTATGCATCTATCAATATTATCATGTGGTTCTTATAATTTTTCCTGACAATGTGGCGAATAATGCTGATGGTCTTTTGTATGTTGAACCATCTCTACATCCCTGGTATGAATCCCACTTGTTCACGGTTAATTATTTTTTTAATATGCTTTTGTAGTCTATTGGCCAGTATTTTGTTAAGGATTTTTGCATCAATGTTCATTAGGGATATTGGTCTGTAGTTCTCGATTCTTGTGGTATCTTTTGCCGCTTTAGGTGTCAGAGTTATACTAGCTTCATAGAAAATGTTTGGGAGTTTTCCATCTTTTTCTATGTTATGGAAGAGTTTGTATAGGATTGGTGTCAGTTCTTCCTTGAATGCTTGGTAGAATTCTCCTGTGAAGTCATCTGGTCCGTGGGATTTTTTTGTTGGTAATCCCTTGATTACCTGTCTATTTCTTCCATTGCTATGGGTCTGTTGAGGTTCTTGACATCCATCTGGGATAGTCTAGGGAGGGATAGTGTTTCCAAATATTTGTCCATGTCTTCCAAATTGTTGAATTCATTAGAGTATAGACCTTCATAGTACTGTTTAATTATCCTTTTGATTTCATTAGGGTCTGTTGTAATGTCTTCTGTTTCATCCCTCATCCTTGCAAATGTCGTTTGCTCTTTCCTTTCATTGGTTAGATTTGCCAGCGGTTTATCAATTCTGTTAATTTTTTTCAAAGAACTAACTTTTAGCAGCATTAATTTTTTCTATAGTTTTATTTTTCCCCCCTCTCCTGTACCTCGGCTCTGATTTTTATTATATCTATCCTCTTGCTATTAGTAGGGTTGTTCTGCTGACCCTGCTCTAATTGGTGTAAATTTTATGCCAGCATATCATCCACAAAGTCTCTCTTCTTTTTTAATGTGTGCATTTATTGCTATCAACCTTCCTCTGATAAATGCCTTGCTGTATCCCACGGGTTTTGGTATGCCGTATTTTCATTCTCATTGGTTTCTAGAAACTTCCTGATTTCATCTCTGGACTGGGTCAACACCCACTCCTTTTGCAATAGAAAATTGCTCATCCTCCAATTGTTTACCCTTGTTTTTTTCACCGTCCTTCTGTTAATTTCCAACCTTATGCACAATGTTCAGAGAGAGATGCCTGTATAACCTCTATGTGCTTGAATTTACTCAAGTTTGACTTGTGTCCCAGCATGTGGTCTATTTCCGAATCTGTGCCATGTGGGCTTGAAAAGAATGTGAATTTTTTTGCATGTGCGTGGAAAGCTCTGAAAATATCTATCAAGTCCAGTCATCCAATTGTGCTATTTAGATCTGTAGCCTCCTTGTTGAGTTTCTTTCCCAATTATCTGTCTTTTTCAAAGAGTGGTGTATTAAAGTCACCAACTATAATTGTTGAGCCTGTGATCTCTTTTTTCATCGTTTGGAGTGTTTCATTTACAAATTTTACAGGTCTCTCCTTAGGTGCATATATGTTTATTATGCTCACTGGTTCTTGATCTACTGTTTCCTTGAGCATTATATAGTGCCCCTCTTTGTCTCTTGTTATGGCCTGTATCTTGAGGTCAATTTGGTCAGATATTAATATCACTACTCCTGATTTGTTTGCATTGCCATTTGCTTGGTATATTTTTCTCCAGCCTTTAATTCTCAACTGTTTTTCTCTGCAAGCTTGAGATGAGTCTCCTGGAGGCAGCAGATCGATGGGTTGTTTTCTGAGCCAGTCTGTTAGCCTCTGCCTTTCAATGCCTGAGTCCCTGCCATTGATATTCAGTGTTATTATATCCATCTGTGGACTCTGTGATATCATCTTGTATCTTTTGTGTTGGGTATTTTCCTATCTACCTATCTTATCCGCTTGTGTTGTGTCTGGTTTATGTTGCCTTCTTTCCACTATTGAGCTGATGCTATCCTGGGGGCTGTTTCCTCTTTGTCGCCCTGTGGGTGGAGTTGTTCTATGTGATGGTCTCTTATTTGCCCTCGGTGAGTGTTGAT
>NW_022103924.1:576554-581524 GCF_000313985.2 Echinops telfairi
GGTGCATTGCCTTTATCTCTTCTATCATTTCATCTTTTTTCTGCATTGCTTCCCTCATATCCTTTATGACTCCAAGCAGCATTCTGAAAATTTCTTTTTGTGGCATATCACTGTCTGCTTCTTCCATGCCTATCGTTAAGTTCATGATTTCTTCCATAATTGTCTTCTGTTTCTCCTGATTTTTCGTTGAAGCTGTTAGAACTTGTTGCTGTTTACATGTTTTAGAGGAGCCTGGAGCTATCTTCCTGAGTCGAAGAGCCCTAGGCTCTCTCTTGGGGGATTCGTATGAGTGCTTCTACGTACTACCTGCCGGTAGCTGTACTGAGAGGTCAAGCTATCGCTATATCCTCCTGTGGTTTCACTCTTATCCTAGCCATCCAGTATTCCGTTATTTGGAATGTGTGTTGGATATTCCTCTCATGTGACACTGTTCGGGTTGTTGTGGGGCCACAAGGGCATTGCTTCCCTGGCCAATCTCTAAGTAAGCTTCACAGTTCTTGGAACACTTCGGATGGCCTGTGGTGTTTTCCTCTGCAACTGGAGTGCTGAGGAGGCCACGTGGGCATACCCTGTTTGGTGTAGAGCTCTGGCACTGGCAGGGGAATTACTGTAGACAGAGAGATCGCCTTGGAGATTGGGTGGATGTTCCTTCAGTAGCGTGGATCCCCACCAGTGGTGGTCAGGCATTTCCCCCAGTCACTTGTAGGGCCTCGGGGTTTAGGATGGAGATGCCCCCAGTGTTTTCAGGGGAGAATCCCCTGATGCTTGGTGTATGGAAGAGGACCAGCGTGATTTCCCAAGCTACTTGAAAATCCAATAAAAGCGGGTTGAAGCTTCCACAATTGGGCCTTCAGAGCTGCTGTAGGCATAGGGAAGTGGCCGGGAGGCCGCTAGTGGCTTGTGATAGGAAAGAGAGTGAAAGGGAAGGAAAAAGAGAGAAAGAAGAAAACAAAGACGTGAGCAACAATGCCAAGCAAACTAACACCTACTCACACATACACAACTTAAATGCACCGAGTAAACAAAAGTGAAAACAGTAAAAAAAGAAAACAAAAAGAAAGAAAGATAAAAACATCAAAAAAAGGAGAACTGAATCTGCTGAGGCTGTGGTAGGAGAAACGGAGAAAACAAGAAAAATTGAAAAAAGAACACAAAGAAAGAAAGAAAAAGAAAAAAAAGGAAAGCGAAGGAGAGAGAATTAAAAAAGTAGATAAAGAGATAACTGATCCCGTGCTGCGCTGTGTGTAGCACTGACTTGTGCTGTGTGCAGCACTGTCTTAGAGGGCAGGCTGCTCACTGGGTGGGCAGAGCTTCCCTAGGCAGATGGTAGGGGTCTGGGAACCAGCAGTGGCATGTTAAAGGAAAGAGGTGGAAGAGAGAATCATACAAGCAGAGAGAGAAGCTCAGAGAACAAAGAAAGAGAGAAGAAAGAGAAAGAAGGGGGAAAACTCAACTGTGCTCACTAAGATTTGCTGTGATGGTAAAGCGGGAAAAGAGAGAGAGAAGGAGGAAATAAAAAATAAAGAGATATCTGATCCCCAATTGCTTGAATGTGGGGCCAGAGGGGTTTAGCCCCTGCCCCACAATGGCTGGTTGGTGTGCCCTTTTAATGCAGGGACTCAGAGGTGCTGGGCAGAATTGCTCTAGTTGACGAGATTGCCTCAGAGGTCTGACGGAGATTTCCTCAGCAGCGCAGTGGAGTGTATATGGCTGCCACAGCTGCCTTGTATGGTGTACAGCACTCTCACAGAGTGAAGCCTGGAGATCCCCCTGCTATTTGGGTTGATTTGCCCTAGGCAGAGGGTAGTGACCTGGAAGCCAGTAGTGGCGTGTGATAGGAAAGAGTGGTAGAGAAGAGGATAAAGAGGAAAAAAGAGAGGGGAAAAACCCAACACAAATCATAGCTCATTGAGACTGACAGCGGTGGGAAAGATAGAAGGGCAAGTGAATAAATAAAGAAGAAATAGAGTGGTAAGTAAGGAGATAACTGAGACTTGATCACCTGTCCATGAGGCTGGAGGAATTCCAACTCTTCCTCTAGGTAGCGGGGTGGTGTGCCCATTTGATGTAGGGTTCCACGGATGCAGTGTGGGATTACTTTCAAAGGCAAGATCACACCCGTGGCCAGGCATCAGTTCCCGCCATGGTACTGAGTGCTGGAGTTCACTGGTATGCCTGCATTGTGCTGTATGTAGCACTGCAGCAGGGGAGGGGGATGAGGTGTTCCCACAGCCCCGTCTAGGGCCCCAGGACAGGCAGGACCTCCCAGCTGTGTGTGGAATCACTGAGAGGGCAGCTGCCATACCTTTCTTTATAGATCCACCTCTCTTTCTCTCCACGGGGCTCCTCTAGGTGGTCTCTCCACATTGTGTCTCTCTAAAAATGCCTTATAACAGGTATGATGTGGCTTCTGCTGCATTCTTTGGTTACATTAAGTGATAGGCCTGCATTAAATATGAGAGGGGCTATGTATACTAGAGCCGGATTACTGAGAGGTGGGTTTATTGACTCATTTTGGAGATTAGCTAGCTGTGACTCAGCTTTCTGCATCAGGTATGTAATGTTAGGTGGTCCCTTGGAGCTCTGTTTGGGTTATATAATGCACGCCAAGTGGCAAATAACACTAAAATACAAAATATGATCACCTGTGCAATTGCCAGTTGTTAGAGCTATGTTGCTGCGAGGTCTTATTTGAAAGTTGCTGTTGTTTTTTTTTAACAATTTGTGCCATATATTCCATAACAGACCTGTTCACTTTTCAAATTAGCATGTGGAATCATTAAGTAATTAACATGACAGCAAATCATAAGTGACATGAAGCATATATTTGCAACTGATGGTACCGGGCCGTGCGCAAAGAATCCTCCTCTGGAAGCCTACTTGTTCCTGATGTCTAGCTTCTCCCAGTGACTGGACCCAACCACATCTCTGACTTTTTCCGTTGGTGGGAACAGAGAGGCTGGGTCCCAGCATGTCTTTACTTTAGTCTCTGTATCTTTCTCAGGGCCAGATCTTGCTCTCCTGAAAGCGAACTCATTGGGACCTTATTTTTCTGCTTCTTTCCTGCTAGTTCCTATCAGATAATTTCCCAATAAATATGTCCTCCCCCACCCAACCATTTTATTAGGGCATAATCCAGATGCCATACCATTCAATAACTCAGTCATCAAGAAGTACCGTACAATCGCTACCACAATTCATTTCAAAACATTTTCTTCCTGCTTGCATTCCTTGATATTAGCTCCCCATTACTGCCCGCGCCTCCCCTGCTCTACCCCCCAGGAGCCCTTAATCTAGTTATTGTCTCTCTGGATTCACCCATCCTTCCTGGGTTGGTTCATTTGAATGTAAAAATGACAACTCTTTTATCTGAGGCATCAGATCAGGAAGATGTGAATATCTATTAGCTAAATACAGTATGTAGATGCTTGGTATGGGAAGGGAAGTTTATATTTTTCAAAAAATAAGACTTCTAATGGACAAAGAGAGCCTCAAGATAACCTTCAAGAAGAAAGTGAGTTTAGTGGTGGGTAAAGTACAGTGTAAAAATGTAATTTAAATCAAACTTTGTGTAGTAATCAGTTCTTCTCTTTGCAGTTAGAATAATAATGATTTCATTCAAGGATTTAAGTGTGATTAGGAGATATTCCTAACGTTTTCATTAGCTAATATGTGGAAGGAGATAATATTTGGTAAAATAGAAGGTCAAAAAATGAGGAAATCCCAATGAGATGAATTGCTAACTGAATAACTGCAACAATGAACTCAGAGGAAGCAAGGATTGGGAGGATGATGCAGATTCTGGCAACATTTTCTTCCTGTGTACATGGGCCACAATGAGCTGAAATTGACTGGACAGCAACAAATGATGACTACAAATATCAATTAGAACAATCAGTTTTAAAATTTAGAATCTAGTATTGAGGTTCAAGTTATGCGCATAAGTCCTCAATATTTGCCTTTCTCCAGGTCCACTCTGTCCTCTCTCTGACCCTGCTCAGTGCCCAGAAGGATCACTAACCCTGGAATGTCATTGCCAGGCTGCATTGCCTTCTAGCTTCCAGTTGAATTTGGCCAATTAGAGGTGTTAATGGGACACTAAAGGTTTAGGGGAAAGATTGGGGCATTTCTTCCTCTGCCTCCTGCTCTGGGATTGTGTTTCTGGCAGCTGTTGTGTCCCTCTGCAGTCACATCACATTCTAGGAGGCCCATCTTCATTGTGCTCTGGGGTGAATGATCCTCTCTTCTCTCCTGCCTTTCAAGCCTCATAGGGAGTGGAGGACAACCACCCAATAGCTTTCTACTTGACTAGTGTTTGGGAGAAACACCTGTCTCCTTAATGTTTTGGGAGTTACATAACCTGGTGTCAATTTGAAAGGATTATGAGTGAAAGGTTGGAGTCTGGCCCATCAATCAAGATATAACCAATGAGGCCTCTGTGTGGGCATGACCTTCTCCTGAGAATTCTGGGAACTCTGGCATTTTCCTTCTTGGAAGCAGGAGAGGGACTTTCTTGGCTCACTCTCTGGAAGATGCTCTACTGACCAGACACAGGGAGCTACACTAGTGCCCTTAGCTGGGGAAACCACCTGGAGACCCCTGCCAGCACTGAGATGCTTATACTGCCACTGGATCCAAAGACTTTCTACCCACTGACCTGTGATCATCCTGCATTTGGCATCATTACATGTGTTTTGTGAGTCTGAAAAGAGCTTTATAGATTGGTATCAGACATATGGGGTAATACTGGACTTACAGGCCTGGACTGGACTGGGTTGGGATGCTTTCTTAATGTACAATTACCCTGTGGGGGGAAGTCAGATCCTTGCTGCCAGACTGCTGTCTCATCCCACCACGGGGGTGGGCCTGCTCCCTGCTGCTGGAGACAATGGCCTACTTCTCTCTGAAGCTTGGGACCATTAGCTTGGTTCCTCTAGGTGGGGTTTGCACCCTACTGATAAGGGTTCCTA
>NW_022103924.1:581624-603692 GCF_000313985.2 Echinops telfairi
ATAAAACTCTGTCTTGTACACATATGAATGTCTATGACTTTGTTTCTCTAGTCTACCCTGACTGACACAATGTTTTTTCCTAGTCTCTAAAAATGGCCTATTTGTTAAGATTATCTCTTTACATGAACTGTTTGGGGATGGCGGCAGTACCTGGATGGGTAGGGACATTCCTCTTCCATGCAGGGTTGAATTGGGCAGGCTTTAAGTCCCCCTTACTCTCCCCTGTCACTAGCCAAAGCAAAGCATAGCATATGGCTATGTTTAAGTCTAAGAGTGCAGATCAGGGCACCCTTGCCCTAGTTTGCTGGAGGAGCCAATACCTCAGCACACTGAGGTCGGACTGTCCAGGGATTGCAGTGGATGGTGTCAGTAACCTGCTTAGATTACCCAGCTGTTGAGCATGTTGACTGCTAGCCAATCACTAGTGTACCTTCTCTGAAGAACCATCCTTGGTCACAGTAATCAACTCTAGGGTACAGTTCATGACTTAGCCCCAGCTCCCTGATAGACGAGGCTGAGGCTAGTCTCAAGTTGAGGCTATTTTTGGACTTAGCTTCTCTCCCCTGTTCTAGCATACTCCTTATGGCCCTTCTGCTGAGAATGTCCATAATTAAACACTGGAGCAAATATCCGACACTGGAACAAATATCCGTGACTCAAATTCCAGGAAAGACAATGTAAGGTAGAGTTAGAAAGCTTGTAACTGTCTGCATTGAAATCCTGTTTTTCAGAGTTAATGCAATAGTTTCAGAGCAAAAAGACTTATTGATGTATCGTGTGATATATAACTATTGCTTTATGGACAAGAGTTAGTAAAGCTATAAAGAATCACTGAAAATGACACTATTGAATGAATCTGATAATAAGGAAAAGCAATGATGATATCAAGTTGAAGGAGGAAAGGCAGAACAGGCACACATTGTAATGCTGTCCCTAGACTTTCTCTACACTGCTTGAGAGCAAGCAGGCACAGCATTCAACTCACTCTTGGCTTATTCTGGGAAGGTGAGAGCATGGTAGCTTGTGGAGGTAGGTCTGTCATAGAATGTACTACTTACTGGCTATGTGACTGGGTCATGTTACTTACATCTGTAAGGTGGGGCAATTATAGTACCTACCTCATCAGATTGAATGAAAACCTAGCGAAGAAAATGCATGCAAAGTGCTTGAACAATGTCTGTACATACTGGCTGGCACAGCCATTGTTTCTTGTTGATATTTGTAAGGTAGGGGAAGTTTCCCTTTGTGGTGGTTACATAATTTCATGTCAACTCACAGATATATAAAATTGTAGGGATGGAGTTTAGCCTGTCAATCAGGTCGCAGCCTGATTATCTCACTTGGAGATATGATCGAGATATATACCTCTCTGGAGGCTGGCCTTTCTCTCTGCCTTCACCTTTCTGTTTGTGGGCCACTCTGAGAGCTGCCAGAACCATGCAGTGTTACCACTGCCATTGGATCCACATGACTTTTCACTCACCAGCCTGTGATATTCCTGCATCTTGCATCATTGCAGGTGATTGAGTCTGAAGGGAGACTTAGGGACTATTGTCAGACTCATAGACTCAAGTTGGACTGGGCTGGGATGTTTTCTCAATATTTAATTACTTCTTGATATAAAGCTCTCTCTTTTACATATATGAGTGTCTTTGGATTTGTTTCTCTAGTCAACGTGGCCAAAACCCCTTCTTTCCAAAGAAACAGAATTGTATATCTTTAGAGTCCCTCTAATGCACTTCTTTTTATTAGGAAGAAGAAATTTGAATACTAAATTATGTGCTCTAAAATATAAAATAAAGGCCTCAAATTCAGGCCATTTGCAAATTGTGGCTCCCAGGGACTGGGAAAACCATTTTAAAGTGGCTTTCCACCTCCATTAGGCCAGTTTCTGAGGTGGCCCCCAGATGTGCAGCCTGGCCTTACACATCAGCTCCCAAAGTCAGGCACAGACTCTGATGGTTACTGAGGAAGGATAGGCCTGGACTTTGCAGAGACCCCCCTTTCTGGGAGAAGGAAGAACTTGCCAGAGAAAGATCAGGGTGCCTCAAGGTAGGCAGGTCTCCTTGGGGATGTTCCTTCCACCCTCTGTCTTCCCAGCATGACTAAAAGGTCTCCATTGGCCCTAGGCAGAATGTCCTGGGGATTCAATTAAATGTGGATTCTAATTTCTGCAGGTTTGAGGACTCAGCATTTCCAGCTGATTCCAAGCAGTGAGGCTGCTACCCATGGGCCACCCATTGAGTTTGAAAGGCACAAGTGGCACCTTTGGTCTCACTGCATAGTGTTGCACTTTTATGAAGGTGTGACTCCGTGGGGATTATTCTCAGCTGCATGTGGGGTGAGGCCTAAATGTAAAGCCACTCCAAGTAGGGGAAGCAACTTCCCCTCAGCACACAGTGCATACCTTCCAAAGCCATCAAAGTGCCGTCCAGCCTGCTTACTGGCCACTACCTTTTTCTGGGAACTAGTCTCTGTGTTGGTTACAGTGGAAGAATGAGAAGGGTTTGTATTTCAAGACAGAACGCTTGTCACTGGACTCTGATCCCTATCAGCCATGGGTACAGAGTTCTGGCTGGGATAGTGCCAGGGATGGGTGTGGCTGAATTTAGAATTTCTGACCCACTACTCACTTTCCAGCCGGGACGTCAAGATTCTTGGTACCTCTCTGAACTTTAATATAGTCTTTAAGAAGTCTGAGCTCACATACTACCTGCAGGTTCAGGTACCCAATATGTCAATTGATGTTGAATCTGGTCTTCCAACAAGTTGTTTCTTCTCTTCTATGCCTCAGATACTTAGTGCCTTAGCACTATAGAAAGAGCCAGAAGCATTTTTGCTTATAAACAAAAGATTGACGGTAATGAATTTGTAAAGACTCTCCCAGTTACAGGATGTTATATTAATGAGACAAGCTCTCTCATAATGAACAGGGGTTTAACAGGGGGCATGATTGCAATATAGATAGATTAAGAGGTAAGATAAAGAGATAGGACAGAGAGGGTAGGTGGGGCATGAAGAACATAGACAGTCCAAGTCCAGAACTTGATCTGAGGCAGGTTCACATACAGTCCTCATCACTTATCCTGCGTTCAGTGACAAGTTCCCCCCCACAGCGATTGCTGACAATGTCTTTAAGGCAAACAAAGAAGAATAGGTTTAGCCAATTAGACTATGGCCTGGAGGGGAGTAGAACTGAACACCTGCAGAATGCTGTTTCAGCCATTACCCAGGGAACCTGAGAGAAAGCCTGATCTTAGCTGGAGGTCAACTTTCAGAATCTTGGCTCCTTAAGACCTGACAGATTTTTCCCATGGCCTTGCTTAAATAATAGAATATGGCAAAGATCCGGTCTTACTTGGAGAAGGAAAGTAGTTGCAGACTGTCCCATAAGTGCACTCCCTGGGAATGTGGAGTAACAGAGCACACCATAAGATAATCTTCTCCCACAATAGGATAACGAATTTTTTATGGTGCTAAACTATCCTATTATCTGCTTCCTCTAACTCTCACACATGCCCTTACATATATACACTCACATGCACATACATGAAGACACATGTGAAGAAACAGCACTAGATATGCAAGCACACAAAAAATGTATGCATGTGCACATTCACATACAGACACACAAAATAGGTATACATATATGCATAAAAGCACATAGTTCTTGGACATATAGTACACGTGCATGCACATACAACTATATATATGTATTCTCTCATGTATTCACACACATGTGTAACACAGATAAGTCCATACATTGCTACTATGGAGCCCAATAACTCACTGTTGCTGATTCCCCAGCCCTTTGCTAGTTCAACAGAGGCATGCTTTATCAACCTCAGGTGACCAAGAATCAGCACAAGAAATAGGTGCTGCATTACCCTTTCAGAGAGTGGCAAAGAGGCCCTTTGAGCAAGCTATAGTCTTCTGCTCATGGCACGGCCATGTCCAGTGTGGGCTTCTCAAACATGCCGGTTGTTCAATTTGTAAGCACTGAAGGCTAATTATACAGGGATGCTTTTGATTTGGTCCCAGTATGTGTGTGAAAGCATGGGAGAGCCAAGAGGATTTCTGTACTGCTTTTCCTGGTTTGCATGACTGTCATGACCCTGCCACATGCCACGCATAAGTAAAGGTGCTGTTTAGCCATTTGGCTTCTGCTCTTGCAGATATCAGCGGAAGCGGAAATCTGTCACACACAAAGGTTTCAAAGCTGAAGGATCCAAAAGATCGTTGTCTTTTCTATGGGTATATATCAAATAAAACTATTTTTCTTTAAACTATTTTTTATTGAGGGCTTGTACAACTCTTATCACAATCCATACATATATCCATTGTGTCGAGCACATTTGTACATTTGTTGCCATCATCATTCTGAAAACATTTGCTTTCTACTTGAGCCCTTGATATCAGCTCCTCATTTCCTCCCTCCCTCCCTCACGAACCCTTCATAATTCATAGATTATTATTATTTTGTCATGTCTTACACTGTCCGATGTCTCCCTTCACCCACCTTTCGGTTGTCTTTCCCCAAGGGAGGAGGTTATATGTAGATCCTTGTAATTGGTTCTCCTTTCTACCCCACTTTCCCTCCACCCTCCCCATATTGCCACTCTCACCACTGGTCCTGAAGGGTTAAAACTATTTTTCTTACAATTGTTCTCTATCCCTAACTTATTTCTTTTTCTTTTTTAATTCCAGGATTGCACATGATTTCAAATAAACAAATGAATACAGAAAAAAAGCAATGACAAGAATGCTCCGTTTCTGCTAAGTGGTTATACTAGAGGAACATTGCCTCTTCTGGAAAACAGAGGTGAGGTGATGAATAGGCCACCGGAACACAGCATGTTCTGTTCGGAGCCCAAAGTTGGTGTCCTTCCATCTCTCATTCATTCTTGCGTATTCTGTTCATTCTTGGGCCTTACTGCTCAAACTATAGTCCACATGTGAATAGCATCTGCCTGGGATGTGCTAGGAAATGTAGACCCCCATACCACAGCCCAGACAGGCTGAATCAATAATCACATCAAAGTTTGGAGATCTCTGAGTGTTACTCCTTTGAAGTAGAAAAACTCAATTCTCACTGCCTATCAGAATCACTTGGGGGTGTTTTTCACAATACTCACACAGTGATCCTCTCTGCAGTGCTGGTCACAAAAATCCAATATCTTGACAGAACTTTGATTGCTTCTGTGTTGTCCCAGATCCCTGTACAGAGAAGCAATGCAGGGTATAGTCATGTGGAATCATGCTTTAAGTCATACTGAATTGCTCAGGTCTAATTCACTGCCCCGGACCTCAAGAGCTTCTAGTCTGATTCAGAGTATAGACACCCATCCATGAGACGCCAGTTAGGTCCAGCCCAGGGCTGGGGAGAACCCTCTGTAGGATAATATTTTGAGATCCTAGGAGAGAGAGATCAGACTCCAGTCCTGAAAAGTGGCACAGACTTCCTGGGGTCCTTCCACCTCTGCTTTCGCCTCCACGCTTCCCTCTCCACAGGGGCACTAAGACCAAGCAATACGTGAAAAGCACAGATAGAGCTTCCACTCTAGGTCGAAGTTGGATGTATGAGGATTTGGTGAAGTTGTAAGAAGGTGGTGGCATCATCAAAGAGGACATGAGATATGAACTAGATATTCAAGATTTGGAAATATGCAAATTATTGACTATCTTTCAACTCTGAACCTCTCTTGGTCAGAGGTAATGAAAGGACATGAAGGCATGGTAGAAAAGACACATCTTGGTAATCTAGGTGTTCTTAGGGAGGACAGACACATGCTGAGCATCGGAATGAGTGAAGGGGGATCACAGGGGTGGGCTGGCATGTGTTCTGATGAAGTAGTTATGAAAGCACATTGAGTATTTAGAAAGAACTCGTAGGTCTTCTGTGCAGAGGGATGCCAGGTTTTACCACTACTACGCTTTGGCCATTATCCCATTTCCAGATGAGGAAGTGAGGCCCTGAGTCACACATATTGCTAAACACATGTGCACTGCTCAAGGGAGAGTTCCTAACTTAGGTCAATCGGAGGCCACTCCCACTTATTTGAGGACACCTTGAAGTGCTGACTGTGAGCGGCTGTCTCTCCCCTAACATACACACCCCTACACCTGTCCTCAGGATCTCCATAGATGGATAGCAGCCAGGAGCCTATGCACCAGCTGTCATCTCCAGCCTCTCTTCAAGGAAAAAGGCCGGTACTTTCCTCAGCTTCAAATGACTCGCCAAATGCTGGCCAAACCCAGAATTTCAGAACACTCATTGATTCTGCCATGGTGGCACTTGGCCAGGTGCTAAAAGGCTGTATTAGTTGTATCTTCTCTCCTGCCCTCTTCTCTTCACCTCTACAGTCAGAACTGTTCCTGACCTCTGGGTCCTTTAGTCATCATCTCCTCTCATGGATTTTCCACTGCATTTCCTGTAGGCCACACTTTCATCTCTCCTCACTCATCTCTTCCAAGGAGCTTTTTCTTTGACCTCATTCTCTCTTTTTACTCCTCACACTGTTTATTAACTCTAGAGACTTCTAAGAAGTTGAAAAGAGAAAGATAGTATTTACAGAGAATTCAGCCCTTAGTGTCGATCTATAGTTGACACTGAAACAGATTGTGACAGTGATGTCTATATTTTCAGAAACTCAGAGCTGGCAGGTCTTGACGTTACTTTTACTTTATGTAACATCATAAATAACACTAAGCAGTATCCAGAAAGCATTACAGTCATCTATATTTATTACAAGCACATTTGGTTGCAAGCACACATGGAAGATATTTATGATAGCAAAAGTGAAGGAACTGTCTACTTGAGGGTAGGGGTTAGAAGGTGGGGGTGGGGAAGAGAATATATGGTCACTGAGGGGAAAGGATTAGAAA
This sequence comes from Echinops telfairi, assembly GCF_000313985.2. NCBI lineage: Eukaryota > Metazoa > Chordata > Mammalia > Afrosoricida > Tenrecidae > Echinops > Echinops telfairi. Next base: position 588,510 of record NW_022103924.1, read on the forward strand.
GGAAAGCTAAGATTTTGTTTTAAACTAAAACAACATCCTATATTGATAACCCTAAAAAAGATCAATTTGTTTTTTCTGTTGCTATGGGCCCACTTTCAACAGCAATGAAAAAAGCCCAATGATAAATTTTATGTAGCATATGTTCCTACAACAAATAAGAAAAATGCTTAGTTGAGAGAGAAAGCAGCCTAAATTTTTAAAAAATGTCATTTTATTGGGGGCTCGTATAGCTCTAATCACAATTCATCCACCCATTGTGTCAAGCACATTTGTATATATGTTGTCATCATTTTCAAACATTTCTTTCTACTTCAGCTCTTGATGTTTGTTTTGTGGTTTAAAAAAATTGTATTGGGGACTCTTACAGCTCTTATCACAATCCATACATATATCCATTGCTTCAAACATATCTGTACATATGTTGTCATGATCTTGTTAAAAACATTTTCCTTCTACTTGAGCCCCTGGCATCAGCTTCTCATTTTTAAGCCTCCTTCCCCCATGTCCCCTTGATAATTTATAAATTAATTTTCATGTCTTACACCGACTGCTGTCTCATTTCACCCACTTTTCTGCTGTCTGTCTCCCTGGGAGGGGGGGTCATACATTGATCATTGTGATTAGATCCCCTTTACTTCACTTCCCCACCCTTTACCCTCCTAGTATCCTGCTCCCCTTATTGGTCCTGAGGGGTTTATCTGTCCTGGATTCCATGTGTTTCGAGGTCTTATCTGTATCAGTGTGCATCCCTGGTCTAGCTGGATTTGTATGGTAGAATTGGGATGATGATAGTGGGTGGGAGGAAGCATTAAAGAACTAGAGGAAGGTTGTGTGTTGCGTCGGGGCTATACTGCACCCTGACTCAGCCTAAAATTCTTATTACCATGCAGAAGGTGTCACCCCTAGAGTCAAGAGGACCTCTGGTTCAAGCATTGTGGTTGTGGGCTTCTATTCCACAGACTGGGTAATCCCTGCTTCCATGGCTGGGATTAACAACCAATCACCTCAAGTGCAAGTTGTCCACAGAATGGCTGTCTTGGCCCCTAGTTCTCCTCAACTAGAGAAAAAAAAAAAAGCATACGATTATGAAGGATGTTGCTGGTTAAACAGGCCCATTGATACACATTAAAACAGAGGGAAAAGTGTTCTCAATGCAGTATGCACAAAGCAAATCTCCATCCCCACCATCTTCAGAGAGTCCCTTAGGGACTTCCTGACTCTCTTGGGGATTTCCTAGAGGCTTCATCTCTACTTGGGTCGGCTAAGCCTCTGATTCATTCTGGTAATACCACACTATCCAGCTCAATCTCTTGCTTTTAAGGGGAGCTGCAGGAACGTTTGCAGAGCAACTGCCTCTACTCCTGTGCACTGGTCCAGGGATTCCCCTGAAAACAAAGCTGACTCATTCTTGAGAGCAAACGAATGCCACGGAGACTTGAAGTAAGATATGAGCCACTGGGGTCCCTACTACTCGCTGCCGAATGTGCCAGGAGAGGCTGCCCTGCATCCTCACTCACTGGGGGAAAGACACAGGTTCTTCCCTGTGGCGTGATACTGGATAACAGGCACGTTTACCAACAGATGCCCACAGAGCTCAGCCAAACCTCTTGAAAATAAGCTTCAGCACCTCTCCCGACTGTGGTTCACAAGGCAGCTGACTTCAGTGGCCAATAGCCCGTGCCATGCCCTTCTGTTTTAGCCCTCCTCTGCATACGAACTTACCACCTCCACCCAAGAGCAGTTGGAAATACCAAGGGAGCAATGTTCCAATCTACTTGTTTTGTAGCATCTTATACTTTCCAGAAAATATCTGCTTGAAAGAAGTTCCGTGTTAAAAAAAAAGTGAGATTTCAGCATTGTCTGTTGGGTTTGTTTACAAAAATATTTGGGTGACATCTCATGGGTGCTAAGATCTGGTCTAGACCCCATTGAGCATGTCAGGTTAAGTGGGCACAATCACAGCCAACAGGGGTTAACAATCCTAGACAAAATAATACAGACTGGGTGTCAATGATTAGATTATGGAATACACTCAAGTGGGCCCTACACTTTCCAACTTGTAATCATAGAGAAGAAGAACCACTGGAGAACTCTTCAGGAATCTTTCTGCTGGGCACAGTATAAGAAGAGAGATTCTGAAGTTCCCTTCATATCTGACTGTCCAGCTCTCAGAAGCTATGCATATGAATGCACCCAAAGCAAGTACAAGGCAGACTTGCTGAAAGCCATATCTTCTCATTGGCTTGTTGCACTCAGCCATACCGGACCCAGGCAGTCTTGCTGAAAGTCATATCTTCTCATTAGCTTGTTACACTCAGCCTTACCTGACCCAGGCAGTCTTGCAGTTTCTTTCTTTCAAACAGAATGGTGCCCTCTGATGATCATAAGTAGGATAGCAGACGTAGAAGAATTTACAGATCTGTAAGGGTATTGCTACCTCTCCTGGAGGCATTCCTTCTGCCTGGGGTCAGAGAAGTTGGCAGGAGACCACAGAAGAGAAAACTAGCAGGCAAAGTTGCCCTTAGCACTGCTACAGCTACCAGCAGCACAACTGGCTCAGTAGTCATAGCTGGTATTCAGATGCATAATTGACTCAGAGAAGGAAGTCATCAGCTCTACGAAATAAAAGGTGCTCAATGTCTCCTGACCATCAAACTGTTGGCCCCAAGGCATGCATGCATGCACGCACGCACACACTTACTCATTCTCTCCTCTCTCACTCTCTCTTTGACGTTAGCTATGACTTTTCTACAGTCCTATCTAGGCTTCTTACTCTTTCCCCTCTGAATCATCTGTGCATTGTACATGCATGTATCCATGAGTGAGCAAAGTGATAGATGCCATTCACTTAGGAAAATGCAACCTACTCTGTACTAAGAGCCTAACTGGCCTCACAGAGATTTCCCACATGTCCTCAACAAACCTATTTATTCAATACATCCACTGCTGAATAGAGTGGCACAATACCTCTCCCGCCTCCTTGCTTTCTGGAGCTTACCCAAGAGATGTGAAGTGCAGGCTGGTTATATCTTCAATATCAAGAAAGAAACCAAGAAGGGAGGCTGCAAGTTCTTAGAAGGAGCCAGACATGAAAGGTAAATTGCAGTTCCAGCAGATCAAACTCATGGCAGCACAGGGGGTTGTGCCCCAAAGATCTGTGGTTTCAGAGCACCTAATCATCATGGAGCCTGGTCATGGGTTCTCTTCCCTGAGGAAAGGGACCTTTGGCTAGGAATACTTTCCTCAAGGGGAGCTAGCACACTATTCTCCTCATTCTTGCTGGATTGTGCCTCTCCCTCATCTGGGTTCTCTGTGTTTGCACATATCTGAGAATTTTATTTGCAACACAGTGACTAAATATTAAACCAGGCCTCGCAAACAATTCCTAGTTGAGCTAAAGAATGACTACAAAGCAGTTGCCCAAGTCCAGGGGAGCAAAGGACTAATAGCCCTTCTAGTCATAGTCGGTGACTCCTACAACATGAATGGAAATAAAGTGCTTGTGGTCTTGGGATTGGGTGGCATGCTAACAATGCAAATGAGATGTATGGATTCTTTACAGGGTGGAAATTGTGCAAATAAGTGTTTGTGGAACCCTTAAAGGGGATTGTTCAGTTTCAAGCCAGGCTACTAGGCTTCGAAAGCCAGCTAATTCCAGAACAGGAAAGAAACCTTACTAGATCTAAGACAAAGATGATCTATAAAGCACACCACAATGGTGGGACTCAGAGGAGACAGTGAAGGCTTTCGAGGGAGGGCTCTTCCTGATCCAGGTTGGTTCTCGAAGCCTCTCCAGGTCTCTTCTCTTCCCGTTCCCAGAGCCCCTCACGCTGCCTGTCCACCACGGAGAAGATGGAGTGGATGCAGAAGGCAAAGCTGGCTGAGTGCCTGGCCACCAGCACGAAGGCCGTGATGAAGCAGGGAGCCCCACGCTGCTCAACAGGGAGCGCAATATCCGCTCTGTGGCTGCAAGAATGTGGTCAGGGGCCCGCAGGTCCACGAGTAGGGTCTTCTCGAGCATCTAACAGAAAACCGATACCTCCAACAAGAAGTTGCAACTTATTAAGGACTGTCGGGAGAAAGCTGCGTCTGAGCTGCAATCCATCTGCACCGCAGTCCTGGAACTGTTGGAGAATAGAGAGGGTAAGGTCTTCTATCGGGAAATTAAAGATGGTTTCTTGTGCCAGCATGTGGTGATGATAAAAAACAAACAATAGATAATTCCTAAGGCCAAAGCTTACCAAGAAGCCTTCAATATCAGCAAGAAGCAGATGCAACTTACACATCCCATCCTCCCGGGGCTGGCTCTGAACTTCTCTATATTTTACTCTGAGATCCTTAATAACCCAGCGCTTGTCTGTAACGCTGGGTAAAGCAGCATTTGATGAACCCATTGCAGAACTTGTTACACTTAATAAAGACTCATACAAAGACAGCACACCTTTGCAGTTGCTTACAGACAACCTAACATTATGGACATCAGACAGTACAGGAGAAGGTGATGTGGCAGAAGGGTCAGAGACCTAAATGCCGACGGGGTGTTCTGCAAGTGACTGTTTTGTATGACTGTGAAGAGATGCACATGTGGTTAATTACAATAAAGAGGGTTCTATGTAATTTCTTCATTCCTTCTCTTGCTCTTTTGGGGTTCCTTTCAGTAAGCTACTTTCCCTTGTTCTTGATGTATTCCTTGTTTGTGGGAATCCAGAAGTATTCGATTGAATGAAAAGGATTTGACATTTCTGGCTTGAGGGGAGGGGGTGTCACATGCCCCCTGTATATTATGGACATCATGTACATCTGACAAGAGCTTCCTTGTTCACTCTTCATCTGCTGCTGTTTAAGTTTGCACCTTCCCTTCCCAATAAAAATTCACTTACACTTTTTTTTTGTGAATAAGAAAGAGGTTTATATACAAGAGCAATTGAATATTGAGAAAACATCCCAGCCCAGTTCAGATCAAGTCCATAAGTCTGACATTAGCCCATATGTCCAATACTAATCCATAAGATCCTCTTCAGACTCATGAAACACATGCAATGACACCAAATGCAGGAAGATCACAGACCAGTGGGTGGGAAGTCTTGTAGATCCAGTGGCATTGTAAGCATCTCAGCATTGGCAGGGGTCTCCACAAGGTTCCTTCAGCTCTGAAACTCTGACTGCCTCATGGTAGCTTCATCTGGCTTCTCCTCAGAAATGTCTTGCAGGAAGTGAGCCCAGAGAGTCTCCAAGAGAGTGAGCCAAGAGAGAGTGTGTCTCCTCCTTCCAAGGAGGAACTGCAGGAGTTTCCAGAATCCTCAGGAGAGGGCCACTGCCTATATCCCAATTGACAGGCCAGAATCCACCCCTACACTCTCAATCCTCAAGTTGACACCAGATTATGTAACTCCCACAATCACTAATGCTCATATCAGGAACACCCTATAAGAGAATTGATTACACAGGTTCACTCACAGACATCTAAATTTATCTCTTAAAATAGAGTTTGCAGAAAATTAATGACTAAAGCAAACACATACATAAAGCTTTTGCTGCCAATGGATTCATTTACTAGCTTCAAATCTACCAATTACCAGATGTCAAATTTTTGGAAATTAGTTAGCCTTTGTAGACTTAATCTCCTTATCTATAAATTTGAAATAAGAATGTTACCAAAATGTTATTGTAAAGATTGAATCAGATGGTGTTTGTAAAGCATTTACTTCCTGGTAAGCATTGATCACATATATACCAAAATCATTGCCATCAAATCTCTAGGGTAGGATACAATTGCCCCTGTGGATTTCTAATACTGTAACTCTTTATGGGAGTAGAAAGCTTCATCTTTCTCCCAGATTATATTTGTAGCTATTAATCATATCATATCTCTTGTTATTATAATGTAGTGCTAAAGAATATGCTTCCTATTTTTCTCAGTATTTGCTAGTATAAATATCATGATGACATTCAGATATTAGGATTAGGAGTATTCATTTATATAGTAAAATTTGTGAAAGGTAGAACTTATGTAAACCCGAATTCTGTCAAGAGAAAACTCAAATATTATCCACTAATAGAGAGCAACAGGAAAGTAGTAGACTGTACCTTGTCAAAAGCAGAAGACTTATAAAACATAGAAAATCAAGAGCATCTTATCTAGTTCTGCCTCTCACAAGTTCCACTGCAATTATTGAAACAAAGAAGGTTATGTGTCGGGAAATATATGTTTAGATGTTTCTGTTTTTAACATTCACTTACACTTAAAAAATTCACTTACACTTAAAAAAAAAAAAAGAATGAGGAAGGTGTTTTGGGATACAGACAGAACTGTAACACCAGAGATGACAAGATCAAGAGAAGTAGCAACAAAAATGGCAAGAGTACAGCAGCACAGAAGACATTCAGGCAGACAGAACCCATAAAAAGAGATGCTTGCAATCAGTAGTCATCTCTCAGATCAAATCAATGCAGATCAAAACAATGAAGAGATACCATCTCACCCTGGCACTGACAGAAAGCTCAAATAAGCAGAAAACAATAAATGCAGGAGTGGGTAGAGAGGGAGATCAGAAACCTCCTGCACAGCTGGTTGCACTGTTAAACAGTGTAGACACTGTTGAAAGCTGGTGCTTGCTCAAACATTTGGGAATAGAAATACCATATGACCCAGAAATTGTGTTACTTGGTACTTACCCTGCTCCAAAGACTCAAACTCACTGCTATCGAGTTGATGCCAACTCATAGCAACCCTGTAGGACGGCCCTGTGAGTTTCCAACGCTGTAGCTCTTTATGGGAGTAGAAAGATCCATCTTACTCCCTAGGAGCAATTGGTGATTTCAGCTACTGACCTTGTGGATCATAGTCCAACAAGGAACCACTACACCACCAGGGCTCCTCATGTACACACAGAAATAAATAAGGATCACAGCACTCCCATGCTCAGTGCAGCACTATTTGCAATAGCAAGAAGATGGAAACCACCCAAGTTTCCAGTGGTGGGAGAATGGATAAATACAATTTGGTACATGCACACCATTGAATACTATGCATAGCTAAAGAATAATGCTGAAAGTCTGAGACACCTCATGGCGTGCTAGATTTGGAGGACATGATACTGAATGATGTTAGTCACAAAAGGATAAATATTGCTTGAGACCACTGATACAAAGAAAACAATGAAAAGGAAACAGATTTTGGTGGTTACCAGGGAAGCAGGGAAGGTGTTCACTTGGGTGAAGGGAAAGACAGTATTCTAAAAGATGGGCGAAAGGAGCTATTGGAAGAGGGAACGTCATAGGGAAGATTGAGAAATCAAGTTGTTGAATGCAAAAATGGTGATCTGCTATGTAAACCTAAATTGCAATACACATTTAAAGAAAAGAAAAAGATTTCCAAAGCCTCCAAAACCCTAGATAGGGTCCTTAGGAGTTGAAAACAAACCCCACTCCACAGGCCAGCCCCCTGCTCTGAAGCACTGGTTCTGTACGTTGGGACGTTCAAAGTTCTCTCTAATGCTCCATATTCTGGAACCAGTGCTGCTTGGTCCAAAGCTGTCTCTTGGACCAAGGGGGTTCAATGCCTAGGGATCTTGGAGTCCAAATGACATGCTCCATTCCTCAGTCTTCTCTCTTGCTGGTATCAGACTCCCTTTTCTGCTGCTGAGATAGCTCATTTTATATTCAGCAGGATGGCTTTCACAATCAGCCCCCTGTTAACAATCATTCACAGCTGAATCATATAATCCAATTAGTATCTTCCCTCAACTTCTTACCCAGATGAATTAGAAAAACAGAGATCATCTATGGGAGTAACAGAGGCGATAGCTAGAAGTGTTATTTTAGGTAATTCACTGCACTGTCTTATTAAATAATTGAAGAATTTTACACAGAGTGATCTGAGTCAAGATGAATGTCTGCCTGCACTCCCCTTTCCTGTTCTCTGCCTGCTTCGTGCAGCCAGGCAATCATGTGGTGTCTCTCTTGGTTATGCGTGGGGTCACACCCAGGTGACAGCAGCCTGCTATTACTTGCTTGGTCTAAGGCAGTGGTTCTCACCCTTCCTAATTATGCAACCCTTTAATACAGTTCTTCATCTTGTGGTGACCTCCCCAAACATAACATTATTTTTGTTGTTACTTCATAACTGTAATTTTGCTACTGTTATCAATCGGGTGACCCCTGTGAAAGGGTCATTCAGCCCCCAAAGGGGTTGATAACCGCTGGTCTAATAAGGCATAGTAATCTTCATTTGTTACTCACTGTCTATTTATCAAAGCACTCCTAGAAATTTCCTTTGGAGATTAAATTTCCCAGACTTCCTTTGCCTCTGTCAAGCAGTTTCATTCTGGAAAACTTAGAAATATTCAAGAAAGAGAGGTCTCCCTCATAATCTTTGGACCTAGATAGAGGTGTCCCCAGAGAGTGGATTCCCACAGTTGATGATTACTACTAGTCTTTCAAATGACTCCAACTCAGGTTGATCACAAAAACCTACTGAGGGCTTCCTCTCCTTCAGAGAACAAAGAAACAAGGGATTTGACAATCAGTAGTAGTTTGATAGATGCCCAGTTTGGGGCTCTGCCTCTCCTGGTTCTCTTCAATATCATGCCCACTTTGTCAATTTTACCGGGGCTTTTATGGTCCAATCTCATCCCAGTGAAACCAGCTCCCATCAGAGCTGCCTCTAATTCACTGAACACTGCTGTACGTTTCCTTTGTCATACCATTTACATGCCTTTAGATTTCTATAAGGAGGCAGTGGTGATTTAGTGGTAGACTTCTTCCTTCCAAGTGGAAGACCCAGGTGAATTCTCAACCAATGTATCTCCATCGGGCAGTGGAGGCTTGTATGTTACTATGATACTGAACAAGTTTTAGTGGCGCTTCCAGACCAAGATGGGCAAGCAAGAAAGGTCTGGCTGTATTGTTTTTGAAAATCAGCTGGTGAAAATTGTAGGAATCACAATGGTTCAATCTCATTATGCAGTGTCTTCATGAGTGTGTGTAGGAGTGTACTCTGCAGCAGCCAAGAGCAAATTTCTCTGGAATTTGCTTATTTATACTTTCTTATTGATGTCTCTCCACTCCATGACAATGCATCTCAGCTTGAAGTGTATGTCCCTATGCATCTCTATAAAGGGCTCACCCTTTACAAATAGGAAAAGGTGACTAGCAGACTCAGCTTGATAATAATCTTTGCAGTGTGACCAACAGGGACCGAGTAGGGAGTCAAAGCTGCATTTGCAGCAAAATATGGCTTTCCAGAGAGAGTGTGGCAGAGATGGCTCCATTGAGAAGCTGAAAGCTCACCACTTGCAATTGCTTCCTTTGGCCTGCAGCCTCTAGTAAGCTGTGACTCCCCAATTCCAATAGCTTCATGGTTTTAGGCCACAGTTCCATCATCTTCCACCTATAACCATTTTGTGTCCTTACTGCAGACCGCCAGAGGCAGGCCTTTCCTTGCTGATATAGGTTCCAGGCAGGCAGCACTTTGTTTTTGTGGACTTATTTCCCTTTTCTGGAGACCCTGCATTCTAAGTGGAGCCACTGCCAGTATCAAAAATCCTTTTTTCAGGATGAGCCAGCAGTCCTATATTTGTGCTGAATGTTCTGTGCCTGTGTGGACAGTGAAAACAACATGCTCTGAGCTCATCCTGCCGATTGCCTGCAATGCTTGCTCTTGGACTTGGTGAAAAGGACACACTGCAGGCTGTATGAAATATGGGGCCCCATCTCCGCAGGCTTCCTGCTTCCTTTGTACAACTTCCGGGGAATTCCTGCTCGTCTTGGGCTCCATTCTGGCTTAGACGCAGGCTGTACCGCGAGGGTACCTCTTCTTCTCCCACCAGCAGAAGCTGCAGGCTCTGTCCCTTCTTGGGCCTCTAAATCAGTGGTCCTGGCATCATCCGAGGAAGTCCAGTCGGTGGATTAATCATGATGCTACTGAAAAGAGGACCAAGCTCCCTGGAACACTTGCATCCTTGCCTGTTTGCTAGTCCTCCCAGGGTCCCTGCTTCCTGATCCCTGCAATATGCTAGTAATGGAGAACAGCAGAACTTTCCTGCTCCAGGCTGGTGGTCAGTGTGGGCATCTAGGAGGAACTCACCAGCATGCTGCCAAACTTTGCGGAGAAGCATAGCTCCTGCCCCAGTTGCCATACTCCATTCCACAGCTAGGACCAGACCGCCCTCCCTCAGCTTGCAGCAGACACGTGTTCTCCTCCACTCCTCCAAGACAGAACTTATAATGTGCTCAGAGGGACTGGGCACAGGAAGGACAGGATGAACCATGTAGATCTGGGATCCTTGCCTGCTGTGAGCAAGTGATAGGAACTCCTCTTAGCTACCAGCATGAGGAGCTCGTGAAGGATGATGGGAACCTACTTATGGACCAGCTTGTTTCTGGGGCTCTGTGTTCCCGGAAGGGGCCAGAGGTCCATTGTAGACCCCTGAATGATACTGCCCACCGCAGGCCTTCTTAGCCAGGGACACCATCAGCTTTCCTGGTGACTATGATCTTGTCCTTCTGTTTCTCTCTTTCAGACTCCTCTGTGATCCCAACTTTTGTCTGACTGCGGCAATGATAGGATATAATGTTGGCAGTAGGTCTCCATTCCTTTTCCTGGAAGTACTGTGTGGGTTCCCTGTTTAAAGAGGGACAGGGTATAGAGATGCATAGGGACATACACTTCAAGCTCAGATGGGCTTTCCCGCAAGGCATTAGCTAGGAACTGCTTCTGGCCATCTGAACCTTTCCCCAACCTCAGGCCCTACTCCAGGGTGTTCAGAAGGGCCTTGGAGCCTTACCATCTAGGAAGGTGCGACTTACGCCCCTCTCTGAGCTAAAGCAGAGAGTGTGAACCTCTCAAGCTTTGGTTTTCTTACTTTCGGAAGGGTCTTTCTGGGTGATCTGGCCAGGATGTAGTGAGGGGGTCACTTATGACCCCACCCCCACCTCACCATGCGTGTGACAGGGTGAAGGTGCAGGTCCCTAGAGCAGGACCTAATTTCTGTGCCTCAACCTGGTGTTTCAGGAGAGCAAAGTGGTGAAAACATTGGCATTTGTTCACTGATTTCATCAGGATATTTTCTACCCTACAAGCACCAGGACTGAGTGAGCCAAGGACAGTTCATCCCACAGATTTTATAGGTCCCTTTGAGAAAGAAGAGTCATGTCAATGAGGAGTAAAGCACAGAGAAGGAGAGTAGGGGTGTTTGGGAGCGGCCTGTCCTCTCTCCTCCGGACTCCCACCACAGCAGTGACAGCACGGTGGACCCTTCAAGCCCCTTTCTCCTAAGGCAGCTTTATTGGAGTATGTGCTGAAAAGAACCCACTGCCTCTTCTCCGCTGGGAGGGTTCATGATTGCTCTCCAGGCTTTGGACACTTGGGAGGCTTCCACAGAAAGCCCCGACCTGGGCAGCCACAGACAACTGCTTAACGGATGGGACCATGTGCAATTGCACTGAGGATACATTTTAAAGAAATCCTTGTCCGGGTTCTTCCCATTAACCGTTTATCAGGATGTGCACTGTCGTTCCACTAACCAGGACTGACTAGTGTGATTTCCAAACTTTGCCATGGGGTGGGGAGCAGAGAGAAGAGGCCTTAGAGGACTGCTATTATCCTCATGGTAGGGATGGCCTAGATCGATGGCAATGAATTTGTTTGTCACCACTGCCCCTACCCAATCTTGTCCTTTATCCTCTTTCTTTGTCCCTGCTGAAAGCCCCCAACAGAATAGTTTGACAAGTCCAATTGAGGAAAGGTGTATGGGATCCTCTTGTTGCCTGGGTCCCTGGAGCTCTTTGGTGAGAGATCTATTTCCTACAATAACTTAGCCACCAGTCTCTCTAGTTGGTCTTGTCCACAAGGGACATGGCCAGTGGGTGAGGAAGAAAGGAGTTCAGTGCTCAAGTCATCTATTAGAAAGATCTGGAGCTGTCTGCACAGCATTGGATTCCATACTTGCTCTAGCCTACTCTGGGCCTGGGCCTGTTTTAAGTCCCTAAAATCTCCTAGGCTAATTTCTAGGTTAATTCATTCCTTTCTTTTAAAAGTCCCCAGTATTTAGCCAATTTGGCCAATATTTAGATGGGGAGGAGCTTTTAGGAAGACAAGAGGACTCAAGACTTTGGGCCCAACGTGATTTATTTTTATTGATCATAAAGACAACAGCTCCACCTTGTAGCCATGCAGGTTTAAATATTTTCTGAGAATTTTCAGCAAGTTTATCTCATTTAATGTGGCTCTGTGAGGTAAGCAGGGCAGGACTGTTGTCTTTTTGAAGATCTGGGAATCTGTGGTTAAGGTTTGTTAGCCCTCTGAGCCCCATTCAGAAACCTCATCACAATAATGTATGAAACCTCACCGTCTCTTTGAGAACATACACACAAGAGTGCTCATAGTGGGATCTTGCCAAACTGCTCCTGCCTAAATCTTACTTCCAATTTACTTCCTGGCCGAGTGACAAATTTCTTAAGCCATGGTTCTCTCATGCTAGGCTTAAGTGAGCATACTAGACCTCTGACAGATTTGTATCAGAAAAGAAGATCACAGCAGTGCACCTCTCACGCTCTTCTTAGTGACGCTGGCCCTCCTCCAGTGAGGGCAACATCTGTGTCCCCTCCCTTTGAACCAAGTGGACATTATAGAATAATACTGGGGGCACTCTCAAGGCTGGACTATACAAGGCAATGTGACCCATCTGCTTACTCTCTTAGGGAAAGCCGGCTGATAGGCTGTGACTCAAGCCAACCTGTATTGGACTGTGACAGAGGGGAAAAAAGAAAAAGCATTTAATGTGTAAGTTCCTGATAGTCGAGGGGGTGTTTTCACAGTCATTTCCTTGGCTAATGTAACTGTGAACACCCTGAGGACAGTTATACATTTTCATTTTAGCTGCTCTATGTAAAGACTAGCTAGCTAGCAATGGACACATCAGTGTTTGTAAAATAAATGAGTAAGATATTAGCATGATTGTATTTTGGACAACAAGCTGCTATGTAAGAAAGTAAGTCCAAAAGTATTACTACTATGATTCCAGTTCATACATGCACAGATTTAGTTCAAACAAATTGCGTTTAAACATGTCTTTGTGATCAACAAAGTCTTCAGTAATTCACTCATTAAAGTCACTCCCTCAAAAGGTCAAATCAATGACTTTCAAGGGACCTGCGAGGCCAGTTAAAGGAGAGGCAGCGAAGTCAGCTCAGAAGGTTATGATGGCTATTTTTTTGGAATTCCAAAGAAATACTTTTGAAAGATTTTCTCAAAGGACACAGGATGACCATGGCGGGCAATTATGAATAAGTCATAAGAAAACTGAAAACTGTATTAGTGAGAAAAAGGCCAGGCAAGTTGCATCAAGAACGTTTCTCCCCCCACTATGACACTCAGTGCACCTACTTATTCTCCAAGGGTACAAAGGTTTGTCCTAGGAGGATTTCATTAGAAAATCTTACCCCATTCACTCTAGTCTTGAGCACCTTCTTTTTGTTTCCCAAACTTAAAGAATATTTTAAGGAACACGATTTGAGTCCCTCCATGATGCTAATGCCCAAACGGCTATTTTAATGTGGTATAACTTGAACAGTACAGAATTCTTTGGGGGAAACGTTAGAACAATGGACACACTCCCTTCAGAATTGTAAAGACCTACACAGGGACTATCTTGATACCTAATGGCTTTATGTTTTGATAACTAAAGTAGATTCCATGCCAGTGACTCCATGCTGACTCATAGCAACCCCTCTGTGGATTTCTGAGACTTTTAACTGTTTACAGGAGTAGAAAGCCCAGCTTTCTTCTGAGGAGCTGATGGTGGTTTCGAACTGCCCACCATGAGGACCACAGCCTGGTACTTTTGGTCAGTAAAGGTTTCTAAGATTTTACATGGCATTTAGTTAATTATGTCACACAAGGTCTTTTAAAAGTGTTGAAAATCCAAGATGTTACTTTGAGGGCAAAGGTGCGCCTGACCCAAGCCATGGTATTTTCAATTGCCTTATTTGCATGTGAAAGTTGGGCATTGAGTAACAAAGAATGAAGAAGTACTAATGCTTTTGAATTGTGGTACTAGTGAAGAATACTGAAAGTACTAAGGACTACCAAAAGGACGAACAAATTTGTCTTAGAAGTATGGCCAGAGTGCTCCTTTTAGGCAAAGAAGATGAGACTCTTTTGACATATTTTGGACATGTTGTCAGGAGAGAGCAGTCCCTGGAGAAGGACATCATGTTTGGTAAAGTAGAGGGGCAGCAAAAACGAGGAAAGTCCTCAAGAAGATAAGTGGACACAGTGGCTGCAACAATGGGCTCAAGCATAGGAACAATTGTGAGGATGGTGCGGGGCCCTCAGTGTTTCCAACTGTGCATAGGGTCACTATGGGTTGGAATCAACTCAATGTCGCCTAACAACAACAAGATTTTGTAGCAATATTTTTTACACATCCTCGGATATTTCTGCTTGCTTTGACAGCTGTAGTTGGGAAAAGGCAACAGTAAAGCCCTCTGAACAGCAGAGGGACCTTCTAAAGCTTTAGCGTCATCTTACTAACGGAAGGAAAAAGCTTTTGATAGTTTATTATTCTGAGCTATACTTAAGTTCCAGAGCCAGCCAAACTGAGCCCTCCGTCATGAGAAATGGAACAGACATGATTTGCCTTGTGCTTCTCTTTTTAAAAGCCTGCTTTGTCTGTACCCTTGCCAGTGACATATCACTGTATCATTTGTTTTAAAATGTTTTCACAAATAATTATATGTGGAAGGAAAATAATTATTGAGTACCTTGTATACAGTATGAGTATTTTTGTAGACCATGTACTTGTGCATGTTGTTCCATAATAATTTTCATATTTATTCATAAAGGCCCTAAATTTTCCCTATTCTTTGTGTATGTGAAAATGTAGTGTCTTCGCTTGTTAATTAGTAGTCATACAAGCTAGGTATCTATGAGCACCTGCCATGTTTAACACTTCATGCATAAACATTGACATTCATAGGTAACTATTAATTATCACTTTAGTTTTTAAAATTTTATTTATTTTTTAAATCATTTTATTGGAGGCTCATACAACTCTTATCACAATCCATACATACATCCACTGTGTCGAGCACATTTGTACATTTGTTGCCATCATCATTCTCAAAACATTTGCTTTTTACTTGAGCCCTTGGTATCAGCTCCTCGTTTTTTACCCCTTC
>NW_022103924.1:603869-612815 GCF_000313985.2 Echinops telfairi
AGTTTTGGTATGTCGTGTTCTCATTCTCATTGGTTTCTAGAAATTTCCTAATTTCATCTCTGATCTGTGCTAGTACACACTCCTTTTGCAATAGAGAGTTATTCATTATCCAATTGTTTGCTCTTATTTTCTTCATCTTCCTTTTGTTGATTTGCAGCCTTATGGCATAGTGGTCAGAGAGAGTGGTCTGTAAGATATCAATGTGCTTGAATTTATGCCCCAGCATGTGGTCTATCTTTGAATATGTGCTATGTGAGCTTGAAAAGAATGTTAATATTTTAATGTTTCGATGAAAAGCTCTGTAGATATCTATTTGTATATATCTATCAGGTCAAATTGTCTAATTGTAGTGTTTAGATCTCTAGCCTCCTTGTTGAGTTTCTTTCTCTGTGATCTGTCTTTTTTAGAGAGTGGTGTATTGAAGACACCCACTATAATTGTTGAGGCTGTGATTTCTTTTTTCATCTTTTCGAGTGTTTGCGTATTCAGCGGGTCTCTCATTTGGGGAACATATGTTTAAAATGCTTAGTAGTTCCTTGTCTACTGTTCCCTTGAGCATTATATAATGTCCCTCCTTATCTCTTTTTATGGTTTACTCTTTGAAGCCAATTTTATCTGAGATTAGGATTGCAACCCCTGCTTTTTTGAATTGGTATTAGCTTGCTATGCCTTTATCCAGCTTTTGATTCTCAGCCAATTTTTGTCTGTAGTCTTGAGATGTGTCTCCTGTAGGCAGCAGTTTTGATGGGTTGTGTTTTCTAAGCCAGTCTGCTAGCCTCAGTCTTTTAATTCCTGAGTTCAATCCATTGATGTTCAGGCTTATTATCTCCATCTGTGGACCCTGTGATGTCATCTTATACCTTTTGTGTTGGGTGTTTTCCTATCTTCCTTTCTTATCAGTGTGTTGTGCATGTGTGTGTATGTGGATCATTCTTGACTTCTTTCCACCCTTAAGCCAATGGTATCTTGGGGTCTGTTTTCTCTTGGTGAGGTTGTTCTTTGTGGTGGTCTCTTATTTATGCTGTTCTTCTGCCCATACTGGGTTGGCAAGGATCCTTTGTAGGGCTGAGTTTCTTCTAAATCTAGGGCTGAATTTTTCATTGTCTGGGAAGACTCTTACTTCTCTATCCACGTTGATTGATAATTTGACTGGGTAGAGTACTCTTGGGTTTGTGTTATTTAAAATAAAATTTAAACAATTATCTTAATACATTTTTTCAATTAGTTCTACCCTTGATTTATTTTTTAAAATTACCTTTATAATATCTTAAAACTATGACTACCTCTTCTTATTTCTCTCTTTTATTAATTTCCCTTTCTTTTTTCTTATCCTTTTTTCTCTTTTTCTTTTTTTCTTACACTTGTTTTGAAGTTACTATTATTTCTCTGCTGCAGCATTGACAGAGTCAACTACTCCATATGAAGCAAGGTAACGGCCACACATAATAGCTACATTAAGATGCCACAGAAAAATGAAAAAGTATTGGTCCACATGAGACAAACAAACAAACAAAAAAAGCAGGTGCAAACAAGTGAACAACAACAACCAGACCCAAATGAGTGGCTGAAGATGAACAACATCTGGAACTTTCAGAAAAAAAATTCAGCAGACTTATGATTGGATACTTCAATAGGATGGAAGAGGGCCCCAGAGAAACAGTGAAAGAATAAAAAAATTAGAAGAAAAATTACAAACAGAAATCCAAAATATGAATATTAAGATAACAAAATTACAAAAAAGCACAAAAAAGCGAAGTACCAGAATTAATAAATGGAAAGCCAAGTTAGTGAGCTTGAACACAAATCTTTGACTTCCATCTATGAGAAAACCAATCAACAAAAACAAAAAAAACCAAAGATCTGAAAAGTTTAAAATTTATGTGGGATGCTATCAAGGGAAACCATTTACATCTCATTGGGTCACAGAAAGGAAGGAAGCAAGCAAGTAAGAAAGAAGAACAGGGAAAATAGTACAAGAAACCCTGTTAGGAAAAAATAGGAGAAGAGGAAGCCGACAGAACCCCAGATGGGATAGACTCCCCCGAGAGAAAGAGTGTATCCTTGTACATGAATGTCACTGGAAAACTTCCCCTAGCAACGGAGAATTACATGGGAAAGAGATCATCTCTTCAACAAATTGTTCTGGCAAACTTGTATCTACATCTGCAAAAGTTATAAAAATGAACTCACGATGGATCAAAGACCTAAATGCAAATCCCAGAACTATAAAGATCATCAATGTAAAAATAGGGGCAAATTTAAGAGCACAATTGCAGGACATACATACTATCAAACCAACAAAGGATGTACACGTAGCAGAAGACAAAACTGGCGACTATAACCAGTGATGGGGTTCAAATAATTTAACAACTGGTTTGCTGCCGTAGTGACTGTTTTTTCCCTTTCAAACCATCTTATTAGGAGTTTATACAGATATCATATCCTTCCACAGTTCAATCATATAATGACCATTTAAAGCATATAAAAAAGAAAGGTAGTTGATTATTTCATAGTTAATATTTAAATAATAATAAAACAGGTACACAAAACTAGAATATGAGTTTAACAATATTAATGAAAAATATTAAATAATACCTAATAAAACAATAAAATTTATTTAATTCCCATATTGCTTCTTGATTGACGTCCTCAATTGCGGTATTTTTTGCTTCTATCCGAGCATTGTGGGTTGTGTGATTTATTCTTAATCATCTTTTTATTGTAGGACTGGGATCCTATGCCTTTAGAGGTAGGCCAATTAGACAATAGTCATTGCGTTTGATATATTAGAAACAGGTGATTTCTCTTTTCTGAATATATTATGTTCATCTTTGAAAACCCTTTTTCCACATCTGCTGAACTTACAGCAATTGTTCTGACAATAATTTTAGCTCTTTGAACACTTTCAGGGATTGCATAATTCATTTATAGTATCTTATGGGAACTTGGGGTGTAACACAAAGCTGAAATGAATGACAGCATGTCAACCTCTGGCTGTTTGGCACGTTTCCTCTTTATTATATGTTTATTTACTGTAGTAACAAATATAAGGGCATACAAACGTAGCATCTCATCAAAAGTATAACGTTTTAAAAAATGAATACATAAATATTACAAGCATAGTTCCATCTAATTTTTTATACCTATGGAAGGAATGAACATTACTACCTGCACTTAGAATATGCTTTTGCACAGATGAACATTAAATATAGCAAGTAATGTAAATTTGTGATTTTCACATTGGGCAGCTTCCCAGCAACACACCTTAAAGAAAATCTGATTATCAATGCCATTTTAACAACCCGTTTGCTGAACTCAACAAAAAATTAGGTATCAGTTATGCTGAACCCATGTGAACTGGCTGAATCCCACTATGGACTATAACCTACTAAAAATAGGATATTTAAGTGCATTACAAGACTTCATCGACAAGAGTATAAAGAGAATCCACTAAGTGAGAAAAAAAACAAACAAAAACTTTGTCAATGACAGAATGAACATGGGACTAATTTCTAAAATCAATATAAAACTGTAATATCTCAATAAGAAAAAAAACATCAAAAAAGAGGCAAAGGACAGGAACAGACAGTTCACCAAAAAAATGACAAACAAATGGCTAACAGACATATGAAAAAATGTCATCATTAGCCATCTGGGAGGTGCAAATCAAAACAACTTGAGATATCACCTTACACTGACAATGACAGCCCAATTACAAACAGAAAACAACAAGTGCTGGAGAGAGTAAGGAGAGATGGGAACTTGAATACATTGCTGGTAGGTCTGTAAATATGTACAACCATTTTGGAAAGTGATATGGTCCTATTTCAAACAACGGGGTATAGAAATTCAATTTGAGCTAAAAATACCTCTAGTAGGAATATACCCCAAAGAAGTAAGAACAGGAACAGATATATGCATTCCATGTTCATTGCAGCACTGTTTGCAATATCAAGAAGTTGGAAAGGGCCCAAATATCCAACCATAGAAGAATGGATACTTAATTGAATAATATGGAATATATGAAAGATCAGTTAAAAACAATGATTAAACTACCAAACACTTCATGACGTGGATGGACCTGGGGAACATTTTGCTGAGTGAGGCCAGTCAATCACCAAAGGACAATATTGTATGAGGCTGTTACCAAAAGGATAAAAATGAAGACAAAGACTTCTACACGTTGGGAGCAGACTTTGGACGTTCCCAATGGAGGGAGAATAAGGGTAGAAAGATGAAGCAATGAACTAGAAGTAACTTGAATGAAATGAAGGATGAAGGCGCATGAGAGGGAGAGGATAAATCAGGGGAGTTGGGTGCGATAAAATACGAGGAACAGGAATTGCTGAGTGTTTTGACCTGTTCAGTGTAGAGTTGAAGGTCTGAAATGTAAATACCTCACCTCGTTGACAATAAAAAATTCATTAAAAAATAAATCACACTCCCTACATCTAAGCCCTTTCTAGATGTTGTAGTCCTTCCAACAGCTCAAAGCACAGAGGGAGTAACTTGCCCAACTCTTGTTCCCACAGCTGTGTGTGTGTGTGTGTGTGTGTGCATGTGTGTTTCCAACTTGTGAATGTCTTCTGAGTTAAAACCCAGTTCTGTAAAGTGAGTGAAAATTTATTATTGCTAGGGTTATGAAGCACCAGAAAGATGTTCATAGTTAAGGGAAAACAGAGACCTGGGAGGCATCACCAACAAGCAAAGGGCTGGAGAACTAGGGGTATGTGGATAAGACTCTGGTGCTTTCTTATCCTGTCAGTGTACTCTTTCTCTTGCTGTTCAGTGACTAACTACCTTCCAATTCTATGCCCTGAACCTGAGGTAAGGATTAGAAGCCTATGAATTTAGTTTCAATCTTATCCTCACATTTGCACACCCTTCTCTCATTTGTCCATATATAAAACAGTATTAAATATACTTTCCTGCTTTTCAGGTTGTGTCATACCAAAAGTGTCTGATAGGAATGTTAAGTGCCCCATCTCTGTTATTATTAGGAATGCTATGCCAATAAAAAATAAGGAAACCCTCAATTAGATGGTTTGGCATACTAATGAGTGAGGACGGCACAATACTGGGCAACATTTTGTTCTTTTATATGTAAAGTTGTCAGATATTGGAATTAATGTGATAGCAATGAACAATATTAACAACAGAACTGCATATGTACCATTCATTTGTCAGTCGGACTTACTGTGGTGGCTCGCTTATTGCTAAGATGTTAGAGGCTATATCCTAAGTATTTAAAATACTAGCAAGGTCACCATGGTGGATAGGTTTCAATTGAGCTCCTAAATTAAGACAGTTTAGGAAGGAAGTCCTAGTGATCTATATTCAAAAACTAGCCAATAAATACCATATGGATCACAGAATATAGTCCGATATTTCAACTCACTTTGGACATGTCATCTGCAGGAACTGATCTCTGGAGAAGGATGTTATATTTGTACTCGAATCTGCCAAAAATCATGAGATGGTGTAGGATCAGGCATGGTTTCATTCTGCTACACATGGTGTTGCTATGAGTTGGAGGAGATTTGATGACAATTAAGAATAGGTGTGTTTGCAGGCAAAACTAACCAGGGGGCACAGATGTACTTGATGTCATTTACCAGTACCTTGTCATGCTCCTGGATGTTCATCCCTGGTTGGCATAAGTCAATAGACCTGCAATATGTGAGGGAACTTCAGAACTACTCTTGCCATATGAGTATGGGGCTAATAGTGCGATTTCAGATTGTGAAATGGTAGAGTGGCATCTGAGAATGAAGACTTTGGGGTTTTCTTCTAAGAAAAAAGGAGGTAACTTCAATTTTCTGTGTAAGCCTTTAAGTCTATCACTAAGTGTCTATTATTTATTGAACTCGATAACATAGAAAGCTGTCTAACCAAAAAGGGATGAACAGAATATCCCCAAACAAGTGAAACTCAGAAGGTGCATGATTGAAACCCTGAATCTGAAAGGGTGCAGAGTTGCAATGGAACCAGAAGACAATGAAGCTTTGTTGCATGCCCAAGTATAGTATGAGATGTAGTTTGATTAACTAGTCAGACTGGCAAGGGGAAAAGAGGCAGTGATGGCAGGAATCTGGCAGAAATTGTAACACAAAGGAGAGGGGGAGACACATTTCTGTACATACTTCTCCAGCACAAAGGAAAGTATAGTAACATGTCCTTATCAAGAGAAGAATCTAGATATAATGGAGATAATGAATTGGTCTGGTGAAGAAAGACAGGATGTTCATGCTACCCCAGAATGTCTGATTGGACTCTTGAGTTTGGGGTCTGAGACAAGAACACAATATGAAGTCTGGGGTGCTGGGATGCAGCTATCTGGAAAGAGGAGGTACACTATAGAGGACCAGCCAATAGCTGAAGACCCAGCAGAAAGCTAGTCTATGGTGAGCGGTCTGCCATTAACAGATTATAAAGTCTGGCTTTACATTTTATCAGGACTTTTAGATTAGCAAAAGGCTCTTTGGACTTCTTTCCCCAAAGTATACCCTTCAATAAACTCTGTGCACAAACATATTCTGACTCTGGTCTGGATTTTGTCCCGCTCCTGAAAACTTATTTTTGAGTAGGAAATAAATGTAGGAACGGAGAGACTTGAAACTTTGAGCCTCTTCCTGGTAACATTTTCTTCTTAAAAACAAAACAAAACAAAACAAAACAAAACAAAACAGTTTCATTCACATATACAATAGTTTTAATATATTTTTAAAATTTGTGTAATCATGACCACAATCACTCTTGGAACATTTTCCTCATTCTTGTACTTATTGTCAGATCTCCATTTCACCCCAACAACCTCTGTCATAACTCTAAGAGACAATCAATCCAGATACTACCTCTGTAGATTTACAAAGAAAATTATACCAAAAATTAAAACAAAACACA
Source organism: Echinops telfairi (assembly GCF_000313985.2). NCBI lineage: Eukaryota > Metazoa > Chordata > Mammalia > Afrosoricida > Tenrecidae > Echinops > Echinops telfairi. Next base: position 610,773 of record NW_022103924.1, read on the forward strand.
CACACACACACACATGAAAAAAAAAGTCAATTCAAAAGAAAGCAATTAAGAGTGAAAACTAGAATAAATTTAAAGTGGACCAAAAGGGAAAACAAATGCAAAGGTGTTAAATGTTAACTATATCTGCATTAATCCATTTTCTAATGCACTCTATCTGAAAACAAGGCTATTCATGTTCCTGGTCAAGGGTAAGTGGGGATTCACAAGAGGCTTAATCCACCTGGGGACCTTGAAAGTTAATTTTGGAGCTTCACTGTCATCCATAGCCTTCTGAAAACTGGGTGCTCAGAATTCAAGATTTAATAGCAGGTCTTGGATTTTATTATTTACACTCATGGGATCACACAGGTTTGTATGCTTCTTCTGTGTGGACTTAGTGGATACTTCAATATATCTACTTGTTTTAAGACAAGTTTTTAAGACCCAGGCTTTTTTTCCCCCCTGATAGCTAGGCACCATCTGATTTCTTCACCATTCTTTGCTTTAGCACCCATATTTTCAGTGGCCCCATTCATAAAGGTTCTTATTTCTCTATGTTGAAAGAATTCACATGGCAGAAGCATGATTGCAAGCAAAGTAAACTTTTTTTTCCCAAACCACGTTTTTTAGACATCATAACATAACATCAAAACATTCAATAGTTCAGTCATATCAAGAAGTGTTGTACAATTGCTACCACAATTAGTTTTAAAACATTTTCTTCCTTCTCGTACTTCTTGATATTAACTCTCCATTACCCACCCTCCCCTGCTGTACTCCCAAGGAACCCTTAATCTAGTTATTGTGTCCATAGATTCACCCCTCCTGGGCTTCATATACTTAGAAACATAAAAAAATACACAACAGAGAGTCAAGAAGGCTACCAACAATAACAAAGTACAACAGAGAAAACCTCAGTTTAAAAAACAAACAAAATAAACCATATCAAGCTCAAAGTGTGTTAAACAAAAATAAAATCCAAACTCAACTGCCATTGAGTCAATGTTGAATCATAACGATCCCCTGTGGGTTTCAGAGACTGTAACTGTTTTCGGGAGTTGAAAGCCAAGTCTTTCTCCAGCAGAGCTGCTGTTAGTTTCGAACTGTCAACCATGCAGCTCGCAGCCTAATGTAACCATGTAACCACTACGCTTCCAGGGCTCTTCAAATTGAGTCAAAAGGGGGAGATAAAATAACAAAATTTTAACCATTCAAGTCAGATTTTTTTCATTTTAATCTACTATAATCATCTTTACCATACTCTCTGTCTGATTACCAGGCCATTTCCATATCTCAATTATGGTCAAAGGGAAATCACTGGCAGCATATTCCCTGTGTGAATTCTGTAAATGTATTCTGAGCTTCTACTGTCATCCATAGCCTTCTGCACACCAGAATCTTACAATTTAATCTCTGATAACATTCAGTCTTTTGGATTTGGATTATATAATTTGCAATTCTTGGATCATTGATGTTGGTGTGCTTCTTCCATGTGGGATTAGTTGACATATCACTTAGACGTCTGCTAAACCTATAAGATCCCTGACATTATTTCTGATAGCTGGGCACCATCTAGTTTCTTCAGTACACATCACTGTAGTATCCATATCTTCTGTGTTTCCTTCATGAGGATGAGTATCAAGCAAGGTCATGTCGTGAGAACTGATTGTTCTTAGGTAAGAGCTAGGATTAAGTGCAAGCCCCAAATCCAATCCTATTGGCTATGATTTTTTTCTCTTTTCTTTTTTTTTAACATGATTTCAAGAGTTTATTAGGAAAGCTAACAAACAGGTCACAAGATATTAAGGATATGATTCTTTTGTCTAAAGCAGTAGCTCTCAACCTGTGGGTTGTGGCCCCTTTGGGGATCAAATGACCCTTTTACAGGGGTTGCCCAATTCATAACGTAGCAAAATAACAGTTATGAAGTAGCAACAAAAATAATTTTATTTTTGTATTTTTTTATGTATGTATTTTTTTTCATCGCTTTATTAGGGGCTCATACAACTCTTATCACAATCCATACATACATCAATTGTGTAAAGCACATTTGTACATTCATTG
>NW_022103924.1:614579-615679 GCF_000313985.2 Echinops telfairi
AATTCTTCTGGGGGGAGGGACAGGTGTCCACATAGTAGTTGGGATTGAGGCCGGCTCCTCAGACCTCTCCACTGGTTCCCTACTCCACGCCTACATGTTGCATTCACATCTTGGGGCACTGGGTTAAAGTCTGGTCCCTCTTTCCCTGTGGAGATCTAAACAATCCTCCCCTTGGGTGGGAACCTGCTTCTCCCCACCACCACCCCGCTATCCATTTCTTTTTTATTATTACTCAAATTAAACTTTTATGAATGAAAGTGAAACTTTTTGTGTTAGTCTGGGAAGACTGAAGAAACAAATCCATAGACATACTCATATGTGTATAAGAAAGAGCTTTATATACAAGAGCAACTGAGTATTGAGAAAACATCCCAGCCCAGTCCTGATCAAGTCCATAAGTCTGATATTAGCTCATATTTGTGATACAAATCTATAAAGCCCTCTTCTGACTCACAAAACACATGCAATTACACCAAATGCTGGAAGATCACAGTCCAGTGGATGGGAAGTCTTGTGGATCCAGGGCGTTGTAAGCATCTCAGCATTGGCAGAGGTCTCCATGGGACTTCTCCAGGTCAGGGCACTAGCATAGTTCCATGTGTCTTGTCAACAGCAAAGTCTCCCAGGGAGTGAGTAGTGAGAGAGAATCTCTTCCGCCTCCAAAGAGGAAATCCAGGAATTCCCAGAATCTGCCGGGGAAGGCCATGCCCACACAGAGGCCTCATTGGCTATGACCCAATTGACAGACTAAACTCCATCCCTTCTCTCTTAATCCTTTCAAATCCCAAACTGACCCCTGATTATGTAACTACCTCATTCAATAAAATTTAAACCAAGGATGTTAATAACCTGGTATATAGATCTATGTGTATATGTGTATGGAGGAAGGATACAGACAATGCTTAAGAAGTTTCTTGGATTTTTAAAAATAAATCATTTTATTGGGATCTCTTACATATAACAGTCCATACATCCATTATATTGGTGGTTATGTAAAAATATTGCCATTAACAATTTCAAAATATTACCTTTCTTCTTGAGCACCTTGATATTAGTTCCTTTTTGCCCTGCCCTCCCTCCCCTTGCCCTGCCACCCTCAC
>NW_022103924.1:616731-618608 GCF_000313985.2 Echinops telfairi
TAACTTTCTATGGGAGCAGACAAACTCATCCTCTTCACATGGAGAGACTGGTGCTTTCAAACTGTCGGCCTTGCAGTTAGCAGCCCAATGCACGACCCACTACACCACCAGGAATCCTCTGCTAGTATTTAGTGGTAGAAAATGAGATCTACAAAGAGGGAACATGAACAGGAGGACCCAGAGACGAGAAAGTTTTGTCCCAAGCCTGGGCAGCTAACCTCAGAGGGCTGAGTCAGGAGGAATATCTGAGTCATGGTACCAAAAATGTTAGGTTCTGGGGTGGTTTTCCTTGTTTGTTTGCTATGTAGACAGAATTCACGTGGTAGGAGCACAATTGCAAGTCAAAGTAAACTTTTATGAGTGAAAGTAAGGCTTTGGACAGTACATCCTCATGGAAAAGAATGAGCCAACCACAGAAAGCAGGGAAGGCAGCATGGAGGACCATGTGGAGAGATAAGAAAGGAGGGATTGTGGAACCAAAAAGGGGAAGCCAGAGGCCACGTCTTCACTTATATGCCCTCCCTCCCTGACTGGTGTCCTCTCACGTCCACTTGGAGGGCAGGGTTGTGTGTATCGGGTGTATTGGTGGTTTCTTAGTAGATGCACTCAAGTGTTATGTATGACATGACTCATCCTTACTGTGCATGTCTCTTCTCATTGCCTTCTAATGTGTGTCTGATCTCTTTGGAAGGATGCTTTTATTTGTGGGCCTGGCTAGCTATTCCTTGCTGATTGGTAGGCTTTGGGGGGACAGCTTCTTTCCCCCCAAGCTTCCTGCTTATCAAGGGTAAGTATTGAACAGGGATGCATCATACGAACTGATTTATGTTGATTGGGGCTATTGATTAAATGTGAGCTCAAAATCCACTGATATATCTAAGACACACACACACACACCCCTTTTCCACTCTAGTGGCAGTATTGTTAGCTTTTTGAGAGATAATATAAGTAACCACACTGAGGCCTTTGGTAATTCTAATAATGATATCATTAAAATAGTCAATGGTATAAAATTTAAAATACTATTAGAACAAGAGGAGTATTCACATATCGGAAAACTTTTTTTAAATTAATGTTTGAAATTAATTTTTCACTAGACTCCAAGTCCATTTTAGTTTTACTCCCCACCACCACTTCCCCACCTCTCAAAACAAACAAAAACAAAATCTGTTTTCATCCACTGAGACCACCATGTAGGTTTAAGGCATAAAGAATCTGGAGGGATTTGTTTTTGTTTTTAAAGAATGACATTGTATATATCTACACAGGCCATCTCAAGCAATGAGATCAACAACCGTATCTTAATACTCTTCCATATATATGTTTCTCCAACCCACCCCTCACCCCAAATATGTTTCCCTCCTTCCTAAATATCTTATCCTTCTCCCCTCCCTGTTTCAGTTCCCAAAGTATTGCCTGTTCGTGTATAGACCACATTTGTTTTCTTGTTTGTTTAATCTTTATAATAACAGTGTTATTAAATATTTATCTTTGTAAGATTGACTAAGTATGCTAAGCATATTTTTTCTTGTTTCCTCCATGTTTGTGATGTTTAAGGCACTTGTCATTATTTTTTATTGATGCATAATATTCCATTGTACCACTGTTTGTTTATCCATTCCTCTATAATAAGGATTTTCATTTTTTCTCATGGTTTTGCTCTTATAAAAATTGGGGCAATAAACACAGCAATGCATATGTCTGTTTGTGGTTTTTTTTTAATTAGTGCATAAATAAATTTTAAAAAATGAGAGATTGCTGACTTATAAGGTACTTGTATTTGCATTTGTTTAAGGAAATACCACACTGATTTTCATAGTGGTTGTAAAGTTCTACAGTACCACCAGTAATGTAAATGTGTCCCAATCTCTCCACAT
>NW_022103924.1:619243-624131 GCF_000313985.2 Echinops telfairi
AAATGTCGTATTTTTAGTGGGTTCCAGTTATTTCTTTTGTCTTCTATAGTATGGATAATTTTGATTTGGTTTAATAATGCGTTTATGTCTTGTATTAGGGTCCTTAACTTTGCCCTTTTTAAATTGTCTTTCTAATATGTGGTTTATATTTAGGTCGTTGATCCGTTTTCAGTTAGTTTTTGTACATGGTGTGAAATATGGGTCCTGTTTCATTCTTTTGCAGGCGGAGATCCAATTTTTTCAGCATCATTTATTGAAAAAGCTATCTCTTCCGCATTTAATGTGTTGTAACCCTATAGGTTTCTATAGGTATGTGCTAGGCCAGGTTGACTAGAGAAATAACTCTAGTGACACTCATATCTGTATAAGAAATAGCTTTATATCAAGAAGTAATTGTATATCACAAAATGCTCCAACTCAAGTGTATAAATCCAATACTAGTCTGTAAGTCCTTCTTCAGACTCATGCAGTCACAAGCAATAATGCTGAATGCAGGAATATCACTGGCTGGTGGGTGAAAAGTTATGTGGATTCAGTGGTGCTGGATGCATCGCCAGGCCTCTGGCAGCTCTCAGAGTGGCTCTCTGGTATGAAGGTGAAGGCAGAGAGGGGAGGGGAGATTTCCAGGACCCTCAAGGTGTGACCTGATTGACAGGTTGAATACCACCCCTACACTTTTATATATCTTCACATCGACATGAAATTATGTAATTACCACAAGGTATTTGGTTATATTTCTGGGTTCTCAGTTCTAATCAATTAGTCTTCATATCTATCATTGTACCAGTACTAGACTCTTTCAATTACCATGGCTATATGATACTATGGTTTTAAAGTCTGGGAGTGAAATACCTCTTATTTTGTTTTTATTTTTAGATAGTGTATTGTTTATCCTGAGTTTATTTCCTCTCCAAACAAAATTGGTGATTAGTTTTTCCATTTCTTTGAAGATCTATGGTTGGCTGTGGAGCCCACTTATAAATTAAATTGTATTGCATTTGTATTTTGGGTAATATTGGCATTTTCACAATTTTAGTCTGCCTATCCAGGAACACGGTAGCTTGGTAGCTTGTACAATTTGTGTAAGTTTCTTTTTGTTTCATGAAAGAGTGTTTGCTAAGCTACCAACTTTTTCACTTAGTGCAAACAATTGTTTAATTGAATCTGTAGAATTTTCTATATATAGAATGATGTCATCAACAAATAGATTTTTATTTCTTCAGTGCCTGTGGATACCTTTAATATATGTTTTATATCTTATGCCTTTAGCTAAAACTCCCAGCACTACATTGAATAAAAGTGATGATAAAGGGCAAGCTTGTCTAGTTGATGTTTGAAGAAGAAATGGTGTCAATGTCCCTCCATTAAATGAAGTACTGGCTAATGGTTTTGTCTATATACCTCTTATTATGTTGAGAAATTGGTCCTCTATTCCTATTTTATTGAGTGTGTCATCAAGAATGGATGTTGGATTTTATCAAATGGCTTTTCTGCACAGATTGATATAATAATATGACTCTTCTTTATATTGTTTTTGAGGTCAATCACATAGCTTTTTAGACTAAAATACATGGTATGCTCAGTTATACATATTAAAAAACTTAAGTGAATTAATCTTGCTTAAGAAAACAATGATGGCTAGACATGGAGCACAGTATTTAATAAGACTCATTCACAGCAAGAACTATGTCTGTAAAATTAAGACACACCATTAAAAACATGAACATAGGAACTATATTGTAGCTTTAAGTTGCTGCCTATTACTTGGCAACCAAAAACAAGACGTTTGAACTGAAATCCAATGACTTCCAAATCCATGACTTTTGGGCAGCAGTCCTCCTCTTTTTCTCTGACTAGGACATTACACTATAAATTCAAAAGAGTAGGTGGCAGTTACATAATCTCCTGTCAACTTGTGAAGGGATGGAGTCTAGCCTGTCAATCAGGTTATAGCCAATAATGCCTCTGTGTGGGTATGGCCTTCTCCTGAGAATTCTGGGAACTCCAGTCTTCCTCCCTGGAGGTGGGACTCATGCTTTCTCTACTTTGTCTTCCTGCTGACGAGACACATGGAGCTACAATGATAGAGCCAGAGCCCTGGAGCTGGAGGAACTACATGAAGACCCATGCCACTGTCAATGTTTCCACTGCCACTAGATCCAAAAGACTTTTCACCACTGGCCTGTGATCTTCCTGCATTCAGCATTATTGCATGTATTGCATGAGTCTGGAGAGGAATTTATAGACTGGTAGACATATAGACATATGGGCTAATACCAGACTTACAGACTTGATCTGGACTGGGCTGGGATGTTTTCTTAATATACAATTACTCCTTATATATAAAGCTCGTTCTTTCACACATATGAGTATCTATGAATTTTTTTCTCTCCCCAACCCAGACTAACACAGAGTATATCAGTTCCTTTAATCTGAAACAGGTGTATATAAGGTGAAGTCTAGTTAACTTAGTGGGTTTCTTAAATCAGATCCTTCTGCTGCAGTGTATGTAGTATGCATTACACCTTAAGAAAGGTCAAAGTGAATGTCAGAAAAGATTCTAAAACTTGCTCTTAATCATAGAGTAGCTAAAATAAATGGAAGAGAGGATGAAGTAAAAGAGCTGCATAGAAAATTTCAAAGGGTAGCTTGAGAAGAGAAAGAATATTAGAATGAAATGTGCAAAGACTTAGAATTAGAAAACCCAAAGGGAATAACATTTTCAGCCTATCTTTCTTTTTTTCTTTTTCATGCATGGTTTAAAATCAGGATATTTGTGTGTCAGGATTGTAGACTTATTCAATCTGTATGTTGGGCAAATCATTAGAGATGCTGACTTACATGAAGAAGAATGTAGCCTCAGGATTAGAGGAAGGGTTATTAATAACTTGCAATATACAGATGAGAAAACTTTACTTTCTGAAAGTGAGGAGGACTTGAGGCATCTGCTGATGAATATCAAAGATTACAGCCTTCAGTATGAATTGTGACTCAATGTAATGAAGACCAAACTCCTCACGACTGGACCAGAAGATAACATCGTGATAAATGGAGAAAAGTTTGACCTTGTCAAGGCTTTTTGTCTTCCTTGGATCCACAATCAATGCTCATGGAAACACCAGTCAAGAGATCAAAAGACACATTACATTAGGTAAATCTGCTGCACAAGACATCGTTAGTATATTGCAAAGCAAAGATGTTACTTTGAGAACTAAAGTGCTCCTGATCCAAACCATGGCATTTTCCATTGCCTCATATGATAGTTTTTTTGTGACAACTTGGTACCTGTAAGAAGATATGGGTGGAGGTTAGCCTGTCAATAAGGGTGCAGCTTGATGACCTCCTTTAGAGGTGTGACCAAGATAAAGGGCTTGCTGAAGGCCAGCCGCCCCCTACCCCCGCCCCTCCCTGGTGGTTGGATCAGTGTGCTGACTTATTTAGCTGCCCTGCCACAACATGTGTACTACGCTACTTGTGGGCCGAGCCAACCCACGGACCATGGTGGACCATGTCACTGTGCCATGATGTTTTCATGCTGCGGTGCCACCCCACCTTGCCATGTCTGTTGCCTGTGGGCTGACTCTGCGAGCTGCGGGCTTGCCACCTGTGTTAGCCTTAGAGAAACAAATCCACAGAAACTCATATGCATAAGAGAGAGTTTTATATAAAGGTTAAGGGAACATCAAGAAAACATCCCAACCCAGTGCTGTCCATGCCCACACGTCCAAAATTAACCGATATGTCCAACACCAATCCACAAAGTCCTCCTCCATCTCACAAAACACACTATGATGTCGACTGCAGGAGGAAAGCCGAGTTAGTGAATGTGTAAGCATCTCGGCGCTGGCAGGAGTCTCCACACAGCTTATCCAGCACCCAAGGCTGCATCGGGGTAGGTCCATGGGGCTTCTCCTTGGGGGTGTCTTGCAGGAAGAGAGCCTTGCTGGCTGAAGCAGGTCAAGGCAGCTATACCCTGGTCCAACCATCACAAAGCAAGAGACCCCAGAACTCGAAAGGTGAAGCTCACTGAGCCATTTATCCCTCCGCCCTTCAATTAATCCCACATGTATTTATCAGCAAGATTGGCACAATAAACTAACTCACCACCACTCCAGATGCTGATCCTCCCCTTTGCATTGCTACACTATGAGGCTCCACCATGACTTGCTTTGCTTGCTTGCTGCTGGCCTCTGCTACACCACACTACTTCATCTTCCTACTCTCTGCTTCCTTGTCCTTGAGCTACTGACAATGTATATTAACTGTCTCAAGGAAGTGAGTTGGACTGAGCTCTCTGTACTGCTGTGTGGACTAACTTTCTGTTATATTCCTTTCTGCTATATAAACTTATCCTTTTATAATACCAAGATGAAGGCAGACTTCTCCTTCCAGGTATGCAATCCACTAAGCCAGTCTACCAGACAAGATGGTAGAGAGCCTGACAGTGCCCACGAAGCAGACAGCATTCCTTCTATATGTATATCTCAACACTTTGGCAGAGGCGGTCTCACTTCAACTGGGGTCAGTTTTTCAAGATTAGGAAATAAGGAGATGACCTTGTAGTTGCTGCCACACAAGTTGTTCTAAGGCCACCCCAAATCAACAGATGCTCCTACCACAGTGATAGGTGAACTTGACTGGACATTCATGTAAAGATGGGACTCAGGGCAACCTGCATTTCTTGGAGAAGGCAAGTGCATTTCTATTGTTAGGGGAAAAGGGAGACCCAACATCCCAATGGGAAAATTGCTTAACAATATTATGTTCCTAATTAAACACTTTTGACCTAGTTTCTATCCAAGCCCTTGGTGACGCAGGCCAAGATCTGCAGACTACTGGGATTTCAGACCCTTTATCAAGATGAACATGTCATAGGCAACCCCAGAAG
>NW_022103924.1:625239-629541 GCF_000313985.2 Echinops telfairi
CAGACCAGAAAATTAAGAGGTAAAGAGAATGAGACTGGGAGGCCAAGTCCTAAAATTAGAATCAGGGTACTAGGGTCTGGTCCAGATTCCAGTTTTTTTGTTGTTGTTCTTTTTCACTCACAAAGCAAACTGAGAATGCATTGAGACACTCTTGATTCATTGTGCTGGGCTTACAGGCTCTGCTGGACCCAAGCCCCTCCCAGTGTCCCGGTCCCCCAGTGAGCAGCGATTGCCCCAGGCTGCTGTCTAAAAGTGGTTGTGATCCCAGACTCCAGGAGAGCCTCTGAAAGCTACCTGTGTCAGATCACAATTTGGCAGAGCACAAATGGATAACAGATAGTCTGGGGACGGAATGGGGAAGGGGTGAATTCAGTTCTAGTTGACCGAGAAGAAAACAACCTCTCTGATGAGATAGATCTCCTCCCCTGGGGGTCAGTGTGACAGCCCCAAAATCAGGGTACCCCACAACCCCAGTATAAAAAGAAGAAAAAGTATTTCCTTGGTAAAAACTTCAAATCTCAGGAGCATTGTTTAACTTCAAAACAAACCTGTAGAACAGGTCCTTTAACATGCATCAACATAACAAGGTAGCCAGAGCATAGCCCAGAGGCTTTCAACACAACAAAGAGCCTCTGGGGCAAACAACAGTCTCAGAACAGTTCCACAGAGCATAAACAGATAGTACATCACCAGAGAGCTTATTTAATTCAATTACAGTTGGTCAGGAAAAAACAAAACTTCTCTGAGCTACTGGGGCATCAGCAGTCTCAACACAACTAGGGTAACTCCACAGCCCAACGGGGGGAGCTACTGTCCACCCTTGGTGGACCTACACACAGCTGGGGAAATCCTGCCTGTCCCTTACAGTACTCCTCTTGGATGGGGAATCCCTTGCCTGTCCTGGGGTCCTACACATGGCCGAGAGAACTTCCTCCCACCTGCTGCAGGGCTGCATATGGCACAAGGCAGCTATACCATTCATCTCAAGCACTCCACACAGCTGCGGAAATCTCTGCCTGACCTCTCCTGTGATCTTGCCTACTAGGGTAATTCTGCCCAGCATCTGTGGGACCCTACACCAAAGTGGGCACACCAACCTGCTACCTTTAGGCATGGTTGGAACCCCTCCAGCCCCACAGTCAGGCAATCAGGGCTCAGCTATCTCCTTACTTTTTATTCTTTATCTTCTTTCTTCTCTTTCCCTTCTCTCTTTCCCACCACAGTCAGTCTCAGCAGGTCCAATTTTTTTCTTTCCTTTTTCTTCCTTTTCTTCTTCTCCCCCACTCTTTCCTTTCACACGCCACTACTGGCTTCCAGCTCTACCCTCTGCCTAAGGCAATTCTGCCCACCCAGCAAGGAGAGCTCCAGCCTGCCCTCTGTGGAAGTGCTGCACCTGACAGAGGCAGTGTTGCACACGTCATGACATGGGGCTTACCTATCTCTTTATTTGTTTTTTCTTATTTTGTTTTTTTTCTCCCCTTTTTCTTCTTTTTTGTTTCTTCTATCTCTTCTTTCTTTCTTACCAGTTTTCTTTTTTTGTTTTCTCTTTTCATCTTTGCTTTTATGTGTGTATTAGTTTATTTTTAGTTTTGTTCATGTCTTTATTTTCTCCTCTCTCTCTTTTTCTCCTTCCCCCAACCGCTCTCTTTCCTTTCACATGCTACTACCAGCCTCCAGGCCACTCCTAGCCCAACAATAGACCCATGAAATTCATAAATCAAACACTCCAAAAGATGAAAAAAGAAATCACAGACTCAGCAATTATAGTAGGTGACTTTAATACACCACTTTATGAAAGATCACAGGGAAAGAAACTTAACAAGGAGGCTACACTTCTAAATAGCACAATAGGACAACTTGACCTGATAGATATTTTCAGAGCTTCCTACCCAAATGCACACAAAAAAAATCACATTCTTTTCAAGCCCACATGACACATACTCGAAGATAGACCACATGCTGGGACAGAAGACCAACCTGAGTAAATTCAAGCACATAGAGATTATACAGACATCTCTGACCACTATGCCATAAGGCTGGAAATCAATAAAAGGACGATGAAGAAAACAAGGGCAAACAATTTGAGGATGAATACCACTTGATTGCAAAAGGAGTGGGTATTGGCCAAGATCAGAGATAAAATCAGGAAGTTTCTAGAAACCAATGAGAATGAAAATACGACATACAAAAACCTTTGGGGCATAGCAAAGGCATTTATCAGAGGAAGTTTGATAGCAGTACATCCACACATTAAAAAGGAAGAGAGACTTATGGTTGACATGCTGACACAAATCTTATGCCAATTAGAGAAGAATCAACAGGACAATCCTACGAATAGCAAAAGGAAAGAAATTATAAAAATCAGGGCTGAGATACAGGAGAGGGAAAACAAGAAAACTATGGGAAAAATTAATGCAACTAAAAGTTGGTTCTTTGAAAGGATTAACAGAATTCATAGACCACTAGCAAACCTAACCCAAGAAAGAAGGAATAAATTTAAATAGCAAGGATGAGGGGTGAAACAGGGGACATTACAATGGACCCTAATGAAATCAAAAGGACAATTACACAGTAATATGAAGGCCTGTACTCTAACGAATTCAACAACTGGGAAGACATGGACAAATACTTGGAAAAACAAACCCTCCCTAGCCTATCCCAGATGGACATCAAGAATTTCAACAGCCCCATAGCAATAGAAGAAATAGACAAGGTTATCAAGGGATGACCAACAAAAATATCTCCCGGGCCAGATGGATTCACAGGAGAATTCTACCAAGCATTCAGGGAAGAACTAAAACCAATCCTAAACAAACTGTTCCAGAACATAGAAAAAGATGGCAAACTCCAGAACTCCTTCTATGAAGCTAGTATGACTCTGATATCAAAACTGGGCAAGGATGCCACAAGAATTGAGAACTACAGAACAATATCCTTAATGAACATTGGTGCAAAAATCCTTAACAAAATACTGGCCAATAGAATACAAAAGCATATGAAACAAATAATTCACCATGACAAAGTGGGATTCATACCAAGGATGTAGGGATGGTTCAACACATAAAATATTATTAGTATTATTTGCCACATTGAAATGAAAAAATATAAGAACCACATGATAATATCGATAGATGCAGAAAATGCACTAGACAACATCCAACACTGATTCCTGCTTAAGACATTCAAGAAGATAGGAATGGAAGGAAAATTTCTCAATATTATACAAGCTGTGTATGAAAAGCCAACAGCCAACGTGGTAATCAATGGAGAATAGACTAAAACATTCCACTGAAAAAGGGAACCAGACAAGAATGCCGCTTGTCTCCACTCCTATTTAGCACTGTACTGGAGGTCCTAGCTAACAGCATAAGGCAAAGAAAAGATTTCAAAGGAATTCATCTAGGGAAGGAAAAGGCAAAACTATCATTATTCGCAGACGATATGATTTATATACTGAAAATCCCCAAAACTCCACAAATGGAGTGTTGGAAACGATAGAGGATTATGGCAGAGTGGCAGGATACAAGATCAACAAACAGAAGTCTATCGGACTGCTATACACATCAGACAATATATGGAAGAGGCGATTAAAAAGGAAGTACCCTTACAATAGCCAAGCACAAATTGAAATATCTAGGGATATACCTGACTCAAAAAACACAAGATTTGTACGAGGAAAATAACAGAACACTATTACAAGAAACCAAGAGTGACCTCAACAAATGGAAGAATATCCCATGTTCATGGATTGGAAAACTCAATTATAGTAAAGAGGTCAGTTCTGCCCAAGGCACTATATAAGTTTAATGCTATCCCGATACAAATAACAACATCTTTCTTCAAAAATTGGAAAAACTGATTACCAACTTCATGTGCAGAGGGAACATGCCCAGAATTAGCAGGGAACTCCTCAAGAAGAAGGACAGAGTGAGAGGGCTTGCTTTACTTGACTTTATCACCTATTATACAGCCACAGTTGTCAAAACAGTGTGGTCCTGGTATAACGACAGATATTTAGACCAATGGAAAAGAGTTGGAAACCCAGAAATAAAAACATCAGCATACAGACAACTGATTTTTGATAAGGGCCTCAAAAATACCAAATGGGAAGCTGATTCCCTTTTCAAAAAGTGGTACTGGAAAAAATGGATATCTACCTGCAGAAAAATGAAGCAAGACCATTACCTCACTCCATGCACAAGAATAAACTCAAGGTGGATCACAGACCTTGATGTAAAACCCCAAACTATTAGGGCCATTAATGATGGAATTGGAACAAACATGAGAACCTGGGAGCAGGGA
>NW_022103924.1:630981-637249 GCF_000313985.2 Echinops telfairi
AGAGCAGCAAGGGCAGCAAAGTGATGAAATCCCTGGGGAATACCAAAAATAGACTGGAGATAGAGTGTGGAACCCCATCACACTGGTTAAGGTCAACAAACAGATCTTGAACTATTTAAAGGCATTTTCACTTTACTCGGTGGCTTTCGTTGTGTTGTAATTATTTTATTTTTGGATATGTTGTTGTTGTTGTTATTGTCTTGTTGGTTTTATTTCCTTTGTTGTTTTGTTTGGCTTTGCCTGGTTTTTGCATTTATTAATGTCTCTGCTTGTCTATCTAGATAAGATAGGTGGGATGAACAACTTGGAGAGGAAAAGAATGGATCAATAGTTCTGGGGGGGATACCGGAGAAGGGGAGGGGGAAGGAAGGAAGAGAGTGGGGAACAAACCCAGGGACAATGGAACAACAAGCGAACTAAAATCAATGGAGAGAAGGGTGTAGGATACCTAGTGGGGCTTAATCAAGGGGAATGTAGCAGTGAGGAATTACTAAACCTGAATGAGGGCAGAACATGGTGGTGGTACAAGAGGAAAGTAAAAGGAAATAAAGGAAAGAACCAGGAGGCAAAGGACATTTATAGAGGTCTAAATACAGACATGTACATATATAAATATATTTATATATAATGAGAGGGGAATAGATCTATGTATTAAGATCTCTATGTTAAGAATTAAGGTAGCAGATGAACATTGGGCCTCTACTTCAGTACTCACTCAAGGCAAGGGCACTTTGTTCTATTAAGCTGGCATTCCATCATGCTCACCTTCCAGACACATTCACTGAAGACAAAGTGAGTGTATAAGCAAATGTGGTGAAGAAAGTTGATGGTGCCTCGCTATCAAAAGATATAGCATCTGGGGTCTTAAAGGCTTGAGGATAAACAAGTGGCCATCTAGCTGAGAAGCAACAAAGCCCACATGGAAGATGCACACCAGCCTGTGTGATCATGAGATGTCGTCCATGGGATCTAAGACCAAGAATAAATCATACCCAAAGTAAATGGGGGTGGGTGGGGTGCATGGAGTGGAGACCCAAAACTCATCAGGAGATAATTGGACATGCCCTCACAGAGGGTCACAGGAAAGTGATGAGCCAGTCAGGGTCAAGTATAGCACCAATGAAACACACAACTTTCCTCTAGTTCTTTAATGCTTCCTTCCCCCAACTATTATGACCTCAATTCTACCTTACAAATCGGATTAGACCAGAAAATGCACACTGCTACAGATAAGAGCCCGAAACACAGGGAATCCAGGATAGATAAACCCCACAGGGCCAACAATGAGAATAGAGATACCAGGGGGATTAGGGGAAGGTGGGGGTAGGAAGGAAGACTTGATCACAGGATTAACATATAACAACCTCCCAGGGGGATAAACAACAGAAAATTGGGTGAAAGGCAACAGAGGATGGTGTAAGATATGAAAATAATAATCTATAACTTATTAAGGGTTCATGAGGGAGAGTGGTTGTGGGAGAGTGGGGGAAATCTGAGGAGCTGATATCAAGGGCTCAAATAGAAAGAAAGTGCCTTGAAAATGATGATGACAGCATACGTGCAAATGTACTTAATGCAATGGATGAATGTATGGATTGTGTTAAGAGCTGTAGGAGCTCCCAATAAAAGCATTTAATCAAAAACAAAATAAATCATAACATAATCACTATTGGTGGCAGATCAATTCATCACCTATTGTAGATAGTACTGCAGAATGGGAAAGCACCATGATTGGGATTTGCAGATTACAAAATTTGTAACTAATTCCAAATTGCAGGGTTGGTTCTAGAGCTTTAACCATCTGGTTACCTAGTACTTGAGATATATGAACTTTATTATATGACCTTGAGTTATAGCCCCCAGGATCTCAACTTTTAGATAGCATGCTATTGTACATAAGGGATTCCCAGGTAAGTTCTCCGATTCTCTGTCAGTGGTTCTCAACCTTCCTAATGCCATGACCCTTTAATACAGTTCCTCATGTTCTGGTGACCCCCAACCATAAAATTATTTTCATTGCTACATCATAACTGTAATTTTGTTAGTTATGAATCGGGCGATCCCTGTGAAAGGGTCGTTTGACCCCCACAGGGGTCATGACCCACAGATTGAGAACTGCTGCTCTATGTAAACCTAGGGTAAAACTGTCTCTCCCAAACAGGTCCAGGAGTTGTAATCTACTTTTAAACACACTTGGTCTGAGGACACATTTGCTGTATTGTAGGTTAATGATCAGAAAGAACACAGATTTGGCCTGCATTTATGTCCATAGGTTTCCACGGCTGTAAATCTTTATGAAAATTGGGTCACGCAGGCTGCAATATCTTTCTCTAGAAAGTGACTGGTGGGTTTGAATCCCCAACACTCGAGCACTTATTTATTGCATCACCA
Source organism: Echinops telfairi (assembly GCF_000313985.2). Classification (NCBI taxonomy): domain Eukaryota; kingdom Metazoa; phylum Chordata; class Mammalia; order Afrosoricida; family Tenrecidae; genus Echinops; species Echinops telfairi. The sequence goes on from NW_022103924.1 coordinate 633,373, forward strand.
AGGCTCCTTAAAGACTGAGGTAGTGCTTTAAATTTTTTCTTAAAAAATTAGTACTACGGTAACTTAATACCCATGTTAACAATGGGAGATCTAGAAAAAAACATTTTGGGCAAAAAGGTGCTTTATGCACACCCTGTCTAGTTCTGTCTAATAAACATAGAGGCTCTTGATTCCATACACAGTTCACTGTATAAGTGATAGTTTCCACTACTTCGTTGAAAGAATAAAGAAAGACATTAAAGAAACAGAAACACACTGTTTCCAACACTACCTTTCTGTTGTCAAGTGGCCCTCATTTGTGTGTGCATTGCTATGTACATGATTGTAAACTGTCCTGAGTGAATGAATTATAAGGACACAGATAACAATGCTAGTCCAGAGCAGCAATATCAATGCCACGTGTACTCTTGCAGGAAGTGCATAGCTTGGGTTTCTACTGAATTTTATTTGATACTTCTGTGTGTTAAGCACTACATTTGTTAGGAATTAAATTTAGCAAGTTCACAAAACTATTTTCTTGAAATATTGTTCTAGTGCAGGCAGTCAAGGTAGACATCTTGCCTGCCCAGGGGTCAGAAGTGCTAACCATATCTCCTGATGAGGACTGTGATATTTCTGGATCATGTGGTAATTCTAGGAGTCCTGGTAGCACATTGAATTGCACATTTGGCTGCTAACCACAAAGTCAATAGTTGTGGTTTTCCAAACAGGATGGTGTGGAAAAATCAAGGATGTGCAGCCTCCCCTCTTTTAATAGTCCAATCCAGGCATCCTCAAGTTACGGCCCGTGGGCCACATGCGGCCCACTGAGGACATTTATTGGGCCTTCCCGGTGTTTTTGCCCTGTTTGTCTTTTTACTTCAAGATAAGATATGTGCAGTGTGCATAGGACTTTGTTCATAGTGTTTTTTTTAAAAAAAACCATACTCCAGCCTTCCAACGGGTCTGAGGGGCAGTGAACTGGCCCCCTGTTGAAAAAGTCTGAGGACCCCTGGTCTAATCTGTGTGGTTAAGGCCTGACCTGACTAGGGAATGGGTTATAGGGGCTACTAGTTCTGAGGCTATTACTCTGTGGACTACCCCCAATGAAAGGAAGTCAGTTAAGACAACCTGTCAGTCTGCAGCAGACTCCTCAAGGTCAACGAAGTCAAGAACATCTTGTGCTCAAGCACTGACAGAGCAAAGAATAGATGAAACGTTGGGGTACACAGCCCCTCCTCAGGCAGCTTCCTGATCCCACGCCTGGCATATTTAGAGCTGGCTAGAGAGGGCTCAGGGTCCCTTTCTGCTTGAGGGAAGATTCCGTGTCAGTTAATGATCCTGGCTGTTTGCACTGCCTTGCCTTTAAACCAACGAAATGACAAAACCGTTTTCTCCCTCAGCCCTAGTTCTAGGGTGACTCTAGTCCCTCTGAAGGGATGTTTTGAGTTAGGGGCCAGGAAAGTCCTCTGACTCATGACTCCCCCTCCTAGTCAGCTGGTGTGAAGTTCTACCCAGCAACTAACCATCCTCCATCTGCCACCCGGAAGAACAGTCCACCTGGCACAAGTCACTCTCGTCCCTCTATTCACCAGGATCACTTTTTCAGTGTTCCATTGTTCCTCACTAATGGCTTTACAAGGTGTCTGCTTGTTCCCTTGCCTTGCCCTTCTCGCAAAACTCTAACTCAACTGCAAATTAAAACAACACGTGTTTCATGCTGGGATGCAGGGAATTATTACTCAGGGATGAGAACACTGACTCCTGTCCTCAGGCTGCAGTGATTAGCCTTGGCCTCAAGTGTTATGTCACAATATTTATGGGTGACAATATTTATTCAGACATCAAAGGAGAAGGTCCCTCCCTCTGAGAACAAGCTGGATCTATACATAACCGTCATCTGCTCTTTTCAGGCTCTGCCTCCTGCAAGCTGCAGTGCTGCTGCGGCCTTGACAGATGGGCCTGAGTACCTGCAGTGTGTGAAGGCAGTGAACGGGTTTGACTTTAGTAACTCTGTGCTTGCTCTGACTTTTAACCCTTTCCAGGCTCATCCAAGGAAAGACACTGTCCAAATTGGCCTTGTCCACGTAGCCTGGGAAGCGGTATAATTTTCATTATAATCAATGTGACGAGAAAGGGGAGCAAAAAGCTAAAGTTATTTGTACTGCCTCTAAAAAAAACTTTATTTTCAGGGAATCTCAAAGGTCAACTGCAGTGAGCAATTGCCAGCATTAGGAAGATACATTATATATTGGGTAATGTCATCAATCTTTGTTAGTTTGCTTTTGCTAAACTATGGCAATCGACCTAAATTAGAGTGATTTTCAATCTGAAAAGGAGGTGGTGAAATATCAAACTGTTAGGTTCCTGGATTGGGGTATCTCGGTTCTTACTTTGTAGCACTGAAAGAATTCATGCAGCAGAAGCACATTTTGTAATCCAAGTGATTTTTATGAGGAGAAGGGGAGTTTCAGGTATTACAGTCTCAAAAATACACACTGTTTTTGGAAAGCATGCAAGGCCATGCGGGAATCATGTGGGAGTCGTGCGGAGTTCATAGCTGAACTCGAAAAACCACATGGAAAGGAAACGGGAATGGGTACCCCAAACCCATGCTTGCAGATCCCTGAAATCCCAAGGAGACAAGAGAAAGTGCTGGCCTCCAGCAGGCCCTGGGTGAGCATGTGCACCTGGAGGGACTCCCACTCTCCCCTTACAGGATGCGCCTGTGTAAGAGCAGAGTAAAAGAGAGGCCAGCAGCTTACAGCCTATCCATTTAATCCCTCCGACTGGGGAGGCTCGGTTGAAGGTGTTGGCTGCTTTTTCTGGTTGGGTTTAGGTCCACCTGCGTGATGTCATGTGGCTGGGCCTAGTTTGTGCACCCAAGTAGACCTCCTACCTGGACCCAGGGGGCTTGTGTCTGGGCATGCTCAGTTTGAAATTTTCCCATAGTTGTCCGATGGTTGCCTGATTTCTTTCCAACTCCATTGTTGTGGCCCTTTGAAGGCATTGGAGAGACAACCCCCTTTGTCTCTAATCTAGTGACCTAATAAAACTATCTAATGGGACTTGCATTCAAGTTATAAAAATGTTGACTGTGTCCAACTCCCTCTGAGTACACCTCAAATTTTTTTGGTTCTTATAATCAGCTTAGGAGAAATGGCTCAGCCTGGTTCTGTACTGTACAGCAGTCTAGTGATTCCCAGACCAAGTTCCTAACTAGTAAAATACCATTTGTCGCAGCAGCTCCAGGTGTACATGTATTGCACAGGTGTGCCTCTTGCTGGAGAAGAGTCTGAGCACGTGTTTGTGACAGCCGCGGGCTTTGTTCTCTAAACATGCAGCTTTCTCCAAATTCACTAATCTTCAAAGTGATGCCGTGCAAGTTAGGTCTGTCTGCAGTCCAGGGACTTGGCAAGAGGCCAGCTTGCTAATGAACCAGAGACTACAAAGGTGAGAAGTGGGGGAAGAGCACAGAAAGGAAGTTCAGCAGGTGCCAGGCCCGGGGCAGGTGTGTAATCTACCATATGCTTTGGTGAAGGTCGGGTTTCTGCCAGGGTCTTTAAATTACCCACCAAACCCAAAAGCAAAAGTCTCTGCCACTGAGTCTATTCCAACTCATAGGGACCTATAGGACAGCATAGAAATTACTCACCAGGCAAGGGAAAGTATTGGTGGAGGCCCATGCCAATCTGTGGCTGTTTCCTGCATGTTTGGGAACATATGCATACTAGCATTTGACAGTTTTATTAGTAACTCTGGGCTGAGACCCCAGCTTGGGCAGGCATAGAGGAAAATGCTCAGGAGTCAGCAAGCAGGGTAATGGTTTTGGTAATCCCCTGCAATTTAAAGACAGGAACCCTTGTTGCTAAAACAACCAGGCTGTGCCTGACCAGTC
>NW_022103924.1:639078-640157 GCF_000313985.2 Echinops telfairi
GAGAATGATGAACGCAATGAATGTACAAATGTGCTTTCCACAATTGATGTATGTATGGATTGTGATAAGAGTTGTATGAGCCCCTAATAAAATGATTTAAAAAAAGAAGAAAAATGTATTTACATATGTACCCAAAATAAATAAATAAAAATCTAAAGCCCCCCCCCAAAAAAACCCAACCATGTGCTGAACACTCTGACCAGGTGGGCTGGCTGGAGGCATCTCTCCTCTTCCCTGAAGGAAGCAGAGCTCAGACCTATAGTTGGGAGAAAGTCTAAAGCAGTGATTTCCAACTTTACTGCTCGTTAGAACAACCTGGGAAGCTTGAAAAAATAAACTCAAATATAGAGGCCCCAATCTCATATATAATTTAAATATTGTAAAGGACAAAGGCACAGACGCATCATCCAGATGCGGGCAGCCATTAGCATGGGGCCAAATAGTGTCCGAGGTCTCACAGTCAGCACCGTAGCTAAAGAAAGCATGGAATAAGGGAAAATTTGTTCCACACATTTTTCATTGGTGGTAGATCAATACATCACAGTTACAAATAGGACTACAGAAACAGAAAAGGGACCGTGATTGGGATATGTAACTTGTTGGGTAGAAGATTGGTCCAGGGCCTTCTGACCACGGCATTCAGGGCACAACTGATAGGGCATGACTCATAACTATGCAAGCCCCTGCACTGTTTCCAGTATAGTGAGCTCGACCAAGGACACACCCAGGCAAGTCCCTAAAAGAGACTGCCCTTCCTTGGGCTGGGTAGAGATGGTTGGAGGTAATCTACTTTCCAATGCACTCTATGTGAGAGCGAGATTATCTCCAGCCTGTTTAATGATCAGAAGAAGTCTATATGGGGATTCTATGTGCAAATGGATTTGGGGCTGTCACTCTCATCTTCTGTAAACCTAGGTATGAGAATTTAAGGTCTAATACAATCAGTCCTCTGATCATGGATCATATTACTAATCACTAATTCTTTGATCACACTTCTTCCATGTGGATGTACCTGACACCTCACTTAGATGGCTGCTTGTTTTAAGACAAGCCTTTAACATGCTGTTCTTTCTGATAGT
>NW_022103924.1:640846-644452 GCF_000313985.2 Echinops telfairi
AGAAAAGACAGAGTCTAAGATCCAGGATCACCAAAGGCAGGTAACCAATTTGGTAAAAAATGTATGATTAATAACATTATACATAGTTGTTTTCATTTTTTTAAATTAGGGGTCCATACTAGTAATGTTAATGATTTTCTTTAAGAGCAGGTTGCCCTTCTTAGCTTACTCACAAATAGAAGCGAAGTCACCTTCTTAGAGAGAGAGATATACCTACCCACATGAATTTCCATAGAAATTCACTGAACGTCCTTGTAGGGATGTCTGTAAAAGCAAAGTGACTGTGGAACAATGCTAGTTGCAGGAACTATTTAGTCTTCACCTATTCTCACTGCAAATGAAAAAGTGATCCTAGCTAGCTGAGGCCCCTCTGAGGAACTGGTTTATAAGACGTACAAACTAAGGGAGTGATAAACGGATAATATACATTAGACAGGCACATCATAATATTACCTGGGAAGCCAGATTAAATGACTACACAATCTGCCCTAAACCCAAATCACTAGTCTGGTTTTCTTTTCAGGAATCTGTTCTTTTAAACAGACTGAATTCCTCAATAGAGCACAATACTCAAAGTAAAATGGACTACCTGTGCTTCCGGACTAACGCTCAAATTCAAAATTGCTTTTAGGCAAAATTTGTTTGGGTCTGTTTTTAAGATTCAAAGTTTTTGTTTTTAAAGATCATCTAGGGCCACATGCAGATTATCCCAAATCCCATGAATGCCAGAGAGAACAGAAATATTAATATTAAGCCAAATGCTTGAAGATAGCATAAACTTAAGTACAATAAGTATTATGAGGTATTTGGTTTTATTTAAATAACCCCAGAAGCAGCTATATTCTGTAAAAGCCTTGGATTCTAAGTGAACAAGGATGTGGAGAGGAACACTGAAATGATCCAGGCATTGAAACTCAAAACGTGCTCTTCAGAATTTAGCAGGATATTTTACTGTTATTCTATTGTAACCAATAGCTCACATTTCACCAGCTTCCCTAATCATCATTTTAATGAGTCTGCTAATTTTTTCTATCATGACATTTTAAAACTGTAAGTTAAATAATTTGGGAGAACTGAGAAGAGTAGTTATGTAAATACAGAAGATATTCTTAAAATACTCACAATAGTCTTATACGCAGAATTTATAGAAACTTTGAATCTATTCAGTGGCTAGTTTCTATTCCTGATAATTTTTGGAAAAGTTTGAATTCATGAGTCCCATCACTTTTGAATTCTAGAAATCTTTATTTAGACTAATGGGCTCTATCTAACCAAGGATATTAGTTCTTTTTTATGAGTCCAATATAGTTCATTTCTTTCCTGGGAATTTTTTGTCAAATGTGATGTCTTAGCAGTTTAGTAAAGCACAAGCTTATCCGTAGATGACAAACTTTATATAACCAAACACACACACACATTTGGAAAGAGTTTGTTGGAAAATTCCTGAGCCAGTGCAAGTCCAAAGTTAATTAAAAGTTAGAAGGAATATCAGAAAAAAAGGAAATGTCTCAAAATAGAATGCTGAAAATGTCCGTTATAATGTGAAATCTAAGTTACCAGATCTTTTGTCATTGTTTCTTAGTTGTACCACTGAGAAATAGTTGGAATGATCTCCAAAGCTGGGCATACACAGACTAAGGGCACCTAGGCATAGGGGAATGTCAACCTGGGCATGCACACTAGACATCAGCAACATTCCATCACACATGTGCCTAAATTGAGTCACTAAGATTGGTCAATACCTTCAAGCACAGCTACTCACCCCCAACCCACCCCCCACGTGAGGGTAGGAGGGGATCAAAAGCACAGACTGTGGGCAGGCCTCTCTCTTTGTATTCTCACTCTCTCGGCTTCTTTTTTCTATTCTGTGCTCCTCTTTTGCTTCTGTGAACCCCTCTTTCCAGCCATTTTCCACATGGTTTTTCGTGCTCTCCTAAAGCTGCCAATTTTGGTTGTGAACTCTCCCATGCCCTGACACTCCCACCTCCCCACTCTCCCACTATAAAACCTTGCAAGCTTTCCAGGAATGGCATGTACAATCTGAGACTGCATTACCCAAAACTTCCCTTCCCTCTTAAAAGTTACCTGAATTTACAAAAATGCTTCTGCCACATGAATTCTTCCAATGTTGAGAAGCAAGAACTGGGAAAACCATCCCAGAAATCGAACACTTCTACAATTAATCACACACCCTTAAGTTAGCCTTTGCAATCTTTCACATTCTGGTACAACCAGACATTCTGCATTAAGACAAACTAATTTCTTTTTTCTCTTATATAAAAAACAAAATCATATACAAGGACTTGTTATTCTATTGTCTATTTAGTTTTTCAGTCAAAATTTAAACTTTTAACTCAGTTAAAAACAGTTAGCACTCACCGTCTAAGGGACATGTCTACACCAAAATGCTATATTTTACTAATTGAACAAACAAAAATACGTAAAGTAAAATAAGACATACATTGATTTTAAAAACAGTATTAAGTAAAAGAGGTAAATCTTTTTTTTTTCCTCAGCGAGGAAATGCTCAAGTCCAGGCCACTAAGTCACCCTCGTCAATAGTTGAGGTCTTCGGGAACCCTAACTGCCCCCATTTCGAGGTAAATCTTATCTATTCTAGCAATCAGATAAAACAATAAGAGTGACATTTAATATGCTTTAACAGTCTCCTTGGATGTCTTCATGACTTTATGGGTGGAATAGTTTTAGATCGTCCTTCGGCCAAATTAAGTCTGTTCTAGAGCAATATAAAAGTCACGAACACAAACAAGAAACGAATCCAGGAACACTGGGATGAAGAACAAAGCAAACAAGGCATGTAGTTAAGCTAATTACAAAATAGGGAGTTCAAGTTACATGGCTTCCCATGAAGCTTTGACTTATCTTGAATGATGATCTAAGAAATACCAAGCATTAGCTTTTTAAAAAGCCATGCAGTTTGGTAAATCCAATTTACCCTTTACCTGGAAGTCAGACATTCAAGGAACCAATACGATTTTCAAACAGGTAATAAAATATTTTTTCATAATGGCAAGAAACTCAATTCTTTTTTTTTTAATTGTGACTCTTATTTTCTTTAAGAACAAACGATTCTCTAGACCACTTCAGCCACCAGTGAAGTGATTGGGCCCAAGAACACTTTCCTCAGAGAGGTGATCAGAATAAATAGCATGCACAGACCCTCTCCACAACAGCTGCAACTGGAACTGAGAGGGCAGGGCTACCTGAGGACCCCATGGTCACTGGGCAAGTGAGGCGGGGGTGGGGGGTGGGGGGCGTGGAGTGTGGCCACTGGTCAGGCTGGCTCAGCTCCAGTCCGGATGAAACGTGGACTGCACTTGCATGTGGTGCAAAGCAGGCCCGAAGTGAGCGGCTGGTAGGTGGGCAGCGGCCTCAGTGCTGCAACTACTTCATCCTGTTGGGTGCACTGCCAGCCTGGAACCACTTGATCTCGTTGAACGTGTGGTTCAGGAGGATGGGCACCTGGGTGCCGTTTGGGGTGTTTAATGATGCAATTCAGGGGCTTTCCAGGGGCAAAGTCCTTCAGACCCTGGATGGTCAGCTTGTCTATGGGATGGATCTTGTAATCAGCAGGGTCAGCGAAGG
>NW_022103924.1:645141-647259 GCF_000313985.2 Echinops telfairi
GGGGACGTGACAAAAACATGGTTTTTGAATTTATTTTAATTTATAATGGCCTCATAGAATAGAGTGGAAACTGCTTTACTGGGTTTCTGAAATAGAAATGGAAATCGACCAGCTGATCTTTTTGTGAGTGACCATTTTGCTCAAACGGCTAGCAGCCCAGTACTTGATTCCCTGTGACACCTGTAGAGGACTAGATTTTAAGGATGATATACACTTACAAAAGCGTGTCAAAATGAATCGTTTCATTAATTCATCATAATATTAAAGCAATTTAATTCACAAGCACATGTGATATAAAATCAGCAATTCAATTCATAAGCACACCTGTGTTATAAAATAAAGACTAAATTTTTAAGGACATTTTTTTAAAGTTATAATTGTAAGGTAAACAGAGGCATGGAGTGAGACCAGAGTTGGATTGAAGGAAAGTAAATTCAAGGACAGCTTTATTGTAGCGAAAGAGTGCCCGGCGAGGTTTTTCAACCTAGTGAGACAGGTCGGGAAGTCTCACCCAGCGGTCAGGGTGTAGGGTTTTTAAAAGATGCCTGGGGGTGGGGAAACTGTCCCAGGCAACAGGTGTTGCAAGCTGTCCTGAGAACAGTTTTGGAGGAACTTAAAAAGACAGGGAGCCAAGAGCAACAAAAAGCAAATTATTGCTAAGGGTCCAACCATCAGCATGAGCCACAAGACAAGAGGATTTTGGTACCAGGAAGTTGCCGCTGTGCTGCCCCAATGGTGATTCCTGTTCTCGTCAGCCATAGTTTTGGTTTTTTTTTTAACACTTTTTAATTCTGTTCAACCACCCCAGATTCATTGATATAATAGCAATATTCCTCCCCCAAAACATGCACGTACCTCCTTTATTTGCTGTCAGCAAGTCTAAGGCTTGGTGGTTTTGAAGGGTTACCTGTGCTGGTGATGTGAGCTGTCACTGTAGGGATGTGAGAGACTCTGAGGTAGAGTCCATCACTAGTTGGAGCTTCCTGTGGAAGCTCTGTGTTTGGAGGATGCTGTGCCCTAAAGCCCCACTGGATATTCCTGCTGATGCTAGGGAGAAGGCGAAACTGAGACCCAGTAGGACGGGCAGAAACACTGCCCAGCGGTTGCAGAGGGTAAAGCAGGGTTCTATGTTCCATAGCCATTTGAACTCTGCCCACGTGTACATGGTATGCTGGGGTACTCTAGTTACTGGAAGGCAGAGGGTGTTGGTAGAATCATTGAGGCACTTAGTGAGGGTGCCATTGCACCAAAAGAACATCCCCAGAGGGGCTCTGATAAGACCTGTGATATTGTGGGTGGAGTTTCAGGCCAAGTCTTCTGGGACTCCCTGTTGTTGATAATACAGAGGGTAAGTGACGTTGGGGTCTGTTTTGGGGGTGAATGATGGAATGCTAAATATTGAGGCAGGGCAGTCACTACTTTTGTTGCTGGGGGAAAAAGTTAGCAAGGGAATCATGGTCAGTAAAGGGCATTGGAGGGAGGCACAAAGGAAGCAAGAGGTATTAGTTATCAGAGCTGACGTGCACCTGGAAGGAGAGTTGCAGGATTTAGGGATGGAACTTGGTGCAGGCCTAAATCAGGATTTTCAATAAAAAGGACTTAGATTTCCTGTATCCGGCCTGGAGGGAGCAGTGAGAGGGAGCAAGGTAACAAAAGATCCCGAAGTCTATGTGAAGAAAGTGTTTGGAGGGACTGTCCCAAGGTTAACTTGACGACCTCCTTGGTTAACATGGCTGCAGTCGCTAGAGCCCAGTGGTATGGTTGCCACCCTCGAACCATCCAGCTGCTTAGATGAGTATGTAACTGGAGAACAGAGTGATCTTAGTGGCTGAACCAGGACTCCAACTTCCATGCCCTGTTTCTCATCAGTAAACAAAAAGAAAGGTTTTTCAGGCTTGGGTAAGTGCAGGGGCAGAGACTGCAAAAGGACTCTTTGAAGCTTTCAAAAGGCCATCCTGACCACCTGAGAAGAGTCTAGGGGTCTGGCAGGTGTGGCCTTCATAGCTTCCTATAGAGGTTTAGCCAGAAGGGAAAATTTAGGGATCCAGTGTCTAAAAAATCCCACGAAACCCCAAAAGGAAAGTATCTGATCAGTGGTCTTGGAGTTCTTCTATTGTG
>NW_022103924.1:647705-649951 GCF_000313985.2 Echinops telfairi
GGTTGTGTCGGGGGAATGTGGGACAGTAAGGTATAAGGATTAGGGACTACCAGATGGGTGGGAACAACGACATCATTAATTAGGCAGATGTCCTGGACCAGGTGATAGGTGCAGTTGGGTTTTTTTCTGGCAAAATTGGAGTGTTGCAAGGGGAATGGATGGGAATGAGGAGATTGCTGGCAAGAAGGCACTGCATGATGGGCTTTAAACCTCTGTGGTGTGTGAGTGATATGGGAAACTGGGGTTGAGATGGAAAAACGGTAGAGTCTTTAAGGCATATAAGGACAGGACTATGGTGGGTTGTGATCACGGGTTTAGAGGTGTCCCATACCACCAGATTAACAGAGTTAGCCAGCGAGGGTCCGGAAAGTGGTAGCAGAGGCTTGGTGGGAGAGAGCGCCAATAAAAGTGGAATAGAGGGGGAAGGAGAGAGGAGCATCCGGTTCCACTGGTGGCTGAGTTTAGAGAGCAAGTTCCTCCCCAACAGCAGTGATGGACATGAAGGCATGACCAAAAAGGAATGAGAGAGAGGAAATACTTCTATGTCTAGGAACAAGGGGTGGGTAACTAAAGGCTTTGAAGGTGTAACCGAGACCTGGGAAGGGGAGGTTGATCCTGAGAAGGAGGGGAGAACTGAGAAGGCAGCTCCTGTGTCCACCAAGAATAAGATTGGTTTCCCAGCTACCTTGATCATTACCCTGGGCTCAGCAAGGATTACCAGGGCTGCCGAGTCAGGGCCTCCTCAGTCATTTTCAGTTGCCAGGCCCAGCAGTGCCAATGGCAGGTCGGGTTCTGGAGGGACTGGCTATTTGTGACCAGGCACTGAGGGGCAGTCGCTTCTCCAGGGGCCCTGCTGACCACATGCCAAGCAAGGCTTGTTGGGCGGCTGGGGTTGTGGGCATCACTTGGCCCAGTGGCCCTCCTGGCCACATTTGAAGTAGGATCCCGGTGGCAGGAGATTAAAGTTATTGCTTCCTGGAGTTTTCTGACCCTTCCCTCCTGCTGGCCTCAGGGTGGTGATCAAGGTTTGGGCTTGCCAATTAGCCCAGGATTCATGCACAGCTTTTACCTGCTCCTCTCAGGTGTGAAAAACTTTAAATGCCATGTTCACCATGTCACAGATGGGGGTCTGAGGGCCATCCTCAGCTTTTTTTAGTTTCTTTTTAAAGTCATGGGCTGACTGTGTTATGAAGTGGGTGGCTAACACAGTTGCCCCTGTTGGGGAGGTAGGATCCAGCCTAGTGTACTGAGTCATGGCTTCAGTTAAACAGGTTAAAAAAAAGCAGCTGGATTTTTACCCAGGTATTGTGTGATTTCTTGTGACTTATCAAAGTTTACTGCCCTATGGGAGATACCCTGCAGACCTGCCAGTAAGCATTGCACCATGTGGTCTTTGTGAGCCCTGCCTTCCCTTCCCTCGAGGGTGTCTGTCTATTTGGTAGGTCCAACCTGGTTCCTCCCTTGGGACAGCCTGAGGGCCAACCAGCATGGTAGCGTCAGTCAAATGGACCTGACCTGTGTGTTGCTGAGCAGATGTTAGGACATGTTCCAGCTCATCTGGTAAGGGTGGAGGCCAGCACTATGTAGAGGTCATGCCAAGTGAAGTCATAAACCTGAGTAAGCTATCAGAACTTCTTAATAAAGGTGGTAGGGTCTTGTGAAAAAACACCCAGTCGCTTCTCTATCTGGGAGAGGTCCGTAAGCGGGGATGGTGTGTGGACACTGTCAGGCTCTTCCGCCCTGCAACCACGTGGAGTGAACAGACAAGGGTGTGGTGGTAATGGGTGTGGCTGGTAATAGGAGACAACAAAGGGATGGGTGATGGCGATTGGGAGGTTTGGGGAGCTGCAGGTTTTGCCTCAGAGGAGGCCAAGTAGGGAGGGGGCTGAGAAGTGGGGAGAGAGAGAATCTACGGAGTCCCAAGGGTCTGACTCCAGGGAGGGGACGGGTGTCTGAGATGCAGTCACCTCAGCCTATGGGTGTCTGAGATGCAGTCACCTCAGCCTATGGGAGTACAAGTGCCAGGAATTGAGCCAGGAGTACTTGTATGGGTTGGCAAGAGGTACACAGAGGGGCGAGAGCAGATAAAAAAGAAAGCCTGAACGTACGGAACCTCTGACCATTTGTGAGTTTGCTGGCAGAAGTTGTCAAGATCTCGGAGGATATTGAAATTGAAAGCACCATTTTCTGGCCAGCATGAGTCATTGTCCAATTGGTATTGTGGCCACACTTGGTTACAGAAAAAA
>NW_022103924.1:653797-666138 GCF_000313985.2 Echinops telfairi
CACACACACACACACACACACACACACACACACACACACACACTACTCCCCAACACGTGCATAAAATAACAAGACATCAGAGCCCCTCCACCACTAAATTAGGAATTACCTCTTTTAAAACCTGAAGCAGAATACCAATTTTGAGAAGATCTGAGTTATGCAAACCCTAAGCTTTAAAGACAAGCAAGACAGAATGAAAGAACAATTACAGCTGAGAAAACATATGATTTAATGAAGCTTAATAAAACAGCATGATTTAATAAAGTTTCTTATAGCCCCAAACACAGGTTTGTAATTCCAAGAGTGTTTACCCTTTCTAAGCCTCTGAGGGTCCATGGAAATGTAAAGAAATGCGTCTTTTTCTGGCAGCGAGTTTCCTAGACCATCCAAAGATCACACCAGGAAAGACAGCTTTGGAATCTTGCTGACTATGCTACTTATTTTAGAGAATAAAAAAGAGACTGCAATCTCAAATATAACTTAAGGAGAACTTTGGGGGGGGGGGCTTTATATTCAAATTTATTTATTTATTATTTTATTAGAGGGCTTTTACAAGTTTTATGACAATCCATCATTCAATCACATTAAGCACACTTGTACATATGTTGCCATCAACATTTCCCAAACATTTTCCTTCTACTTGAGCCCTTGGTATCAGCTCTTCTTTTCCTACTCCCTCCTCCACCTTCCCACCCTTGTGAATCCTTAAACAATTATATATTATTATTGTTATTTCATGTCTTACACTGCCCATTGTCTCCCTTCACCCACATTTCTGTTATTCATCTCCCTGAGAGGGGCTATATATCCAACCTTTTGATAGGTTCCCCATTTCTCCCCCTTTCCCTTCTATCATCTCCCTACCATGATATTGCTACTCCCACTATTATTCCTGAGGGGGTTGTCTGTCTTGAATTCCATGTGTTGAGAGCTCTTATTTGTATCTATGTGTGTACTCCAGTCTAGCGGTATTTGTAAGGTAGAACTGGGTCATGGTAGTGGGGGTGAGGGTGGAGGAAGCATTCAGGGACTAGAGGTATGATGTGTGTTTTATCAGCGCTATAATCCAACCTGGTTGAATCGTCCCTTACTTGTAACCCTTTTGTGGTGTGTGTGGAGGTGTCCAGTGTCTACAGATGGGCTTTGAGTCCAACCCCCCCTCATTCCATCGATAACATTGTTTGTTTTGGATCTTTTGAAACCTGATACATGATCCTGTTGACACTTTATGATCACACAGGCTGTTTGCTTCTTCCATATGGGCTTATTTGCTTCCCTGATAGATGGCCACTTGTTTAACTTCAAGCCTTTAAGACTCCAGATGCTATATCTTTTGATAGCTGGGCACCATCTGGTTTCTTCACCACATTTGCTTATGCCCCCATTTTGTCTTCAGCAATCCTGCTAGGAAGGTGAGTACCAAAGAGTGCCAGGTTATTAGAACAAAGTGTTCTTGTATTTTAGGGAGGCCTTGGATAGAGAGCCAGGGTCTATTTGCTCTTTTAATACTTAACATATAAATATTTGTACATGGGCTTCTATCCATATAATTATAAATTAATATATTTACATAGATATATGCCTATGGCTATACATCTATAAATAGATTTTGCCTCCTAGTGCTTTCCTCTATTTCCTTTCACCTTCCTCCTGTCCCACTATCATCCTCACACTCCATTAGGCTCTCAGTAATTCCTCTTGGATACATTGCACTTGATTAAACCCCACCAGGCATTATAACCCCTCCTCACCATCAATTTTAGATCTCTTGTTGTTCCCTTATCCCTGACTTTGTTTGGCTCCCAGCTCCCTCTACCGACCCCTTCCTCTCCCATGTCCCCTCAGGACTGCCAGTCTCATTGTTTTCTCCTTGGGATTGTTTTTCCTGCTTATATCAATAGGCATAGAGCAAAAGATAAAGAAATAAAAAGAAAGAAAGAAAGAAAGAAAGAAAGAAAGAAAAAGAAAGAAAAAGAAAGAAAGAAAGAACAACAAAAAATGATAAATAGTTCCAAGTCCGTCTACTAACTCTTATGAATGCTTTCCAATCAGGTCTGATGAGGTGCTAAGCCCTGTTCCTGAGTCAGAATCTATTTTCAGGATTCCTTGGGGATTCAGTTACTTTGCTCCCCTTGCTGCCCTGCTGCACTCCTTTAAGTTTCTCCCCACTGAGCATTGGGCCGACCAGGCACACTTTCTTCAGTGTCTCCAGTGCTGTTCCCCATAGTGCAAGCGTCAGTGAGGGGATGTCATGTCTCATGGTGGGGCCGGCCCTACAGTCCTCTTTGTGCATTGGCTACTCTGAGCAGGGATGTTGTCCTTGGGGCTTGGTGGGCCATGATGAGGTTCTCTCTCTCTACCACTTAGTTTACACCTATGTGGTCTGAACAGACCACCACTGTCCTAGGGCTATATCTTTAGTGCTGTCCTCTGCATTACATTCTTCTGGGGAGGGGGTCAACATATCTTGGTGAGCCCAGCCCCGTTGTCTCTCTGTTAGTTCACTCCTCCTTGCTGGTATGTTGCCCTCAAGGATTGGTGCTCTGGGATGATTAAGGAGAACATTTATTAAGTCTCAAAAGGGACAAAGACAATATATCATCTGGATGAAGGAGGCCATTAGCAGGGGGCCATAATGGCACCAAGGATCCACAGTCAGGACACTGGTTAAATGAGGCATGGAATAAAGAGAACCGTCACCATTTCATGATTGATGGCAGATCAATACATCACATTTATAGGTGGGATTACAAAAGCAGGTATGGAACCATGATTGGGACATGTAGATTGTTAAATAGAAGAGCAGTCAGGGTGCTACTGATAGGACACAACTGATAGGGAATGACTCATGACTATATAATCACCTGTAGTGTCCTCAGTATGGTGACCTCCATGAAGGACACACCCAGGCAACCCCTAAAAGAGACTGCCCCTCCCTAGGCTTGCTGGACAAAGTAGACGTAATCTCCTGTATCTAATGCAATTACTATATGTTATGTAATTACTGTATGTAATTCACTCTAAGGCCAAGAATATCTATCAAAAAAACCAAAACAAAACAAAAACAAACTATCTCATTGAGTTAATTTTGACTCATAGTAACCCTATAGGACAGGGTAGAATTGACCCTATACATCTCCAAGGCCAACTATGGGAGTAGAAAGCCTCATCTTTCTCCTGTGGAGTTGAAAGGTAGGAAGATTAGGAATAAAAGGGGTTGTCTCCACCGAATGTCTACCCTAAACGAAATTTAGCATATGGGCTCTGTCCTGTGTGCATGGTGCCCAGGCATGCCCTCTCAGGGCTCTCTCTCTCCCTTTTTCAGTTCAGGCATTATTTTGGTTCCATGGCCTCCTGTTGTTCCAGCACTTCTTCCAACATGGCTTTCCATGATCTGCGGCAGTGGCTATCTTCAGTCTCCAACTCTTTTGCAGTCCATCACTCAGCCTGCAAGCTTTCCAAGGAGCTAGCGTGTACTATCTGAGACTGTAATACCCGAAACTTCCCTCTCCTTCATAAAAATTACTTTAATTACAAAAGTGCTTCTGCCACATGAATTCTTTTAGTGTTGCAAAGCAAGAACTGAGGAAAACCATCAGAGAAGCCTAACAGTGGCTGGTGGTTTTGAATTGCTGACTTTGTGCTTAACCGTCCAATGTATAATCACTATGCCACCAGGGCCCCAAATTACCTTTGGGTTGTCACTGTCATCCATAACCTTCTGCAGACCGGGATGCTCAGGCAGAACCCGATGCTTCTGTTAGCTGCCGTAGAGTCACCTCCCAACTAATGGCTACCTCATGCTCAACGGAAGGAAATGTTGTGGCTTGCCTTGCATGCTTTAGACAGATTGTCAGGAGAGACTAATTGCTGCAGAAAGCACAGCAGAGGGTAGTGAAACAGAGGAAGGCCCTCAACAAGGTGAATTGACACAGGGGCTGCAACAGTGAGTTCAAGCAAAAGGACAATTGTGAAGATGGCACAAGACTGGGCAATGTTTCATTCTGTTGTGTGAGTTGGAACCAACTCGATAGTGCCTAACAACAAACAGCAAGATAGGGAATTTATTAGCTGATTGTTCGAAGACCTATGAATAGGATTTTTTCTTCCTAGTCCATCTTAGTCTGGATCTGCTGAAACCTGTTCTGCATCAACATTAAAGCCTAAAACATCAGCAACACTAAAGCCTCTGTTCATGATGAGTGGTAGCTGTGTACGGGTGCCCTGTGGGAGACAAGGATTCCATCACTGAACCACCAACCTGAGAGTGGGAACAGCATTTGTATGTTTTTAAAACATCTTCTGGGATTCGGAGTTTAAGAACCCATGCTTGAGAGCTGTGCTATACCACTCACTACATATGGCTACTTAAAATAATTTACAATTAAATTTAAAAGGTAGTTTGTCAGTTTCACTGGCTATATTTCAAGTATTCAAGAGCCTTATTGAATTTTTCAGATCAAGAATGTAAAGACGAACTGAGGCACAGGACGAGTGAGAGGTAAACTGAGCTACAGGGAGATGGACAAAGATAACTGACAGGACAAAGGGAAAGCGGAAACAGAAATAGCTTTATTAGGGGGAAGTTCCCAGGCGAAACCCCATGGTCTAGCAAGTAGCCCAGGGGAATCGCAGGTCTGGGGTCTAGGGTTTTTAAAGGAAAGCAGGGAGAGGGGGTTCCGTGCTGCAGCAGCAAGGTTTATGGCCCAGGATTTAGTTTATCAGCTCTGGCAGGCAGGCTGACCGGTTCTCAGGGAGTCAGGCATTCCAGGCATTGTTCTTTGGTTTCCTCATTTCAGGGGGGCGGCTGCTGACCTCCAGTGATGTGCAGGGAAGCAGGGCCCTGGCCTACTTCAGCTTATCCCAATCATTCCAGCTGCTTTAATGATAAAAAGGGGTGTCAAGGTTTGATCTGGCTACTTCCTGCTGGTACAGGACAGTGGGTGGAGGGCTATGGGCTGGAATGGTCTCGACCAGCATCAGCAGGCAGGGGGCTGTAAGGACTTGGTTAACAAGACTTGGTTAACAACTAGATTGGATATGTCTCTCGTTCATTCTTGAAGGGACTTAGATAGGGGGCTAAAAGTAACAGTAAGCAAATTATTACCAGGGGTCCTACTAGGGGCATGATCCAGGACATGACAGGGTTTTGGAACCATGGGGTGGTGGCTGTGTTGCCCAAGTGGCGGCTTTTGATTTCTTCGGCCCTGGTTTTTAACACCTTTACATTTTGTTCAACTACTTATGACTCATTAATATAGCAGCAACACTTTTTAAAGAAACACGCACGTACTTTCTTTGCCAGCTGTTAAGAGATCCAATGCATGACGGTTTTGAAGGGTTACCTGTCCCAGGGATGTGGGATATAAGCTTGTCACTGCAAGGAGGTGAGAGACTCTGAGGTGAAGTCTATGACCAACTGCAGCTTGTTAAAGTCCTGTGTTTGGAGAATGCTGTGTTCCAGTGCCTCATTGGAAATCCCTGCCGCTGTTAGGGAGGAGGCAAAACTGAGGTTCACTAGGACAGGTAGGAATACAGTTATGCTTTGCTTTACTAGCTCCGATTTATTATTATGATAACAGCACTCTTGTGCTATTGTTGCAGGGAGGCTAGAGAGACCAAGATGGATTAGGAAGTCCTGCTGTGGAAAAATTTACACATTAAGTTAAAGTTCTATTGCACTGAAATGTGCACAGTTTCATTGCATTGAAAGAATTGTCCGGAGTTGGAGAAAATTTGAGTATTAACAGTTATATTATGTCTGCAAACTCTATGCAGGGAAAAGCTATCTACATTCTGATTTGTGACGTAACAGACTAGCTGTGGCTGGGCATTGGACAGTGACAAGCTGCTCTGTTGCTTCCTCTTGTTACCGGGAACTACCAGCTTGATGTCCTTTACATTTTTCACACTGTACTCCTTCTTACAATGAACACATCCACTTCTTTCTCTCATCAACATTTTGGCAAACAGCTCTCTGTAAACTTTCAAGTTATCTCATAGTCTGGCACAGCTAGACATTCTATAACAAGTTATTTAACTCGTCTCACTCTTTGTAACTTACTTTGACTTTCTGAAACTTACTGTTTCCAACAACAGAAAATGCCATAATGAGTCTTGTTTTAAAAAGTCTCTTAAGCACTCTTGCTTTCACAAATGAGGACTCGGAGGCTCAAAGAGGTGACTCACTTGGGACATATAGGTAGCTCAGTGCACGAGGAGCTCTCCTGAGTCCTCAGGTCAGTGCTGCTGGGAGCCCGGATGGGACAAGAGAAAGGCCTCAAGGAGATCAAGCTGTCACTTTCCTGCAGGCTTGTTCTGCCTGTAAAGACAGACAGGGCTAGGATGCATGGGGGACCCTGCCCACATCAGACTGGTTGCAACTTCAACAAAACCAAAACTCACTGCCAACGAGTAGATGCTGACTCATATATGAAAAGCACCAATGTCCATAAGCAGCCACTCTGTCAGAGGGTGCTGGTATTTCAGAGGGTACATATGGGTGTCTGGTTCTCATCCTATAATGCATCAGATGGTCATTTTGTAGCAAAAGCATAGTGACCCATTTGAGGAATCTCCTAAACTGAAGATTTAGTTCCCAAATGAACTCAGACTCAAACCTGAAGGGTGTGGGGCAGTCAACAGATTTAGACAGAAAAGACTTTAGGAAGTGGCTTCTCCAGCAGGGCTGGATTTCATAGCACGTGCTACCAACTGTTGGGGGGGAAAAAAACTGCTGGGGGAAAAAAAGTTAAGAAGAAAGAGAGCTATACATGTCACTGCAGCCCTGTGACCTCCCTTCTTTCTTCTTAATAGTGCTCTGGCAGCAGGCAGGGGGCCCCAGTTGACAGCTGTGCCTTGTGTGTACAACTAACAGCTGCTTTTTCCTGGGGTGAAATTAAAAGATTAGGGAGATGTGGGCACGTGCTGATTTTGGGAGCCCAAACAATGACTGATTTAGGGCGAGACTTGTCTGAGGAGGCTGACAAAGGCTGAGGCTCAGAGTTGGCTAGGGGTCAAAGAGGGGAGCTTGCTTAGACAGAAACAAAAGGACAGAGTAGAGGGGAGGGAAACAGAGAGTGGGGGGAGCTGGGGCCCTGAAAGGGGTCTTTGCAGCAGCTGTTCCTGCTCCAGAAATTTGAGATGGGTCTTTTCACAAACACAAATGCCTGCAGAAGAATAGGGGGCATCCTTAGCTGAAATGGCTCTTTTGCAAATGAAAAGAAAACTGAGAGCTCCCTGCATTTTCCGAGTTTTCACCTAAAGAGGATGGAGAGTGATTAGCACGAGGAGAGCAAGCTGGAGGACTTGTGCCATCACTGAGCAGATGGACAAACCACCGGGTGTAGGGGCAGTGCCAGTGCCATGTTTACATAACAATTATGAGCCATTGCCTGGGGGAGGAGAGCCCAGGCTACCCCCCTCCCCCGCCCAGATGTCCAATGCAGGCATACTCTGGTTGGCTCTTGATGCAATTTCAGCCAGGGCCCCATAGGAGGTCTTTGCTGCTGTTTGAGAGGATATTAATGTATGCATTAGGTGCAAATTAACTAAACTAAATTAAATTAACCTCAGAGTGCAGCAGTGCAAGGTGACAGCCAGCAGGAGGTAGGCATGAGGTTTATTCCAAGCAGTTATTCTATATGCATATAGGGAGATCATTTTGGTTTCAGAAAAAGTAAATGTCATCAAGTAACCACAACTTTTAAAATGAAAATTTAGTAAACCAGGCTTCAAACTGGAAATAAAAGATTAGACGTTTGGGGTGAAAGGAAAGCTACAAGCAGGGTTAATTTTGGTCAGGAATTTCTTTACAGTGGGTATTGTTTAGTTTTGTAGTTAAGAAAGCTTCAAAATCAAAATAAGATGTTTCTAATCATGGGCTTCCTGTGGTTCAGTTGTTATCACCTGATTGCCTTAAGGCTAGTTGGCCCTGTGTGCCTGGGGAGGAGGAGGGAGGGTCTCTGCTTTGATCCAAGCTAGGTGCTGTAGCAGGGAATAAAGAATCTGCCCCAAATCCCTGTAGGTCTAAGGACTCTTTCAAGTGCTCTTCTGTCTGTGAAGCCCTCCAACTCTGCTGTGTAGCCTGCTCAAATCTCAACTTTTGTGCTTGAAGACCAATCCATAAGGTAAAGCAGAAGCCCGAGGAACAAGAAGCAGTAAATTGTCCAGAACCATGTAGGTTTACATAATATACAGCGCTCCGGTAGGCAAGATAAAGAAACTAGAAATGGGATCAATAGTGACACTAGGGAGCGTAGAGTGAGTGTGGACTGAGTTGCCTTTGACGCTTTCAGAAGGGTGACCACAAAATTACCTTACTGTCCAAGGTGGGAACGAGTGGAACAGTGCCACTGGTGTAGGGGCTACCAAGGCAGTGGCATCACAAGGGTTGGTGTCAAACTAAAGTTAAACACAAGCCTTGGTGGAAGCCAAAGTGCCTACCATTGCTCAGAACCAAGGCTTTCTGCTTTAGCCAATGGGAAAGAGGAAGAGCTACAGGTTCAGGCCCTGTGCAGGAGGCAGGGTGGAGCAATGGGGTTAACTGGTGGCCCATACATGGGGAAGGGTGACACCATGAGTTACTCTATTGGGTGAGACTAACTCTAAGAAACCTCTAACCAGTGTCCCATTTCATCTGCAGAGAAGGCTGGACTTAAGGCATGCTACAGAGTCTGCAAGCAGTAGCTGAAAACTACTGACTCCTCTGGGCTAGAGCAACCACACTCTTGCATAAGAGTTCAGAGAATCTCCCCTGTTGTACCATGGGCCACACACAAGGCTCTGGCTACCTGGCCATTGGGCAGGTGATTGGTGATTGCTACTGTGTATACATGTGGACATGAAGTAGAGATGCGAGTAAGAAATTCTAGGATGGTGATGATCTCTCTACTGGTGGGGAAGAGACAAGGGTGGAGACTGAGAAAAGAGCTCAGGTTAACCTTGGATTGGTGGCGGCTGCAGAGTTGAGACTGGCTCAGAGGTCAATGCTGTGGTGGGCTTGACAGTCAAAAGTGGTGGAGATGAAAATATAGAGCCCTATTTGGGATCCACAATAAGGGTGCTCTAGGGGTCCAACCTCTTCACAGCACCCTGAAAGAACAGGAAAGCAAGGATATGGGCAAAAGGGAAAGAGTGGTGTCAGTTCTGGGATCAGAGCAGTTGCACTGAATTTACCCTGCTCAGAAGGCACCAATGCTAGGGCTTGGGGCAGAGCGAGTGGAAAACTCAAGAGAAAGTTCAGAAGGAGGAGAACCTAGGTCTCTGACTGCAGCATGGTGAGGGTGGAGGGAGGCGGGGGAGGTAGAGGGGTGCGGAAGGGGTTGGACAGGGTGTGGGGAAAGGCTAAATTCAGCTTTGCCCATAAAATTGACGATATTATGGGTGCTCCTGATCTTAGCTGAAAGCAGAGACTAGCAGAAGGACGTTTATTTCTGCCTTATTGACTGCACAGGAATTTGACAGTGTGGGCCATCACAAACTAGGGATAGCTTTGAGAAGAATGAGAATTCCAGAACACTTCATTGTGCTCATGCGGAACTTGTACATGGATCAAGAGGCGGTTGTGCAAACAGAACAAGGGAATGCTGCCTGGTTGAACATTAAGAAAGGTGTGGGTCAGGATTGTAACTTCTCCTCTCACCGCACTTACTCAATATGCTGAACAACTCATCAGAGTAGCTGGGTGACATGAAGAAAGTGTCGTCAGGATCTGAGGAAGGCCTTAACAACCTTCACTTATGCAAATGACACAACCTGGCTGATTGAAAGTGAGGAGGGGTCCCTTACAGCCATGGCCGCCGCTGTCCCCCTGCAGCTGGCCCTGGGGCGCCAGCGTCTGGACCAGTTGCTCCAGAAAGGCGACATGGAGAAGACTGAGGAGGAGTTAGAGGAGGACGATGACGAGGAGCCAGCTGAAACCCTGTTGGAGGGACTCTGGGGTCTGACGGAGCCACTTTTGACCTCTCCTTTTTCGTGGCTCACAAAATGTACAGGTTCTCCAGGGCAGCCTTATGGATCGGGACCACTTCCTTTACGATTCCGGTTCTCCCTGTTGTCTTCGAGACGGAGAAGTTGCCGATGGAGCAACAGCAGCAGCTCCAGCAGCGGCAGATACTCCCAGGGCCCAACACAGGACTGACTGTCGGGAGGGCTGCCCGGCCCTCGGCCTTCACTGCCTGGGAAGATCGAGCGCTTTAGCCGGTAGTGAGCTTAGTGGGAGAAGTTTGAATTTCAATGGTTAGAACTGCCGATTTGTGGATTTTTTGTTGGTTTTTTTGGTCAAACATTGGCACATTGATCTGTGTGGCACCGGTGGGAGAATCCCTCTGCCCTACAGGTACACCTGTGCCCTCCACTCCGCCAGGCTCGCTCTTCTGTCTGCACACCGACCCCAGAGTGCAGCAATGCAGACGGTGAGCCACCGCCCACCCCTGGCTAAATTGCTCCCAAGTTGTCCTGAACAACTACCCTCTCACTCTTCTGAGGCCCGGGGAGGAACGTCCCCGAGCCTTGGTGACTTGGCTGGGTCAGAGTGGAGAGGTGGGGGAGGGACACACAATGTGCCACAGGCACAGTGCATTACAGTGGAGTGGCACAACCTCCCCACTGTGTGCCCATGTGTTGGGAGGAGCTGGTTCCTCTGCCTTTGGGCAGATAGCCCTGTATTGTGTGTATAAAAAGATGGCAGCAATCACTTTTTGTATTTAAATATTAAAAATGATTCCAACTGAAAAAAAAGAAAGAAAGAAAGTGAGGAGGACTTGAACCACTTGTGCAGAGTCCATTATCTTGGCACTACATTTCCCAGAAGCCCTTGCGAACCTCAACGTAAATTCCCCTGTGCTGGAAGAATTTTCCTGACAATCTCTTGCATTTGCAACTATTTTAGAGTCTCTTTTTTTTACTGCTGGGAAGGAAGCAAACACTGCGATAAGCTATGCTGGCTGGGAAGGGTTTTTACCTTCTTTCTAGGAGTCTCTCAATAAAATTCTCTTCACAAAATCCTTACATATCTTTCAGAGTAAATTTTTCATTTTGGGAAGTCCAGAATCTAAAGTCTGGTAACATTTCTGACCAGCCAACCAGGATAATGGGGGCACTGGGCAAACCAACTCTCTTTCTCGTCACACCAAAACCAACTGGTGTCTTATCCAGGAAAGAAAATGAGCAGCCCTCAGGATCCCTTGTAATGCTGCATCTTGTCAGCCTCTGTTTAAAGGTTCAGAACGGGCACTATGGCGGTGGGTTTGGTTTTTGGATACCCAAAGCCCTGCACCATGGCTACTTTATAACAATAATCCATTCAAGGAATTTGTACTTATCATATTAAGTACATCAGGTCAGTAAACTGAGATATTGTGAGTAGATCACTCCAACAACTTTTCAGTTGTGTAATTGAGAAACAATAACAGATTTAATAATTTGATAAGTTTGATGTTATGTCTATAACTTTTAAGCATTGTGTATTTTTCCTTTGCTTTGGTGTTCCTTCTGACTTTTAATTAACCTTGTTCAATTTTGTATTTGTTTGTGAATTTCCCACTTAAGTCTTTCAAAATATACAGCAATGTACTAATATTTTACTATGACTTAGCTTTAGCTATAATAAGTTTTGACTTAAAAATAAGCCTTTGCTTTGTGGACTCATTAGTATATTTAACCAAAAGTTTTCTTCAAAAATGGACTAATTAAAAGGACTAATATTTGAACTTGGAACCCACTAGATGAAATCAAGACTTCTAGAGCCCTGAAAGGTGACAGGGCACACTAATTGCAGCTCATCTAAACTGTCAAAAATAGAACCTAACCACTAAAGGGACAAAATATTTCTTTAAGTTCTTTATGTGGCAATAATGGCGGGCAATTTTAGGATATCTCTGTAAGTAAGTAATCACTCAAAAAGGGGCTTGCTATAATTTAATCTATTCAGATCTGGGACAAAGCTATTATGCCCAGAACACTGCAGAAATGCAACCATTAGTAGCCCGTCTCTTTAAAACATCAGCAAAAAGGAGCCTTGGTGGTATAATGGTCAAGCATCTGGCTGCAACCTGCAAGATAAGTAGTTCAGGACCACTGTGGGGAAAAGAGGCGGCTTTCTGCCCATATGAGCATTTGCTACCTTGTCCTATGGTGTTGCTGTGAGCCAGAATTGACTTGGTAAGAGTAACAAGAAGATGTGAAATTATATCTCAGGTCACTTTCCTCCATAAATTTGAGACAAATAGAGCCAAGGTATAGTGTTTTCTTGTGATAACTTTCTGTCTCGGGGAGGAGATGAGCCAGTCAGGGTGCGATGTAACAATGATGAGAAATACAACTTTCCTCTAGTTCCTAAA
>NW_022103924.1:667398-669170 GCF_000313985.2 Echinops telfairi
CATGAATGAAAAGTAATCGAATTTTGCTTGATTGTCATTAAACTAGCTGCTTATAGATTAGGGGAACTGCAATATTTCTTTAAAATTTTAAAAGCTAAAATGCCTACTGCAAGCAGAAGCAAGGATACTCCAAAATTCTCTCAAGACATTGTGCTCTTTAGATTTCTTTTACTTCCAAAGTTGCCTAATGACTGTCAGTTTGGGTCTATCATGCATCTGCTACCTGTTATTAATCATTACTTACCATTTCCTGTTCTACCTGGTCTTGAATGTCAGGTTTGCCTTAGTGGATAAGCACTAAAAAGTCTAAAGTGCTGCAAAATTACTGGATATAAAATCGTAGGTACGACTTCTCACTTAAAGCAAACCAAGTTTCTGACTTGGTTGCCAAACAGGCTGGAGGACTGAACCTGGAGTTTATGCGTCCTCTTGAATCAAACACAGAGCAGCCTCTCTTCTGATGAGTGATCCACTTGTAATTACAATTTACCTACCCCCACATGTGCTTCTTGTTAACATTTTAATCTGAAATTATGTTAGTTGCCTTTTGCCTTTTGCAGGATAGATGCTTGGATTAAGCGTGCACCTGTTGAACTGTCACAGTCCACAGCAAGGGCTGGTAATCTCATACAGTGTTAAATCTGCCACACAAAAACCTGTTTTTAATTGTTATTTGATTTTGCCTCTCACTTTAAACTTTTACAAGCAACTAAGATTAAATCATGGATGCCCCTTTAGTAACCTGACTACCTCTAGTAGTACCTTGTTTTAATATTGAGAGTCTAGTTAACTGATTTCTTGTGTAGCACACAATTGCTAAAGCAATATCCTCCCTTGCCTGTCAGGGAAATAGATCTTTTATGTCACTGCACCAAGCTTTCCCCTAAGATTTAAGTGGGTGGTACCAAGAAGTTGTAACAAAATTTGAAATTGCATGCTGCAAAATGAGAATCAGGAAGAAACCTCTTAGTCCAACTTTCAAGTCATTTTTAAGAACTTTAATCCATGGCTATGTTATAGTTCATTTGAAACAGTCTTTAAGAAATTTATCAGTCATCATGAGGGACCACAGCAGCAATGCTTAAATTCTTTGGCCAAACAACAGCAGCTTTGAACTTTATTTTACTAGCCTAGCGAGTTCAAGTTTTTATAGTAGCCAATACTCATTGTGGCATAGAGACAGGTAATACAGAGGAGGTAGAAGAAGACACACACAGAAGTAGACAATGGGGCCACATAACTACTCACTGTAACAGCCCTATAGATAGTTGCCATCAAGAATAGGCACATATTTAGGTCAGTTTTATAAGGGATAAGAATAATTATATCAACATTCTAGTATTATTTTTCACTGCTGTCTCATGTGTGGGAGAGGAAAAAGAAGGACTTGGACCAGGGTGATGGGCATAAGCTCTAATCAACACTACAAAGTTTCCCGGTCAAGACAGACAAGATGTTATCCAGTGGAATAGCACGGTGAGTTTAGAGAGCCCAACCAAAGTCCAGGCTAATTACCAATGTATTAGAGCCAGAAGTCTAAGTCGCTTGTTCTGCAGGGAGTTATAGCCTGCACATAGAGACCTCCCTCCACGCTGTGCCTTAAATCAGTCCAAAAATCATCTTCAGTGCTTTACACATATTTCTTTTTTAAAAATTATTTTATTGGGGGCTCATACAACTCTTATCACAATCCATACATACATCAATTGTATAAAGTGCATTTGTACATTCATTGCCCTCATCTTTTTCAAAACATTTCCTCTCCACTTAAG
>NW_022103924.1:670738-700265 GCF_000313985.2 Echinops telfairi
AATTCCCTCACTGTGTCTCCAGTGTTGTCCCCTGTAGGGATATGGGTCCTCAGTGAGGGATGTCGTGTCTCATAGTGGGGCCAGCCATGTGGTCTTCTCTGCAGATTGACTGCTCTAAGCAGGAATATCGTCCTCAAGGCTTGGGGGGCCAGGATCTACACACATATTTCTAACAACTAAATTACACAAGTGGCCAGGATAAATCCTAGAAAAAGCAGAGAAAAATAACATGCTTAGGGAAACGGAGAGGGGTGCGCCATACTCGCACGTGCACACACACACACACACACACACACACACACACGGAAGTGTGGCCTAAAGGTGTCCTCAGACCTAGAACATGTAGGGAAAAGGGCTGTGGTAGTTACATAATCTCCTGTCAACTTGAGGAAGGTGTGGAGTCTAACCTGTCAATCAGGTTGCAGCTTGATGACCTCATTTGGTGGCACTGAGGGAGATAAATAGCTCACTGGAGAACAGATACATCCTCTGCTAGACTCTCTGCTTCCTCTTCCTGCGGACAAGACACATAGAGCTACACTAGAACCCTGAAGCTGGAGGAGCCACATGGAGACCCACGCCAGCACTGAGATACTTACACCACCACTGGATCCACAAGACTTTCCACCCACTGGCCTGTGATCTTCCTGCATTTGGCGTCATTGCATGGCTGCATGAATCTAAAGAGGAATTTATGGACTAGTATAGACCTATGGAGTAATATTGAACTTACGGACTTGATCTGGAGTGGGCTGGGATGGTTTCTTAATGTAAAATTGCTCTTTGATATAAAGTTCTGTCTTATACACATACGAGTGTGTATGCATTTGTTTCTCTAGTCAGCCCAGGCTAACACAGGGGCTTTCTGTTTTTGTCCTTTCATTTCAGCCTGTAAGATCAACCAAGCCCTTTCTGACTTCTTTTTTATTATAAAACTTAAATTAAAAATCTTTATGTGTATAAGTGAAGTAGAAGAGAGTTGGAGAGTAATATGTGTTTTAGTATTGTTCTTAGACAAGCACAGAATTGACGGGAGCCAATCTATTCCTCACCTCTCTCTTTTTTTTAATCTCATTATAATTAAGAATTTCCCCGAAGACAAGCTTTGGGTTTTGACTGTTAGTGGAATTTTCTCAAAGAACAGATCCACTTGATCCAGAAGGACCTAGATTGCTGACAAGTATCTATTAATGACCCATAGCTTCAAGTCTGGCATGTCCTCCTTAAAGAGTTGGCTCCTCTTAATATAGAATAGATTAAGAGAGATTTGAACTCATATAGGCAGGTATATTATGCCTCATATAAGCAGGAAGTAGCTACAGAAAAGCAGGCCTCCACCCTGATCCTGTAAAGAATTGTACATAAAAAATCTCTCAGGGGGTAAATGAGACAGGGTATGGAGCGAAGGTGGAGATTTGGACAAAGCATGCGCAGTTTGTGCAATATCTTGGGACTACATTTCCCAGAATGCCTTGCTACCTCAGTGGGAGTCTTGTATCCTGTCTCAAACCCCTCTCCCCCTCTAGTTTCCCTCAACAATCTCGTGTGCTTGACTGCATAAGAGTTTGATTTACAGCAGGTAAGTAAGAAAATACCGAGACCAGCCATGCTGTCTGGGAAGGTTTTGTCTTACTCCTAAGAGTCTCTCAATAAAATTCTGTTTGCAAAACACTTTGTGTCTCTCAAAGTAAATCTTTACTTTGGGAAGGCAAGAACCTAAACTCCATTAACAATTCCATTTGTCAATTGCGCGGTGTCCCACTTGTTACAGAAGCGATAAAATCCCAGGCTTCTTTATTAGGAAATGGGCTTACTATGTCCTTAACAACCTGAGTGTGATTCCTGAAAATTAGGGAAAGTTGAAGATGTGCCAGTTGACTGTGTGATACTCAGGTCTGTTGTTTGTATTCAGCTGTGCAAACGATGGACTAAGACTATTAACCAACATGGTAGTGACTGCTCATCATTAACATCTGCTCCCAGAGCCGGTGTGGTTCGTCAGTGCGGTGAGCGGCAGCTCCAGGCCACCCTGGCAGAGTTGCAGAAACTCTGCGTGCAGGAGGCAGTCCACCCCGTGGTAAAGAGTCTGGAGGGAGAGGACATCCAGGAAATGCAGGGTGTCATCTTCGAGGGTAGCGCCAGCTTCTGTGAGAAAAGCCTGGCCTTCATGCAGCAGGTGCACTAGTGCATTGAGTGCTGCAATGCACTGCTGGCGCTAGCCCATGCCATGGTGGCCAGCAAACTGGAGAGGTCCCCAGACCACCTGGCCCAGCGTACCATGCACTGCAATGACAAAGCCAAAGACTCAATAGAGGCAGGGAGTAAGGAGCTGCAGATGAAGCAGCGGCTGGAGTGCTGTGGGACCAAATGTGTGGACGACCACAGGCACCTCATTCCATTCATGACCAGGAAGATGAAGGCGTCTCTCTCGTCCATTGCAAAACATATGTCTGTGCCAGTGGCCATTGAGGGTCAGGGCAGGAAACTAGATAAAAAAGAAGAAAGGGAATGTGGGTCTTTAAAGTACATTTTATGAAGAAAAAAAAAAGGATAGCAGAATGTTTAAGAACTATGTCACCTGGCTCTGGACACTGGGTCGTTTATAAACTCTAGTTCACAGGGCGTGTAGAGAGGAAGACTGGTATTATAATTTGGGATGGAGATAGTACGAGCGAGGTACATGGAGCCTAAACTGTATGTGGTAAGTACTTACTGTGGCCATGGGTCGCTCCCTCTCTGTACCCAACCAGAGCTGTCCCAGGGCACCAGATTCTTCTTAGTTTACAGGTCCCAGCAGTCTAGCATGTTCCTCCCATCTGTCTATGATCTGGTGGAGTTTTAGAAGTATTTCTGTTTCTTGCCAACCTCCTGTTTCCAACCTTCTGTTCACCCTATTTTCCATCAACTGTAAAACAAAATCCACGAGAGCACTCATTCAGTAGAGGAAAATGGATATGCAGGTTTTTGTTTCGCTTAGTTTTTACATACAAGGACCTGACATTGATTCAGATGTCAAGTCAGGAGACAGGGTGGTTTGATAAGAACTCTGACAGGCTCTTTGGCTTTCATCTGGCTATCAAGATGTGCTGTTCTTGGAATCTTTATAATATAGACTCACACATGGAATCTTTCAGCATGAAGACCATGCAGAAACATGAAAGAATGTCACACTGGCTATGGGAGGCAGCGCGCTTCCTTCTCACTTGTTGTCCTGGTGGCCCTGAGGCTGTGTGCAGGAGAGTGACAGGCCAATCTCTCAGTGACACTTCCCCTTGAGAGATAATACATAAATGATAACATAAAAAATGAAGGATTTGCATCATCTAGGAAAGAACTCAGCAGAAGTCCTGCTACCCCACCCCCCTTCATATTCAAAGAATCTGGAATAAGAAAATCAAAGCATTAGCACATCACAATGATCTGATGGCAAAAACAAAAGTCCTAAGAGTATCTACCAAACTGTAATTGGGAATTTGTCTCAAACAATAGAGTGTAATATTGTAGTTGGCAGTTGGGAGCAGTGTATTTTGTAAACGCTTTGCTTTTGCGAGGCTCATAGGGCAAAGGCATGTTCAGCTGCTGTTTTGAAAGAATGCATAGCATGGGTCTTCGGCAGTGCTGCTGCTTGTGAAGGTTGTGTTGAGGCTGACCTGTGTAATAGAAAGGTCAGGGGGGGAAACCATATCTTCTTACGGGTGCCATGTTGGCACAAAAAACCCTAACTATCATAGATCCGCTTCCAAATGTTCTTCCTGCAAAGAAATTTGATTTCACACATATCCCTTCGATGCAGATCCTCACTCACTATCATCGAGAGAGGATAAAACTGCTCCTGTGAGTTTCCAAGACTATGGCTCTTTACAGAAGTAGACAGCCTTGTCATCTTCCCACGGAAGTAGAAATCTCTGTCTTTCTCCCCAAGTAGCAGAGAGAGAGTGCAAAACATGGGAATGTTTACGCAGCAGTGCAGGATGCCACAGCCCAGTGTGTCTCCATGCTGAACTCAGACAATGGGTCACTTTAGTTCTGCACCGCTGGGTGGTGGCAGCTCGGCCCAAGAACATTAGGAAAGCACCTTCCACAGGCAAGTAGAATTAAAACCAAGGATGGGAAATCCAGGGCAAAATTATTGGAGGCCTATACGATCCTCTGCAGCATCTTAAAAAGATAAAATAAAAATGCAAACTAGCAAAGCTACCAGCAACATTATTTGGCTGCCCTTTTGTGAGAACGGTGTTCAGGTTTGTGAAAAGAGCACAAATTCTAGGCCTCGCATGTAACAGGGACACCGCCCTGTCTCCTTCTCTTTGCAATGCTGCCTAAACTGATAGGAGAGGCTGTTTGTCAAGTACAATTTGAGGATGGGAAGACCGAGTTTAGAAAACATCTTCTCCCTCACTTTTTATTCCATGTCCACTAAGTGGGCTGGTGTCAGTGATAAGCAAGGACAGGGCCAGCTGACACACCAGCTAGTGATCGTATCCGTCATTTGTGCAGAGGGAGGTGGGGAAGGAGGTTAAGTGCCAGGAACTTTTACCGATGATGCAACCGCAGGCTTCCAGTTCAAAGGCCCAGCTATCACATCTGCTTGAAGTGCTTGTTGCCAAAGGGCGGTCCTGTGGTGTCTTCCAGGTTGTAAGTGAATCCTACTGACCCCAGGCCTGCCCAGTCCCATAACCGGCAAGGAACATAAGTCAGGTGGGGCTCAGTACAGAACCTGTTTCCCCACCCAGATGTAGCTTGAGGGGCATTCAGGGCCAGGCCCTCTGATGATGGCGTCTTTATAGTGAAAGGGTCATCCTTTTATAATGATGTACACCTGTTTGATATCAAACCTCATTGCTCCAAGATATTTGTACCACCTGTTCAGGTGTGTTAATAATCCTCAATTGTTGGTGTCTTAATAATCACTGGGTAGTGCTAATGGTTAAATGCTTTGCTGCTAAACAAAAGGCTGCATTCGAGTCTACTCAGAGGTGCCTAGCAAAAAAAGGACAGGGCGTTACCAAGCATTGGGCTGGCTTGAGTCACTGAGCTTAGGAGCCAGAGGGACAAGTAAAGGACTGTCCAGGGTGGAACAAAGCCAGAGTAGAGGTGTTGGACACTCCAAAGAGGGCAGCAGAGTCCTGGGTGCTGACTTTGTTAGGCTGCAGAAGTGTGCATATCCTTTGTTTAGGGTCTTTCCCATTGTGTGTGGTGTGAAAAATTAATTTACTCTCCTTAAATCAAATGGCTCCAAATTCCTTTAAAAAATGTAGTAGAGTATCTGAAGGTACTATTTCCAGATTAGTTAGTAAAAGAATGGATTTGTGGGTAGAAACTTAACTCCTAAGACAGCTTTCTTTCTTTGACTCTCTTTATTAATAAGAAAGCACATGTTGTCTAGTCCTCCTAGCCTCAGACCCAGAGGGCAACTGGACTCTAGCTTGCTCTTTGTTTCCAGGAAAGCAAATGTTAAACATGCTCCTGGCAGAGGAGGGAAGCAGAATTGCTCCTGAGTAGCTCTTCTTCTTGTGAAGTCAGGCTCCTGCCAGCAGGCTGCCAAGTGCTTGCCCGTGGGGCATAGGACTGGCTGCACACCCAGCCAACCTGTGCGCTGGAGGGTTCTGAAAGGGGCGGTGTATGGCATGCACATTGAATGAGTGATTGTTTCTGCTGTGGAAGATTTTTTCTTATTCTTGCAATAGAGATTTACCCTTATGGGCATCAGAAGGCTCCGTTCTCTTTGTTTTAATTACCCTGGCCAGTGTGAGACAAAATTAGTCTAACATGTGTCCAGAGACCTTGTATTATATGGTCCAAATCACACAGATTCTTCCTAACTCTGCCATTGTTAATGGTCTTGAGTCATGCCTTGACGCCCAACCACCTCCTGCAGAATGAGATTGTGATTTTTGTGATCGATAAAATTTTCATTGGCTGATTTCTTCCCACTCAGTCTTAGTCTGGAAGCTCTGCTGAAAATTGTTCAGCATCCAAACAGAATGTAAGCCTCCATGACTAACGGGTGGCTGCAAAGCATGCGGCATTTCAGTGGGAACTTGAAGGCAGATTTCTAGCTTGGAAAGCAAGTATTCTCCACCCAATCAACACCCATTTCCCTTATCGCTCTGCCAGTGCTCAGCAGACAGGACCCAGAGATGACAGCTCTTTGCATTCCCAGGGGTAGCAGTATTAACCTATGTACATAATTCCTTCACGACTCTTCTCATCATAAAGTGAGTGTGGAACACCTTGGATCTGGGTCCACTTTTGTGACTGGTCAATCAATAGAGAGAAGGGATGGTAAGCCTGTGCCATAAAGTGTTGCAGTTTCCATCTGGCTCATACCAATGGTCTTGCTGGAGGCCTGCGTCACAGTGTCAACAGAAAAAAAAAAGGCTTTCCAAGGCTGCCATACTGCTATTGTTGATAAGCGCTGTTGAGTCACTTTTGATACCTCGGCAACTTGATACAAAAGAGAACGAAACGCTGCCGATGCCTGTGCCATCCTCGCCATTGTTGCTCTACTGGAGCCCCCTGTTGCAGGCAGTGTGTCGGTCCATCTCCTTGATGGTCTTCCTCTTTGCACTGCCTTGAACACACATGCTGTCCTTTTCCAAGTTTTGATCTCTGCCGGTAGCATGTCCAAAATACACGAGATGTAGTCTTACCTTCCTTACTTCTAAGCAGCTTTCTAGCTCTACTTTTAAAAAGATATTCGTTTCTTCTTCATACATGACACGTTCCACATTCTCTGCCCATGTCATAACTCAAATGCACCCATTCTTCTTCAGTCTTCCTAATTTGTTGTCCAACTTTCATATGCGCATGAAATGATTGAGAATACCATGGCTTGAAAATAGCATGTGCTAGAAAGGATGTGGAGAGATTAGAACACTCATACATTGCTGGTGGGATTGCAGAATTGGGCAGCCACTATGGAGAACAGTATCGGACTTCTTTAAACAAATGGAAATATTAACACTATAAGATTCTGCAATCTCCCTACTCAGTATATACCTCAGAGAAATAAAGAATAACATACAGGCAAATATATGCACATCCATGTTTATCGCAGTGCCATCTACAATAGCAAGAAGATGGAAACAACAAAAAAGCTCATCTGTGGAGGAATGGGTAAACAAACTCTCGTATGTACATGCAATGGATGTATGCATCTCTCAAAAAACAAATGAAACTGTTAAACACCTCATGACATGGGTGAAGTTGGAAGACATGTTCAGCAAAGTCAACAACTTTCATAAAGACAAATACTACATGACATCACTATTTTTTTAATCAAAGACATGATCTTCACACCAAAAGAAGTAGACGTTCAAGATTATAGGGAGACCAGGAGGAGGGGAGGATGGATAGGAGCAGAGAGAATAAGAGGGGTGGTGTGATAGTTATTATTGTGCCAACATGGCTTCTGTAGGAACATGGGAGAGGGGTTTAGCCTGTCAATCAGGTCACAGATTGATTGGAGGGCAACCAAAATAAATGGCTCTCTGAGGTCACCTCTCTCTCTCTCTCTCTCTCTCTCTTTCTTTCTCTCCCTGGTGATCTGACTAGCACGCTGCCTGAGTAGCTGCCCTGCCTCCACAGTGTACTGTGCTACCTGTGGACCACGTAGTGCTCTGTTCCCCTTGGCGAAGGCAACCCATGAACCATGGTGGACCAAGTCACTGTGCTGTGTCGCTCCATGCTGAGACACCGCCCACCCCCTGAGGTGCCTGCTGCCTGTGGGCCCACACCACAGCTCCAGCCCACCATTTTATATCACTACATCATGAGGCTCTGCCAAGACCTCCATTGCCACGCTATGCTACTGGCCTGTGCTACACCTCACCACTTTAGCTTCCCACTGTTTGCTTCCTTGGCCTTGAGCCAGTGGGCGTGTGAGTCAGAAGGACTTTCGGTGTATTAACTGTCCCATGAAAGTGAGCTGTATTGTTGTGGATCAATTTGTTGTTGTGTTTCTTGTTATATAAACCTACATACACACATTTATTTATTATCAGAAGTGCCCTGGTTTTGTTTCTCTAGAGAACCCTGCTTAACACAGGAGGGAATAAAAAATAGACTACATACATCCGAGGGTTGTGGTGGGGGGCTCTTCCTGGGATCTTGTGATAAGCTGGGTTGTACAACAACCGTAAAAGAAAACATGGTTTGGGTCGGTTGTACCTTAGTCCTCAAAGTGATATCCTTACTCCTCAGCACTTTAGATAGGGCCTGTGCAGCAGATTTGCCCAACACAATACTTTGTTTGACTTTTTAACTTCTTCCAAGAGCATTAATCCTGGGTCCAAGCAAAATGAAATCCTTGGCAACTTCAGTCTTTCTCCATTTATCATAATATTGTCTATTGGTCCAGTTGTGAAGCTTCTGGCTTTCTTTCCATTGAGTTGTCATCCATCATGAAGATTGTTCTTCTGATCGTTGTCAGTGCTTCAAGTCCTCTTACCTTTCAACAAACAAGGTGTGTCACCTGCATGTTACAGGTTGTTAGTAAACCTTTCTCCAATTCTGATGCCTTGTTCTTCATATAGTACAGCTTCTCAAATTATTTGCTCAGCATACAGATTGACAAGGTTAATTGAGAGGGTACAACCTGATGCACATTTTCCCTAACTTTAAACCACGCAGCATTCCTTTGTTCTGTTCCAATGATTGCCTCTTGTGTCATTTATTATGGATGTATAATATTCCATTTTGTGTATATACTAGAGTTTCGTTATCCATTCATCTACTTGTGGGAATTTGGGTTGTTCCCATTTTGTTGTTGTTGTTGTTGTTGTTGTGGACTGTGCTGCTTTAAACATTGGGGAGCATTTGTATGTATGTTTGTGTTCTTTCTCTTGCTTCCTTGGGGATATATGCTTAATGGAGTTATTGCTGGGTCATATGGTACTTCTATTCCTAGTTGTTTCAGATAGTGCCATATTACTTTCCATAATGGCTGTACATGTTTTTAATTCCTCCAGCAGTGTATGAAATTTCAAATCCTTCTATACCCTCTAGCATTTGCTTCTCTCTGTTTCTTTTGAATTTTGCTATCATTGTGAGTGTAAGGTTGTTTTGATTTGCCCTTCCTGAATGGCTAGTGAGCATTTCCTCATATGTCTGCCATTCGAGTGTCTTCCCTGGTGAGTTCTATGTTCACAAGCCGCAGACTTCTGACTCACATAGTTTCAGGTGCTGGTGATACCAACATTGCCAAGTAAGATGGCAGTCAGCTGACGTCACAGTCTCCAGAGGCTAATTGACTTGAAGAATCAGTAGACAGTACAGTAGGTCACTGGCTCAAGTTAAAAAAAACTAGAGGAAAGACAATGAGGCAGAGGCAGGATCCAGGTCCAGCAAAGAGCAAGCAATATTTGTCCAGAGTGTTCGCATATATTGGAAGCAGGATGCACTTCCAAGGAAATGTTCCACTGATGGGCTGCTCAGAATAGATTTTATCGTAGAAGATCTCATCGTGTGGGACAAGCATGTCATGACTATCAAATCACAGAAAATAATTAACATGCAACCTTAATCATCACATGTATGACATTCACACAAACACCAACATAAAGTAAAAGACAAGGGAATATTTTTGAAGACAAACAAACAAAAAACCCATGGAAGATATAAAAATAGTCCAGGAACCCCAGATAAAGTCAATGCTGAGATTATGCTAACATTTTGTTAAAATATATAAGCTCTTAATTTAAAAAAATGCCAACCAGTCCTTCAGAAATGACAAGTTATTTCTCTGACACTTATGTCCATGGAAACTTAAGTATTTGAATATTGCTATTGGTGGTAAGTGGTGGTCAAGTTGATTTTCAACTCATAGCAACCCCATATGACCATAAGGATATGGAAAAACATAATGTACAATGTTTTCAATAGCATTCACTTTCTAAAGAAGAACTATCAATTTCAGTGTTATTGCATAATACAGGTTTTAGGAGCTATACTTGGTTGTCTGGTAACAGTATGTCTCTGGGAGCTGAATGGAGCTATAATTCCATGTGGGCTGTTCACAGCTTGTGATGCTATTGGCAGGGATGATTATTGTCTACGCGGTTGATTGAGGCCATAACCAGGTGCTCTGGACTTTCTTGACAAGGCAGAATACCTACATCTTGTCCTAAAAATTCTGTCTGGAGCTGAATGGGGACCTGAAGGCCAGTCTTCTCCCTTAGATGTCTTGGTTGAGCTGTATTCTTTAGATCGTGCTGGTTGGCCTCTTGATGTACAAGAAATAATTTTGAGAGGACAGTTTCATTAATTCCATAGGCTAAGTCTCCTTTTAGTGCTCCTGATTTGAAGGCCCAGAAGATACTTTGGCCATTGTTCTCCCAGTCCTCCTCTCACCTTCACTAAGTAATGGCTTTGCAGTCCTTTTGACCACAGATCTGATGCATTCATTCTCACAAAACGGGGGCACAAAGATTGTCAATATTGTGCTCTCATCTTGGAATATTTACATATATTGACCTGACTTCCAAGATGAGAGCTTGGGTATTCCTTGTCATCTTATTGTCATCTTCACCATGGAATGAAACATGGCTCTGCTTTTTAAATTTTAAGGTAGAATGCTCTTATTAATACCTTTCACTTTGGACTCCCCCCTTCTTTTCCCCTCTACTCCTCTGACCTCTGCAAATGTATCACAGTTTCTACTGGAGGGGGCTATCTGTGTGTTTGTTCTTCTGTGGGGCCGCGCGGCGGTGAGCATAGGAATCTGTATGCCTCGCTCTGGCCCTCTAGCCCCTTCCAAGGGAGTGATGCCCAGAGGGACAGACACTGGGCCTTGTGAGTAGACTCACATAGGGACACTTCATGGGCTCTGAGAAACGTTTTCATTACCAGGCCGTACACAACGCCCAGGGACTTGGTCTACCACTGGGGCACAGTGGGGATGGGCAGAGGTGGATTTAAGATATGGCATGTGAGGCATATGGCCTGGGTGCCGCTTGAAAGGGGTGCTACCAAGCAGTTTCTGTTAACCATTGAGGCGTCCACTGCCAGTGTAGGTAGTTAAAACTAATATTTTAATATTTTAG
The DNA here is from genome assembly GCF_000313985.2 of Echinops telfairi. NCBI lineage: Eukaryota > Metazoa > Chordata > Mammalia > Afrosoricida > Tenrecidae > Echinops > Echinops telfairi. The sequence continues at coordinate 681,784 of NW_022103924.1, forward strand.
AGCCTTCATGGGTCAAGGCACACTGTGTGATCTTGCTCTGCTGTGTGTAGAAAGAAAGGAAACTTACCCAAAAAAGACTTTGAACACATGATAGACCGAGTTTTATCTGTGAAAGCAAGGAAGGCAGAGTTATAATTTTCATGTAGACCCATAATGTGTAAAGTAAAAAGTTAATGAGATTGGCTTGTATTTTTAAGCAGTATTATGGTAAAATAATTTGAAAGGTGGGTGTCAGAGGTGTAAATTTAGAGCTTGTCAGAGGTACCATTTTCTATAGCTATGCCTCTGGGGAGTGGGAAAGGAAGGGGAGCCCCAGGGAGCACTGAGGTGAATTTCCCACCTAAGTAGTTTGACAGATTTACGTCTGGATATGCAGGGGGAAAATAATATATGAATTTCTGTGGTCCTGAGGTTCACACCAACCACAAGAAAATTATTTTTTTCTGATAAGACGATAAAACTAAGTCCCAACTGATTAGTAATTATTTCAGTTACTAATTTTCACCTAGTTGGCAGTGGACACAGCCTCTTTAACAAAATGAGATGAAAAGTACCAGGTGGAAAAAGCCCCCTGGTTAATGCTCAAATTTAGCTGCACCCTTTCCTGCTGATTCTTAGCCCAGGGATGCAGCAAGCTCTCTTCAAGTGTCCCATCTCTTTGAATGAAAGCAGTGGTTCTCAACCTCAACCTTCCCAATGCTAAGACCCTTTAATACAGGTCCTTACGTTGTGGTGACCCCCCCCAACCACCACCACAAAATTACTTTTGTTGCTAGTTCATAACTGTAATTTTGCTGCTATTATGAATCAGGCGACCCCTGTGAAAGGGTCGTTCAAAACTCCCTAAGGGGTCGTGACCCACAGGTTGAGAACCACTGAATTAAAGGAATAGGCCAACATCAGAAATGCAAATGGCACAGGATTTTTTTCTGAGGTCTCATTCGTGCTTTGTGTTGAGTCCTCCATGTTTAGAACTACAACTCATGCCATCTCTGAGGGCCACAAGCAGAGCTTGTGCCTGATTTGAAAGTTCGCTATCTGTGTGTACTCTATCCTCCAGCCTCACTGCCTTTGGGAATATCAGGTACAGCTAGCTTCCTGTGCCCCCTGACTGGTGGTTATCTGGGTTCAAGTGTGGTTCTGAACCTGTATCAGACATATCTCTAGGGGAGTAACTAGCTCCATTTTCTTTGTGTTCATGAGTACTCATGACATGTCTGGTCATGAGCACCCCCTGGGTCACCAGATCATGGGTACATTATTTAATCCCTTGCACTTTTGTGTTTCAGTTGGTAAATCAGCTAACACATGTACGGTGCCTGGAAGCTGCTTGATAAGCGACAGCTATGACAATTGTGACGGTGACCTGTATGTTACCAGGCACTGTGCGGGACACAGATATGCCTTCAGGCTCCCCTTTTTACGGGTGCATTGTCCTAGTCAGAGGGAGTAGAGTTACTTGCATGCCTCTCCACGATTGTCTCAACTAAAGAAGCCACCTGTCCAAGATCACATCCCTTCCCAATCGGCCTGCATCTGGTCTTAATAGAGGCAGGGTTAAACTGTGGGTGGCTGAAGGCTCACAGGGACAGTTATGAAGGAAAATTGAAGCTCAAGAGTACTTGGAGGCACTTGCCAAGACTGTGTTGAGCTCCTGTTCATTTCTGCCTTCTCTGCTTTCCCCTGTCCCAGGGCTGTGGAGCCAGGCATGCCTTAATCACACCCCACATGCGAACTGACTCAATTGGAGTCTGCTGCTACTGAGTACAGGGAGTCAGTGCTGGGGGGTCCAAGATGTCAATGTCCAGCCTTCTCTTTTATAAGGAGTGAAAGTTAATTCAGAAGAGTGCTTATGACTAATTTGGAATCTTATCTGGCCACATTTCACATGTCCTAGTTGAGAAAGTCATTGATTAACAAACGGAAGGCCCGTGAGTCAGGGTTTCTGAGAGAAGCCCTTGGGGTAGCCTTAAAAATAGAGATTCATTTACTTCCACAAGGTGACTTTGACTCATGGCAACTCCATGTGTGTCAGAATAGAACTGTGCTCCATAGGGTTCAATGGCTGATGTTTACCAGAAGTAGAATACCAGGTATTTCTTCCAAAGCGCCTTTGGGTGAAATCGAACCTCCAGTATTTTGGTAAGTAGATGAGGACGTATCTATTTGTATCGCCCAGGACTTCCCCAAGTATGTGTCTGTTTATAATACGAGAAAACTGCTGTAAGAACGCTCCTGCCTTTCCCTTGCCTCTGGATATCAGTTTCATGGCTCCATCGTCCTCAGGGGACACGCGGGACAATGGAATCAGTTCCCACGCGGCCTCTCCTTGGAACAGCTGGAGGAGCGTATAGAGTCCGTTTGTGATTTTGTTCCTGGGTGAGAAGAGAGCTTCTACTACCATGGTTCTATAGACATAAATAGAGTGACTACAATCAGCACAACTTTTCCAGTCCCTTAAAGCTGTCAAGAATGGTTCTGAGCTAGAAGTGCTGTAATAATGGGAAGTGCACAGCGCTGAGAACCAGACTGGGCTTTGCCTCTCTGCTCTAACTTTTCTGAAAGCCATGTGATCTTGAGAATGTTGAACTCCTGGGGTCACTGACCATCACCATTCTCCTGGGCCTGGCTGTTCATCCTGCCTGCATAGAACAGTGTGAGAATTTCCTGAGGCCATGCAGTACACTTCTGGTCAGTGCTGTCCACTGGGAGGAGTATCTTACCCCTACATAAGATAATTTCTTCTACCTAACATGCAAGTGAACTATGTTTGGAAGCATTCTTGAATGAGAAGACTCTGAGAAAGAGATGTACAGGGGAAAAAAGAAGAATCAATAGAATATAAATTGTGAGTTAAAGACTGGAAAAGTTTGACAAAAATGATCAAGGGAGAAGATATAAAAAGGAAAGACAATATTAACAACAACAACAATCAATCAAACCCAAGATAGATAAAACAATAAAATCCACAAGAAAGTTGTAGTACAAATCTGGAACAAGAAGTGACATTAATTTTAAACATTAAAAAAATAAGGAATGAAAAAAAAAAAGCAATGTGATTTGACCATAATGATAGGAATATTGTCCCTCCAATGGCTTGTCAATTTGTTTTACTGTGGTGGCTTGTTTGTTACTGTAATGCTAGAAGCTATGTCACTGGTATTCCACATGCCAGCAGGATCACCCAAACTGAAGACACTTCAGTGGGGCTTCCAGACTGAGAAGAGATAACAAAGATGGAATCGGCTGCCCACTTTGGAAGAAGAGGTGCTAAAACCCTCATGCATCGCTTTGAAATATTGTCAGATACTGAAGGCCTAATGAATGTGTGTTTTGCCAACAAGGCCAATAGGAACATGTGAGTAGAGTGTAATCAGATCGCAACTTGATTGGAGAGAAAGCAAAATAAAGCAAACTGGCATTCTATCTCTCTCTTGCTCCCAGGTGATCAGACCAGCGTGCTGCTGCATTAGCTACTTCTCTGCCTCAACCTGTGTGCTACACTACCTGTGGGCCAAGAGCATGTCGCTAGAGCAGCAGTTCTCAACCTGTGGGTCGTGACCCCTTTAGGGATTGAACGACCCTTTCACAGGGGTCACCCACGACTATTGGAAAACACATATTTCCAATGGTCTTAGGAACTGAGACACTGCTCCTCTATCCATCCCCAGGCGGGTTCACCCACATGCAGATACGCCCACATATGAGTACCCCGGCGTGAAGACTGTTATCCATGCTACACCAGGCTTTAAGACAAAATTTCATTGATTTGTAATTAGAAATAAATATTTCATAATCTATAATACATATTGTTTTTGTGATTAATCACTATGCTTTAATTATGTTCATTTTGTAACAATGAAAATGCATCCTGTATATCAGATATTTACATTATGATTCATAACAGTAGCAAAATTACATTTATGAAGTAGCAATGAAAATAATTTTATGGGTGGGGATCACCACAACATGAGGAACTGCATTAAAGGGTCACTTATTAGGAAGGTTGAGACCACTGATCTAGAGCTTGAGGCTCCCTGGGACCTGCTTCACCACGCTGCTGAGGCACACATTGCTTGAGCTTGAGGCTGGTGGATCCTGTCACCGTGCTTGAGTTTCAGATTCCATCAGGGCCTGCTTTGCTAAGCTCCTGTGCTACCGACTGTTGCTGACACACTCTGATGTCTGCTGCTTAAGGGCAGACTCTGCCTGCCCTGCCTGAGGAAAGTTTCCACTGCCTGCTTCCATGACCTTGGACCCAGAAGCCTATGTGAGTTGAAAGACTTCCAGTACATTAACTGTTCCAAGAAAGTGAGTTGAACTGAGTCCTCTTTCATGCTGTGTGGACTAATTAGCTCTTTTATTCCTTTTTACTGTATAAACCTATCTATCTAGCTATCATCATAAGTGTCCTGGTTTTGTTTCTCTAGGGAACCCTGCCTAATGCAGAATGGAGTTGTCAGAGGTGGTGCCAGAAGATGGGCCCCTTGGGTCCAAGGGCACTTGAAACATGACGGGGGAGGAGTTGCTTTCTCAAAGTGGAGTCAACCACGGTGACACGAATGGAGCAACGTCTGTGGGAGTGGAGAGTTCTGAATCTTCATTTGCTGATGGGGCACGACTCAAGGTAAAAAGAAATAACTGCAATGAAGCTGGAGCTCTCATGATAGAATTTGTCAAAACCAACAACTTGTTCATAGTAAATACCTTTTTTTTTACAACACAAATGGTGATTATACACATGGACTTCTCCAGATGGAATACACAAAAATCACATTGGCTAAATCTGTGGGAAACACAATGGAGAAGTTGAATATCAGCAGCTAAAACCAGACCAAGAGTCAACTGTGGAACAGACCCTCAATTGCTCATATGTAAATTCAATATGGAGCTGAAGAAAATTAAAACAAGTCTACAGGAACCAAAATATGACCTTTAGTCTGAATTTTGAGAACATCTCAAAAACAGATTTGACGCTTTTTTCCCCTAACATTTTTATTGGCACATAATTTACATATCATGCAGCTGAATAATTCAATCATTCAATCACATCAAGGGAGAACTGTGCAATCACCACCACGTCCACCCTAGAGCATTTGCTCCCCCCATGACTGAATTGCCTTTAAAATCATGATCAGCTCCAGTGCTCCCTCCCTCTGCCTGCCTTCCTATTTACTCCTGAAATCCCCCTTCCCTCCCTATCAACCATCCCTCACCCTTTCATTCTCTATAACACTTTTTATCCATTATTATCATTATACTCCCACCCCTTCTGTGCTTTACAACTGGGAAACCCCACAGGAAAAAAATGACAAACTGTGATAGGCAGGTTTATTATGCCAACCTGGCCAATGGAAACATGTGGGTTTAATAAGGTCACAGTTTGATTGGAGGACAAAGAGATAATAGGCTCAGCAAGCCCCACCCCTGTCTCTCTTGTTCTCTGGTGATTGGACCAGCATGTGGCTGCTTTAGTTAGTTCTCTGCCTCAACTTGTAAGCTACACTACCTGTGGGACAGCCAACCAGTGGATCATATTGCTAGAGCTTGAGATACCTTAGAGACCTGCTTTACCACACTGCTGGTTGTATATGTTACTTGAGCTTGAGGCTGGTGGAACCTGTCATCTTGCATTCCTTGAGTTTGATATCCCATCCTGGCCTGCTTCACTAAACTCCTGAGGTGCTGACTGTTGGTGACCTGCTCTACTGTTTGCTGCCTGTGGGCAGACTCTGCCTGCATTTCCCGATGGGAATAGTCAGCTACTTCCTTGACCTTGGACCAAGCAACCCTCATGAGATGAAGGACTTCCAGTATATTAACAGTTCCATGGAAGTGAGTTGAACTGAGCCCTCTGAACTGCTGTGTGGACTAATTAGCTGTTATATTCCTTCATTTGGTATAACTCTATATCTGTCTATCTGTCTATCTGTCTATCTATCTATCTATCTATCTATCTATCTATCATCTATTTATGTATCTAAATGTCCTGGTTTTGTTTCTCCAGAGAACACTGTCTAACACAAAAACATATCACACTAGGGTGGTAAGGATATGATTCTATTAGTATAAGACAAAAATACAAATAACATGTCAGTGGGAGAAGACCCCCACCAACATTCAAAAAGCCAGGGAAGAAATTTCTGTCATAGAACAACTAAGAGAAGTTTATGCCCAGAATAAATGCAGGTCATGTCTACAGAGAGGTGGACTGGCCAAGTATCAAGTTCAGTCCAGCATAATCAAATTTACAATGGTCTCTGCCTCCTAGTAGGGCTGATCAGGACACTTGCCTTTGGCTACAGCATATCTGCCAGTGGCGTGGTCTGACTATATACTTTGCAGATGTGTTTCGGGCTTCCACTGTTCTCCATAGCCTTCTACAAATTGTGTGTTCTCAATTTTAGCTCTGATATTTTTCTCTTCACCATATTTAAATTTTGTAATTGTCATTTTGGAACCCACTAGCTGGTGGCTTCTTCTGTGTAGACTTAGTTGATTCCTCACTTAGGTCGCTGCTTGTTTGAACCTTTAAGACTGCAGACACTATTTTGATTGATAGCTGGGCACCATCTACTTTCTTCACCACCCTTTGCTGTAGCACCCTTATCTTCAGTGATCAGTTCATGAAAGTGAGTATTGAGCAAGGCCATGTTGTTTTTAAGTTGGAGTTAGGACTTAGTGAGAGCCCAGAACTCATTCCTGTCTCTATGTTTTGTTTTTCAATTTGCTATAACTTGGGCATTAATACATATATCATATCTTTCCAGAATTCAGTTGTATCAAACATAATTGTACAATCGCTTCCATAATCAGTCTCAAAACATACGTTTCCTTCCTGGGTTTCTTGATGTCATTCCCTTCTTATCTCTTCCACCCCTCTATCTCACCCCTCCCCCAACTTCCTGCTATATTTTGTTTCCCTATAGGCTCAATGTCCCTGGATTTCATTTACCGAAAAACAGAGCAATGAATAACAGCTTCAAGAGGGTGACCCCAATGGTGGCACACCTCTGAGATATACCCTAATATACACAAGCATAAGTAAAAATCCTGTGAATGACCATCACAGGATTGCCAGAATAGTATGTATCTTAATATGTCATACAGGGTGTTGCTATAACAAGAACTTGTTTGCCTGCCAGCCAACAGTACACCCCTCTTGGTACAGCTGTCTTCTGCTTCCTCAGACACCATGCGTTTTCTGGCTTAAGTCCTCAGGCTACAAGTGTGTCTGAGGTAGAGTACAGTACACCCAGTGTGGTCCCCCTGTGGGGTCTCACTGATGCAGCTTCTGTAATATGATGTGCTCTATGAAAATGCAGGATTCAGTGCCCCAGGGTTCTATGGCACCTGACCTGGGTTCCCGGGATACCCCCAGATACCTTAGGTCAGTTTTTCACACCCACTGCACAACACTAAAGACCCTCCTTACCTAAAGTTCTTAAGAGTGTCAATCCTTCCTACCCCCACATGAAGGTCAGCCCTTCCTCCCCTCTCCTCCCCACAACAGGCATGCACCTAGATTTGAGCTTTGAACACTAATGACAGAATACCTAATGAGCTGTGGGAAGACATCAAGAATATCATTCATGAAGAAAGCAAAAGGTCATTAAAAAGACAGGAAAGAAAGAAAAGATTAACGTGAAAGTCAGAAGACACTCTGAAAATTGCTCTTCATTGTAAAGTAGCTAAAGCAAATGGAAGAAAGGATGGAATCAGAGAGATGAATAAAAAATTTCAATGGGCAGCTTGAGAAGACAAAGTCAAATATAGTGAATTGTCAACGACCTAAAATTAGAAAACCAAAAAGAAAGAGCACACTCAGGATATTTAAATCAAAAGAACTAAAGAAAAAATTCAAGCCTCAAATTGCAATATTGAAAGATTCTTTAGGCAAAATATTGAATGATGTAGGAAGCATCAAAAGAAGATGGAAATACTACACAGAGTCACTGTATCAAAAAGAATTAGTTGATGTTTCACCAGTTCAGGAGGTAGCATTGAGCAAGAGCTAATGCTGCTGAAGGAAGGAATTCAAGCTGCACTGAAAGCAATAGCAAAAACGAGGCTCCAGAAAACTATGGAATATCAATGGAAACGTTTCCACAAGTGATGAAGCAATGGAAGCACTTACTGATATATGCCAGGAAATGTGGAAAACAGCTACTTGTCCAACTGACTGGAGAAGATCCAAACTTGCACCCATTCCAAAGAAAGGTGACCCAACAGAATGGTCAAATTATAGAACAATATCATTAATATCATACAAAAGTAAAATTTTGTTGAAAATCATCCAGAAATGGTTGCACCAGTACATTGACAGGGAGCTGCAAGAGGTTCAGGCTGGATTCAGATGAGGACATGGAACAGGAGATATTATTGCTGGCGCTTGACTGAAATCAAAGAAAGCTGATTACTTGTTTTTTAATTATTATGCCAAGATACTTAACTGTGTGGATCATAACAAACTATGCATAACCTTGAGAGAGATCGGAATCCACAAACACCTTATTGTGCTCATGTGGAACTTGTACATGCATCAAGAGGCAGTTGTCCAAACAGAACAAGGGAATAATGCATGGTTTAAAAAGAAAGGTATGCATCAGAATTGTAACCTCTCACTATACTTGCTAAGTTTGTATGCTCAGGAAATAATGAGAAAAGCTGGCTTAGATGAAGAACAATATGACATCAAGATTGGAGGAAGACAATAGCAACTTGCGATATGTAGATGACACAACTTTGCTTTCTGAAAGTGTGGAGGACTTGAAGCACTTGCTGAGGAAGTAGCCTTCAGTAGGGATTACAACCCAGTGGAAAGAAGACCAAAATCTTCAATTGCATCAGTAGGTAACATCACGATACTTGGAGAAAAGTTTGATGTTGTAAAGGACTTGTCTTGCCATTATCAAGGATTGATGTCAAGAATTTCAATGTTCATGGAAGCAGTAGTCAAGATATCAAACGACCCATTGCATTGGACAAATCTGCTGCACGGCCTCTTTATAGTGCTGATAAGCAAGAATGTTACTTTGAGGATGAAGGTGCACTAGGATCAAGCCACGGTATTTTCAATTGCCTCATATGCATGGGAAAATTGGACACCAAATAAGGAAAACAATAAGAATTGATGCATTTGAATTATAGAGCTGGCAAAGAATATTGAAAGTACCATGGACTGCCAAAAGGACAAATTAATCTGTTGTGGAAGAAGTATGGATGGAGGGCTCCTTAGAAGCAAGAATGGTCAGATTTCATCTTACTTACTTTGGGGATGTTTTCAGGACAGACCAGTCCCTAGAGAAGGATATAATGCGTGGTCAAGTAGAGGGACAGTGAAAAAGATGAAAGTCCTCAAAGAGATAAACTGACGCAGTGGTTGCAATAATGGGTTGAGCCATAGGAACTATTGTGTGAATGACACAGGACTGGCATTGTTAAGTTCTATTATTCATAGGGTCACAATGGCACCTAATAACAAGAGCAACAATGGCTTGTATGGTGTATGATTGCTCTATAAAGAAAGAAGCCCAATCCTAAAATGCCTGAATCAAATTATATTTTACAAATCTAATAATATAAATTGAATCGACTTATTTCTAATGGTTAGAAATGGTTCACTGACAAAGCACAACTAACTTGTTTTTCACTAAAGTGAAAAATGTAAATGCTAATGTCTTCATTTCCTAGTGAGGCTGGAGAACAATTGGGTGACTTTAAATAACAGAGATTTATTTTCTCACAATTCTCAAGGCTAAAAGTGCAAATCATGATCTGTCTTTTCAATTCTTTCCTTTTAATAATTCTAGCCTTTCCTTCCTCCCATCAATAAATCATGATTTATGGATGATCTCACATGGCATTTGTCCTTTTGTGTTTTCTGTGTCTATTTCTTCTCTTTGTATGATTCTTAAGTGATTAGATTGAAACCAATCCTACTTAGGTATGACTTACTGAATATAATAAAAAGCTTTATTTCCAAGACTTTTAGCAAGATGGTGGACTAAGCAGCCCAACAACAAAAACCAAATGAAACTAAGATGGATGGTAATCCTAGTACCTTGAGCTTCAATGGGAAGGACAGAGAAGGATATTGAATGTTGGCTAGGAAAAGAAGCTGAACAAAAGCAACACGAGAAGAGAGAGAGTTGTGACTTGTTGTCTAGCCTGACAGGGCTCAGTTATCTTGAACTTTTTCAAGTAACATTCCATTGATATAGCAGCCTGGCACACTGGTGACTGATGACAAGAAAAGTGGATGCTCTCTTGGTCCTCACATCCTGCTCATGACCGGAAGCATGGCCCGCCTGTGCCCCCACCCATCCAGTGGCCAGTGACTCTACCCAATGCACAGACCCTGAACTGCCTCAGGTTGGAGTTGCATACTCATGGATAGGGGTATATCACCCTCTATGTTTAGAGTTGCATGACCAGCAGAACACAGAATGCTGGATTCTTGGATGCCACTGGATGTCCAAGAACTCCTTCCATAATCAGCCGCCTTTCACCCAGCTATCTTCTGAGTGCAAAAGAATTCCTTCATGGAATTCTCTACTATCCAAGCCAGCATGAACTACTGGATCAACTGACCTGACCCAAGCCAGCATACTTCCCCCTTTGCATTTGTTTTTCCCTTCTAAATTGGATATGATAAACGTAAGCAACCTAAAAACCTGTTGAATTGTGGTGTCATGGCATAGCTGCACTCCAGAAGAAAAGCTGCTGGAAGGTGCTATATGAATTATAAACGTGCCAGTAAGATAATTGCTTAGAATCAAGATCCATTGTTTTCCTGGATTTTACTGCTGATAGCCATAATTCTCAAGTTGACTCTGACTCATCATTCCCCTAAAAAAAGAACAAAAAGCATCGCAATGTTCTATAACATCTTCATGATCACCAGCATGACGGAGTCCCCTGTTGTGGCAATTGCATCATTCCATTTCTAGAATGAAATACTAGCCAGAAGATAGCAAGACTGTCTTTTGCTGCATTGCTCTGTAAGATAAATAGTTTCTTAATCCTTCACTATTTATTAGATTGTAGGCAGGTTTTTTGACTTAGCTGAGGCTAAGTTAAATTTATAACCAACTGTAACAAGTCATTAAAAAAAAAAAGAATTATTTATCTTTTAGCTCTATTTGAATCATAAAGCCTCCTAGTGTTCTGTGTGAAATGTCTTGGAAGAAAACATACCCAAACCTGACTGCGCGTGATGGATCTGATGCAGCTGACTAAGGCATACTGAGGTAAATGAAACATCTTCAGACAGGCTACAGGGTTAGGCTATATTGAAAGAAGGCCTGAAAAAATGCGTTGCATTCTAATTTGTAGAAATCCCAGAGTCTACTCATTAGGCACTTAGCAAAACGATTTGCATCTCACTTATGTAGCCAAAGAAGCTCTAGTGGGTTAAGCACTGGTCTGCTAACTGTAAAGGCTGTAATGCAAATCCACCAGCCACTCTGTTGGTAAAAGGTGAAGCTCTCTACTGCCATGAAGATTTTCAGTCGCAAAAACTCTAAGGAACAGTTCTACTTGGTCTTATAGGGTTACGACAGTGCAGTGGCTTATGTAATATGACTCTTCTAGCCATAGTGTCTCTAACTCCCACCAAGTAACTTTGTCCCAATGGGTCTGGGTAAGAAAAGACGGGGGGAGCTGCTGATAGGATTATGTGATTTAGTTGTGAGTATCTTGCTGGGTATAAAATGAATCTTCTCAGTGACAGGAAGAGGCAGTGTCATTATCAGAAAGAAAAAAGAACCAGTAGTATAGCGCATTGTTTGGCTCCAGAGGACCCTAAACCTCTTTGATCCAGGACATCAGAAAAACAACTGAAGAGTGGCAACAGCAGAACCAAGAGCCACAGCACAAGACAGAGGCACGGACTTTCCAGTTGTCGTACAAGAAGAACTGAGTGCCTTTGGGCAGGAGGAGGGTATCTATCTGTAGGCAATAAATTGGGGAAGCTAGGTTCTCCAGCCTATGGAACTAGAGCTGAGTGATTTCAGGCTGCCTCTTATGGTTGAGTGGCATGCTTTAGGGGCATTTACTGACAGCTTTAAAAGAGCTTTGCCCTGCCAGGGCAGAAGCAAGGGGCCAAAGTGAAGCCTACTTGTAGGCACAGCTGAGAAGATGCTGTCTTGACTTAACATTTGTAACTTTGGTAACTTGTTACCTTCCTCAATAAAACTCCATAATCGTGAGTCTTGTATGAGTTTTGTGTGGTCATTACAATAAATTATGGAGCCCAACTGAGAAGTAGAGTCCTGTGGGAGGGGTGGTTGGCATCAGATTGGTAAGGAAGGTTGGAGTCTGGAGGTATGTCTCACCTCAGCCTCAGGCCTTAGGCAGCTGATGTTTATGGCAGTTGTTTTCTTTCCCCCTTGTGAATCTGGAGATCAGGCATAGCACCATGGCATTATTTTTATAGTTTCTATGAATTAGAATTTACAGGGAGTATTTGGTTTTAGCTAATGAAGTACCTGAGACATTGCCTGGATTGCAGGTGTCCCAGAGCGAGGCTCCTTTCTTCAAGTTGGTCAGTGTTAGTCATATATTTTTCTGATTATAAATTTTCCAACTATAAATTTCCAAATGTATACACACACATAGATGCCACAACATTTGCCAACTTCACATGTCATGTGTACAATACATTTTCCCCATGTTCTTTGATTTAAGAGGACTCTGGAGCTCTTTGTAGGTTGTGATAGTTGAGGTTTTGTGGGGCCAGTATGCTCAGAGGGTTGGCAGTTGTTGGATCCCATATTTCTCTCATTGCTGCAGCGGAAGCTCACTTTACAGGACTGAGGCTCACAAAAGTGAGCTCCAGTGCCAAGATCTCCAGGTGGTTCCTGGCAGGGTAGATTGGAGTCCAGACTCCTTCACTCACAAAACAGGCTCTCTCCACAGAGTGTGTGCCCCCTCACTGTGACTGATGTGGACGAAAGGGGCCCGATTGATCACGCTGGTGGTTTCAGCAGGAGATACAAGCACACCACCACACCTGGGCTCGAATCTTAGAGATGAGACCCGGCCAAACTCCCCCTTCACTCTCAGAATCTCACTTCATATGCTGTCAGTTGGCACACCATAAACTCATGGAGTGTATGAGGAGAAAATGTGATGATGGGTGATAGTGGCTCTTAAACGTTCAACAGCTAATGAAAGATTTGTTAAAACTCAGATAAAAAGATTTCAGACTGGAAAGGTAGAAGTACATAGATTTGGGCTCAGTCCTGAGCATCTGCATTTCGGACAGCTTCCCCTGGTGACACTGCTAAGTCAGGGAACATACTTTGAGGAAGGAGTGTCCAGAGTATTCACTAAGTAGTGGCAGATGTATTTATTAATCTATGTGCCTTGAGGGTGTTTCAGCCACCTAGGGCAACTGTCTTGTGGGTTCATCCATTGCTCTTAGCTAGGGGAATAAGAGGGAGTGTGGAAGCAGGGCCCAATACGCACACTTTCACAGTCTCTGCCCATAAGTGGCGCAGACACTATGTATTAAGCAGAGTTTTCTAGAGAAGCAAAACCAGGACACTTACATATGTACATAAAGCGAAAAGCTTATGAATGGGCGGTGCTGACAACTGTGCTGACTGCAGCTGTGGTGGAGGCAACTGCAGTGAAGGCAGCGAAGGCTGCAGTGACAAAGCAGCTGTGCTCCTTTACAAGCAAGTGCGAATGGCAGGCTGTGGGAGCTGAAGCCAGTGGTGACCATGTGGAGCCCACACCAGCAAGAAGAAAAGAGAGAGCCGATGCCCCCTTCTGATATTCACTTATAGCTGTATCAAATATGTCATATATCGAAGGAGGCATCATCAGGCTAGCACAGGGAAGCACTCCCTGAGAAGCTGCAATATTTGGGTGAGTGGACACCCGCCTATCACACTCTACATGGAGCAGAGCTGGAACGGTGTGTTCGGAGTTCGAGGAGGGTGTTTTCTTGTTCCATGGGAGATTCTTGGAGGACTCAGACCCTGCTGATGCTTTGTGGTGGACTACATGGAGGCAGCAGAGAGTGAATGGGTCCAGAGTGTCCATTAGATGTGCTGGCAAATATCCTGCTGCCCAGAGGTACCTAATTTGACTCAAGGGGTATTAAAGTGAGCCTATCTTTAGAGGCAAGGATAGCAAGACTTCGTCTTACACACTTTAGACATATTTTCAGGCAAGACAAGTCCCTGGAGAAGGAAGGGCAGTGCAAAACAGAAAGGTGCTCAACGAGATAAATTGACACAGGGGTTGCCAAAATGGGCTCCGGCATAGGAACAATTGTGAGGATGTCTCAGGATCTAACAGTGCCGTGCAGAGGGTCATAATTGACTTACTACTGGCCCAAAATGTTTACTTTTTTTTTTCTTTCAGCTGGTTACTTATATATATATATATTTTTTAACATTTTATTAGGGGCTCATACAACAGTTATCCCAATCCATACACACATCAATTGTGTAAAGCGCATTTGTACATCTAGTTAACTTCATTGTTAGTATACAAGTTAACAAAGTTAGAGTGGAGTTAACTTCATTGTTAGTATACAAGTTTTTGCTTCAAAGTGCTTGCTTTATTTTTTCAAAAAGAAAAGGTCAAGTGGATTGCAGGAAACTTTTTAAAGAGCAAATCCATGTCCTGTAGCCCAGTCTCCTCTTTTGAGTGCAGCAGCCTCATCACAAATGTCTGATTTTTCGTGAAGCTCCTGAAAGCTCAGCTATAGCAACACTCTAAGGGGAACTATGGGGGATGGCACCTTTTTTTCTTTTGCAGCCAATTCTGAACCTTTGATGTTTCACTACTCTTATTCTGGCCTCAAAGACTTCATGGATGGTCTTCCGGAAGCAATGAAACATATAGTCAATAAGCATTTTTCTCAATAATCTCTCCTATCTGACAAAGCAGAAAAGAGCCAGGAACTATGTAACTTCTTGTAAATAAAGAACTATTGTATTATTCAACTTTATAATAGCCGTTCATGCCAAATAGCCAGTATCAATCCATTTCAGCTCACTAACACCTAGGATGTCCATCTTTCTGCGTTCCATTTCATTTCTGATGACTTGCAATTTTCCTGGATTCGTACTTCATACACTCCAAGTGCTGATTTTGTTCACTGCTTCTTCTCACCTTGCGTTGTTCCCCATCAGCAAACGAAGATCCTGAAGCTTTACTCCCACAGTTCACAGCACCCGGTTGACTCTACTCTGAGAAAGCAGCTCCTCCTCAGTCACATTTCAAGTGACTTTTGACCAGAGGAATCCTCCAGCACTATCGGACTATTTGCTTCCATTCATTAGCCCTTCAGGATCTGACAACATTTTAAAGCTATGTATAAGGTTGTCAGCGGCACCTTCCTCCAAAGTGGTCAGCTGATTCCTTCTTAGTTGTCTGTTCTGAGTCTAGATGCGCCACTGACACCATGAGGTGACCTTGCTGGTCCTGAAAATAACAGTGACGGCTTCCAGCGTCCCCGCAGCACCCAAGCCAACAGAGTACAACAAACTGACAGACAAATAGTAGAAAGTTGGCCATAGTGGATCCAATTAAACTATAAAGCACAATGTGGGAGGTAAGGAGATAGCCAAAGCAGTGAAAGGTGCTTCTTAATATGGCACAAGTCACAGGGACACACTGAAGGATTGCCGTGAGAAGGTGGACACCATGGAATTGGAATACAAATAGAACTATGACTGTGGGCTTTCATTGAGAGTGAGTGGTTGGGACAAGGGAAGCCTTTAGAAAGAAATGACACTGATCCCTTCTATGGCATGAGAAGGGTCACCTTGTCAGAAAACCTGGGAAGACAGACCTGAGGATGCTAGCTTATAAAATTCAACGTGAAAGACAGAATTCCAAGAATATGCATCTTGTCACTGGAAAATAGCAGGAAATCTCTTCATGGACTTAAATGTAAGCATTGCTCTCCTGTTTGATCTAACTAAATTCTACCCCACCATCATACATGTTTTCAGAAGACATTATTTACCTAATCCATCTTTTTTTTTTTGCCAAGAACGTTTGAGGCCACAGATAAGTATGACCCATAATATTAACAAGCCTGTCCTTCAGAATTAAAAATCAGTTCAAATGAAAGTTAGAAAACAACAGACAACCATTGTTATTTACATCAAAGATCCAAACACTGGGTTTTGTCTGTATCACCAAGCGTGTCCATTTATACGAGATGGATATCTAGAATTTTGTCACTCAAAGTATGATCTGTAGACTAGCAGAAGCATCTAGAAGCCAAGTAGAAAGTCAAACTCTCAGGTCAGACCTTCAGGCCAGAATCCTCACCCCAGCAAGACTATAAATTGGGTTAGCCACCCCTGTTAGTTATGAAGACAATCCTCTCCAAGGAGACACAAGCTCCTTCTACTCAAGAATCATACACTAAGTGCTTTGATTCCAAGTCCTTTCCTGATCCTAAATCTGTGACAGCATGGTGGGTGTCTTAGGGTTCTAGTGAGTGATACCATAACAAAAATACCAAGTGGGTGGCTTATAGAACAGAAATTTATTTTCTCACAATTCTGGAGTCTAATATTCCAAAGCAGGTCTTTGCCATTGAATTCCTTCTGTGGGTCTCTTTCTATTTATAGTATAACAATCTTTGGTATTCCTTGGTGTTCTGTAGCATCTGACTTGTTCTTGTATGTGTCTCTTTGTCTGTTTTACTCTTTTATAATTCAGAAACAATTAGATCTAGACCACACCTAATTAGGTAAATTTGGGGGGGGGCTGCAAACAGTTAACATGCTTGATCAATCTAGAAGGTTAGAAATTTGAGTCTACCTAAAGTTTCTTTGGAAGAAAGGCCTGGTAATCCACTTCTAAAAATTCAGCTATTAAAACCACCAGGGAGCAGTGTTACTCTTGCACACATAGAATTGTCATGAACCACCTCGTTCTAGATGAGGCTATCCTAATTAGCATCACAAAGAAAGCTTTATTTCCAAACAGGCTCCCATGTACAGGTATGGGGGTTATGATATCAGTACAGACTTTTAGAGGGGCACAGTTCAGTCCAGCATGCACTGCTCTCCTCTACCTGTAATAGAGAGACTTCTGGCTGAGCTCCCAGCATCCTCCAAAGGAACTTCTTAGATGAACAGTCAGCCCTCCTTTCAGACTATTCTGATGCTTTACTTTCCCCCTAAAAATACTGCTATCGTGGCACCGTAAAAATTGAGTAAGGGAGCACTGCCATGACCATAGAAAATTGTATAGAAATCTGGTGCTAGCAGTCTATAAAACTCCTTTTGTATGCCCTTCATAAACAGAGGACACTTATTGTGACTGGAGCCTGCTGACCTTGCTCCACTAAAAAAAAGATTTTTTTTTCTCAGTTTTATATAAAAAATTAATTGTCCATGCATTGTCACCCGTTTCCTTTATGGTTGCTGTATGCATGTGTACTCTAGTATGTATGTCCTTCATACTAAGTTCAGAAACAAAGCTTAGAAAAGTAGTCAGTTTAATGACAGAAAACAAACAAACACATGGAAAAAGTGCAAAATTTAGACAATTCCTGGCAATGTTCTCCTACTCATTTTTATGGTGTTCTTTACCTCCACATATGTCTTTATGGTCACTTTAGGTAGAGTGGTTAGTTCTTTGTGCTTCACTACTGTCCTTTAGCCCTTGGGACCAAGTTTACAATATGGTGCCAACCACTGGAAAGGAAGAAGGGTGTCACTGAAAGGCAGTTGTCCTAGGAGCTCTCCTTTACTGCCACCAGGAGCTAAGTAATGTCAGAGGTCAGAAATGTTTCACAAGTGTGGGTGATTGGCAGCTGCAGGTTGCAAAAGTTTTTATCCATCTCTGTATTTCTAGCCCTGTTACATGAGCTTCTTATACATTTAGAATGTTTAGGGCCAGTTTGATACTGCTGCTTAACCAAGCTCCGATCTCCACTGGTCACCACTATGGAGTGCAATTGTGCTGGGCATGTTGGTCATATCTGGGTCTCCTTCACTTCTTGTGGGTTCTTCACATTCCCACCTTATGATTGAACTGGAGTGTACCTGGCCACCAGCTCCCACTGTAAGCCCTTCTGAAAACCCCTAAAAGTCCATGAGAAAAGGATAGCCCATAGAGACATTACAGTTAGCTAGCTGTGTATTGTTTCTTTGAAATTCTTTAAGTCATGTTTTCTTTAGACTTACAAGAAATGAAAACAACTCTGTGTTAGTCCAGATTAACTAGAGAAACAAGTTCAGAGACACTCATATGTGTGTAAGAGAGAGATTTATATCAAAGAGCAAGTGTATATTGAGGAAACATCCCAGCCCAGTCCAGATCAAGTCCATAAGTCTGATATTGGCCCATATGTCCAATATTAGTCCATAAATTCTTCTTTAGATGCATGCAGCATGCAATGATGCTGAATGCTCACAGGTGGGATGAAAGTCCTGTGGATCCAATGGTGGTGGATACATCGTTAGGGCTCTGGTTGCCATCAGCATGGCTCC
>NW_022103924.1:701484-712857 GCF_000313985.2 Echinops telfairi
TAGCAATAGTCAGTAGTGCCAGGTAGTGCAGCACATGGTTGAGACAAAGAACTGGATCAAGCAGCAGGAAGTAAGAGAGACAGGATGCAGGCTGCAGAGCGTATTTATCTTGGTCACTCTCCAATGAAGCTGCAACCTAATTCAACTCTGCCCACGTGTTCCTATGGAGCCCTAGTTGGCACAATAAACCCAACTATCACAGACTTCTACACCTTTCTATACTTCATACCATTCCAAGTAGATAATTCAGTGTTCATCCCAAGGGTCAGTGCCCTCAGGTGTGCTTGCAGAGCATTAGAACATTGTTGTTTTTATTATTTTTTTTTTAATTTTAAACATTTACCAATAGTACTTAATTATAAAATTTGCAGAATCCTTTTATTTTTTAATAAAAGACTAAAAGTTAATACCAACCCATTGCCATTGAATTATTTCTGATTCATTGTGACCCCTAGATAGGAAGGATTTTTGACTATAAATATATACAGGAGCAGACACCTTCATCTTTGTCCTCATGAGAGACTGGTAGGATTTGAACCATCAATCTGTAAGTTAGCAGCCTAGTACCTAATCCACAGTGCCAAGAACAAATTGTCTGCAATTTTTTAAAAGTTTAAAACCAGCCATGTAATATTATTATGTATTTTTCCTTATTTTTAAGCAAAAATATAAGTAGAGCCTCCCACGGGCCGTCAGATCTGGCCCTGACAAAGTGTTTGAAGTCACTTAGAAACTGGCCCTGAAACTCTGTCATATCTGTAGTTTCCTTCCAACTTTTCACCTCCTTCCCGTCAAACCCTATATCCATGAAGCTGGAAACTGAAATATAAGATAGTAACAGATATCTTACTGTAGACATAAGGTTTGAGCCTTTCAAGGGTCTGTACATTTGGGAATTTCTAAAAACCAGTAAAGTACCCTCATACTCAGGAACCCAAGTGTCTAAGAGCCCAGCATTCCAGAGAAGCAATTTCCCTAACTTTCAGAGCTATAACCTGTTGGTCCCTTGTTAACAGGCCTGATAGCTATGGATTATTTTTATAAATCTAACACTCTAATATTTTTTGCAGACTACTTCTCTTTGAATAAAGAAAAATCAATAAACCATATGTTTTCCAGTTTGAATATAAAATCAAGATAGATACCTATCTGGCCTATCAGGTAAGTCACTTATTACTCAGGTATAATTTCATTTCAACCAGATAGAGCTTCCATTTTTAAACTGGTGTATGATGGAGCTTTGTTAAAATGTGCCTTAAAACTTATTACTTCAAGAGAAAATTATTCTTGGGGGGGAAAGGCTAAAATAATCCTGTGGCTTTGGACTTAAGTTCATGATGGTAAGTACACTTGTTGACTGATCATACACTAATAGAGATGACTGTTTCAATTCTGTAATTATGACAATGACCTCTTAATTAAAGAAGGATGTAAGAGTTTTATCTAAGCATTTGTTTTTTCAAGTCTGTGCTATTGGTATTATGAAATCTCAAGTCCTTTTGCCCTCACTTTTTGATATTGGAATTAATTTGCTGCAGGGTGAATAGGGATATTTAAGTCTCTAATCTAATACTATACATGTTAAGCTCAGATACATGACTATACTGACTATACTGAAACACACTTGCTCATTTACAAAAGTTGTGAACTTGATCTGCATAGGCTTTTGCCTGTGAATCAATTG
This sequence comes from Echinops telfairi, assembly GCF_000313985.2. Lineage (NCBI taxonomy): Eukaryota > Metazoa > Chordata > Mammalia > Afrosoricida > Tenrecidae > Echinops > Echinops telfairi. The sequence goes on from NW_022103924.1 coordinate 703,169, forward strand.
GAACTTGTTTCTGTGTACAGGTGAGATTCTGCGTGTGCCTTTATCTTCTCTGGATACTTTCAATGAAAATGATTAATACTTGTATGTACAACCAGGATGGAATGTTTCTGAAGAAACCCTGGTTGAAATTCACAGAAGATGTTATTTGGTGAACCTAATATATTTTGGGTTCTTAAATATAAATGACTAAATTCACAGCAATGTTGTTATATACAGGTTATATGCTAGCTCTTGTTTGAAACATACTCTTGAAAAATAGCTAACCTGTCTTAATTATTAAAGTACAGCCTGCATTTAAAAAAAAGAACTAAAGAAAAATTGAAGCTTGAGTTGTAATATTGAAAGATTCTATGGGAGGAGCTTCATGATGGCACCCAGGTAAACAACCCCTAGGGGAGCTCTGGTGAGTCTGGTGTCCGGGAGATCAAATGGAAGCGTTCTGGTGAGTGGGAAAAAAAACCCATGAAGACCCCAGGAGCCCTCCCTGTCTGGGATGTGGCCCTGCTTAGTTTCAAGCCCCAGGTATCTGGGTCCATATACCAGGGATTTCCAGTTGGCTGTGTGACCTTTGTGCCCCTTGGTTGTCACTCGCCAGTACCCACCCCAACCCAGGAACAGGATGGCTATCCTGTAGAGGTCCCCAAGGCCTCCCTGTCTGGGATGTGGCCCTGCTTAGTTTCAAGCCCCAGATAACTGGGTCCATATATCAGGGATTTCCAGTTGGCTGTGTGACCTTTGTGCCCCTTGGTTGTCACTTGCCAGTACCCACCCCAACCCAGGAACAGGATGGCTATCCTGTAGAGGTCCCCAAGGCCAGGCCTGACCACCACATAACAACTGTTCACTCGCAACTTCCACCTGGGGGAGCTGCACCCTTCTCCCATGGTTCCCCTCCCTCCAGGAGGCTAGGTGGTGATTCTGCCTACAAGCTCTGGTCCCTTCCGGAAGCCACCCAGGGCCCCATGGTGTTTGATCTCCCACAGCAAGTTTGATCATCTGCAACTGCAGGCAACCAGCACCAGTACCTGGGTCACCTCCACCCCCATGTAATCGCCTCTGTCAACAGGGCACAGCCTCTACCACTTCCAGGGCTTTTCAGCTCATTGCAGCCCCAACCTCTCCCTGTCTGCACAGAGTGGCACTTGAACTTCTCGCCTACCATTTTCTCGGCACTGCGGTTTCTGGCAGCCGCTGCCCCTCCCAGCCCAGTGCACTGAACTGTGATACCTCAGCATGAGCCACGGGGAGTCAGAACTGCAGACCAGGGCCTTTCAGGCCTGCCTTGCAAGTGCCCAGCCCTCGAGGCCTCAGATAGGCACTTCCAGGGTCTACCCAAGCACAGGGATCATTGCTGCCCCATGTCCTCCCAGTCCATGCAGCGAGTGGAACTGTGGAGAATACATCCCTGGTCCAAAGGGCATCCTTCTCCAAAATCTAGTCTAACTCTGGAACCCAAGGGACCAGCGACCTGGTTCTGGGAGCTCCCCAGCTCATGCCAGCCACACCACCTTAGACCCCAACGGGACCACCACCCACCCATTGGTCCCCTACAGCCCTATCATTGTATCAAGAGCTATCCACCAGTCAAACTGAGTTCCCACAGCTGTCCCCACAAGTGCTCATATTCTCTCATCACTGTTGACCACTGAGTCACTGTGGCACCTGCCTACACAACAGCCTGACCAACCTCCATAGTAGGCCATAAGCCAGCTCTTGAAAACACTGTTACTAGTCACACAGAGAAAGAACGCAAGGCCTCTTGGTCTCCCAGAAATATGGTGCCCAGCTCTTCGAAATCATCACATAAACTACAACACACCACATCACTCCCAACAAGAAAACAAGAAAGATAAACCACAGCATCAGAGCTAACAATGCTCATAGAAGAATCTGACATGGATCTGTCACAAAAAGAAAATTTCAGAAGGCTCATTGGAGTAATACAGCAGATGAGGGAAGCAACACAGACTAAGGATGCAATGATATAGGGTATGAAGTCCATGCACCAAAGGGAAATACAGGGGCTAATGGATGAAGTAGCAGAAGCTGCACACAAGATCACGGATCTCACAAACACACTAAACACATACAGGCTGAGACTGTATCAGTGATCTTGAACACAATCAGGCAGACCTCAGAAAATGAGAAAGACAATCAAACAAGATAATAAAAGAGGTGGAAGAAAACCTGAGATCATTGACTGATGTTATGAAGAGGAACAACATCTGAATTATTGGCCTACCAGAACAAGACACAGCAAAGAAGTCAACAACTAAACTAACCAGGGAATTTCTGGAATAAAACTTCCCCACCCTAATGAATGAGACTCAGTCACTCATACAGGAAGCAGAGAGGACACCAAATAGACTAAGCCCCAGGAAGAGCTTACAGAGGCATAATAGTTAAATTATCCAACTTCAACAAAAAAGAGAAAATCCTAAGAGTAGCAACAGAAAAGAAGACAGTCACATACAATGGCTCTCAAATAAGAATATGCTGAGACCTATCAACAGAAACCATGAAGAGGAGAGAGTGGAGTAACACCTTCCAAAAGCTGAAAGAAAAAACACCTCCCCAAGAATCCTCTACCCTGCCAAATTAACTATTAAGATAGAAGGAGAGATAATGGTCTTCTAGGACAAGGAAAAACTTAAAGACTACACTGCAAGACAACCAAACCTGTGGAAGATCCTTGATGACTCACTATGGCCAGAAGATCAACAGCCACCAAGCACAAACAGGAGAACATCATATAGCCCAACTCCAACAGCAGCTAAGGAGCCGATCACAATCACCAAGATAACATGACCTCAGAGGGATAAGAAGGCAATAAAGAAGTCCCCCCAAAAGACACAGCAGTGATAAGAAGGGTGATAGAAAAACCCAAAACAAAAGGCACAAGATGTCAGCAATGAATCCACAGATTGTGATAATAACTCTAAATGTCAATGGCCTTAACTCCTACACTAAAATAAAAAGACTTGCAGACTGGCTTTGAAAACATAACCCATATGTTGCCTGCAGGAAATACATCTTAAGCTTGCAGACAAGAATAAACTAATAATAAAAGTCTGGCAGAATCTATATTAAGCAAACGGCAACTCAAAAAAAGCAGGAGTCGCAATCCTAATCTCAGAAAAAATTGATCTCAAGGTTCAAACCATCAAAAGAGATAAGGAGGGGCACTATATAATGCTCAAAGAATCACTTTACTAGGAAAAAGTGAGCATAATAAATATATATGCACCAAATTAGAGACCTGCGAAATTTGTCAAACTATTCAAAACATGAAAAAATATATCACAGATTCAACAACTATAGTAGGTGACTTCAATACACTGCTTTCAGAGAAGGATAGATCATTTGGAAGGAAGCTCAGCAAAGAGACCACAGAGCTTAACACTACAATTAGGCAACTAGATCTGATAGACATTTTAGAACGTTCCATCCAAATGCCAAAAAAAAAAAAAAAAAATCACATTCTTTTCAAGTGCGCATGGCTCATTTTCGAAAATAGAGTACATGATGAGACACAAGTCCAGCCTGAATTAATTCAAACACACAGAGATTGCCCACATGTCCTTCTCGGATCACCATGCCATAAAGCTGGAGATCAATAAAAGGACAACCAGAAAAACAAAGGAAAATAATTGGAGGATGAATAATGATCTTCTGTGATGAGTGGGTACCACCCAGACTCAAGAGATCAGGAAGTTTCTAGAAGGTAATGAAAATGAGAATACAACATATAAAAACCTATGGGATAAGGCAAAAGCAGTCATCAGCAGTAGCTTGATAGCAATAAGGACATTTATGAAAAAGGAGAGTGGATACACTCTCACAAAACATCCAGCAACTAGGACAGTCAACAGAACAATCCCTCCAAAAGCAAAAGAAAAGATAACAAATATCAGGGCAGAATTGAACCATTGGGAAGAAAAAAGAATGATGCAGAAGACTGATACAGCAAAAAGCTGGTGCTTTGAAAGGATCAACAGAATCAATAGACCGCTGGCAAACCTAACGAAAGATAGGAAAGAACAAATAGCCAGGATGAGGAATGAAAGAAGAGGAATCACAACAGACCCACATGAGCTTAAAAGGTTAATCACAAAGGACTGTTGAAAGTATGTACTCTAATGAATTCAGCAACGTGGAAGACATGGACAAATATTTGGAAAAACAATCCCTCCCTAGACTATCCCAGACAGAGGTCGAGAACACAAACAAACCCATAGCAAAATAAGAAATACACATGATTATCAAGAAGCTACCAACATAAAAAGCTCCTGGACCAGATGGCTTCACAAGAGAATCCTACAAAGCAGAATTCTACATTCAGGGAAGAACTGACACCGATCCTCCAACAAAGTATTTCAGAGAGTAGAAAAGGATGGAAAACCCCTAAACTCATTTTACAAAGCCAGTATAACTTTGATACCCAAACAGGGCAAGGATCCCACAGGAATAGAAAACTATAGACCAATATCTCTAATGAACATAGATGCAAAAATCTTCAAAAAGATATTGGCCAATAGAATACAAAAGTATATAAAATGAACCATCCATCAGGATCAGGAAGGATTTCTCCCAGGGATGGTTTAACATCCAAAACTCCATCAATACTATACACCACATTGATAAGAAAAAGTATAAGAACCATATGATAATATTTATAGATTCATAAAAAGCATTTGTCAACATCCAACACCCTTCCTAATGAAAATGCTCAAGAGAATAGGAATGGAAGGCCAATTCCTCCATTTAATACTCAATTTAATACAAGCTATCTATGGAAAGCTGACAGCTAACATCATAGTCCATGGAGAAAAGACTAAATTAATCCCACTGAAAAAAGGGGGCCAGACAAGGATGTCCCTCGTCCCCACTTCTATTCACTATCATACTGGAGGTACTAGCTAATAACATATGACAATGGAAGGACTTCAAAAGTATCCAGCTTGGAGAGGAGGAGGTGAAATTATCGTTATTTTCAGATGACATGATTCTGTACATTGAAAATGCCAAAATCTCCACAAGTGGAGTACTGGAACTGATAGAGGAATATGGAAGAGTGGCAGAATACAAGATCAACAAACAGATGTCGATCGGTTTGCTATATATATCAGGCAAGACCATGGAAATGGAGATCAAGAAGTCAGTACCCTTCACAATAGCCAAGAATAAACTGAAATATCTAGGAATTTATTTAACCAAAAGACATATGCAGGGAAAACTACAATAACCTGCTACAGGGAACCAAAAGTGACCTCCACAAATGGAGGAATATCCCATGCTCATGGATCAGAAGACTCAATATAGTAAAGATGTCTATCCTGCCCAGGGCACTTTATAAACTTAATGCTACCCCAATTCAAATATCAACAACCTTTTTCAAAGAATTGGAAAAACTGACCACCAAATTCATACGGAGAAGGAAGAAGCCCAGAATTAGCGGAGAACAGTCCTCAAGAAAGATAAAGCCAGAGGGCTCACTTTACCTGACTTTCACACCTACTACACAGACACAGTGGTCAAAACAGTGTGGTACTGGCATAATGACAGATACATGGACCAATGGAAAAGAACAGAAAACTCAGAAATAAAATCATCCGCATATAGATAACTGCTCTTTGACAAGGGCCCCAAAAGCATCAAGTGGGAGGGTGATGCCCTATTTAACAAGTGGTGCTGGAAACAATGGAAATCCACATGTAAAAAAATAAAACAAAATATCTACCTCACTCCATGCACAAGAACAAACTCAAGGTGGTTCACGGACCTAGAAGTAAAACCCCAAATCATCAGGACCATTAGCAGAGGAATCAGGACAAACCTAAGAACCTTGGCCCAGGGACTACAAAGGCTATCTTCAATAGGGCAGGGTACACACACAGGAGAACCTGAAATCACCAAGTGGGATTTACTAAGGGTAAAACACCTGTGTGCATCAGACTTTACCAAAAGGGTAACAGGACAACCTGCAGACTGGGAGAGGATTTTTAGCAATAACACAACAGACAAAGGGCTTATTATGAAAATCTACAATACCCTGCTAGCCTGCAAAACGAGGAAAACAGTTAACCCCTTCAAGAATTGGCCAAAGAATTTTCACTAGGGAGGAGATTCATATGGCCAATAAACATGAGAAGATGCTCCTGTTCATGAGCAATCAGAGAAATGCAAATCAAAACAACCAAAAGATACCATATAACACCTTTGAGGCTAGCCCAAAGCACAAAATCAGAGAGAAACAAATGTTGGAGGGGATGTGGCTAGATGGGAACTCCCCTACATTGCTGGTGTTCTTGTAGATATGTACAGCCACTATGGAAAATGATCTGGCAATACTTTAAAAAAAAAAAAAAAAGGAAATTGATCTACCTAATGACCCAGCTATCCCTCTATTGGGCATATACCCAGAAGAGGTAAGAAATAAACAACGACCAGTTGTATGCACTCCAAAGTTTATTGTGCCACAATTCACAATCGCAAAGAGTCGGAAACAACCTAAGTTTCCATTGGTAGACGAATGGATCAGTAAACTCTGGCATATACACACAATGGTGTACTATGCATCACTAAAAAGCACTGATGAGCACATGAAACACATTTTTTCATGAGAAGGGTTGGAGGAAGTTATGCTAAGCGAATCAGCCAAACACAAAAGGAGAAGTACAGTATGAGTCCCCTGAAGTAAGTGTAACCAGCACAGTAGGTATAGAAGAGATCTATATCACAACATTCAGGTTGAGGTACAGGGACGAGGTTAGACCAAACCCAAGGAAGTACATGTTGGTCCAACACAACAATGGGGAAAGGAGGGAGGGGGGACAGAGAAAAGGGGAGGAGGAAAGTGAAATGATGATTGAGAGAGCAGGGCACTAACCCACCCAGGGGGATAATACTGGTCTTGCCTCCACAGAATTGGGAGTTGGCATGCAGACTCTACCATGGTGCACCAAACCATGAGGACAACATGACCATGTGGAAGAACGCATGAAAAGAGAAAGCTACAGGCTGGCCCCAACCAGAGCCAACTGACCCCCTCCCTAGAAATAGGTGTGACAGAGAACAACACTAAACCTACAGATTGGAGAGAGGGTCCAACATGCAACACCCACACGGAAGGAAGAAGAGAAAGAGAGAGCTGGACTGGACTGCACACTGGCACACCAGGCCCAGAAGATGATGTGCCTGCCAAGAGCTAATGAGACACAGAAGGGACTGGGCGGCAGACGACAGCTTGTGTCATATTGTCCCCTTACTGGAGCAGACTGTGACAGAGGACATTTCTGGGGTCACATGGTGGAAAGGTAGTGCGGTCTGAACCCCCCACAGGAGGGTGAACCAAGAAGGGAACATACCAGAACAACAGCTGGAGCGAGGCAGAGCTACGAAGCCCCTGAGGAGCCCCCATAAAGGGACTCCAGGCCCTGAGGAGCAGCTCCTAGACAGTCATAAAAGCTAGTGAACAGACCTGGGATTTTTGTATGTTTCTTCTCTCTCTCTCTCATTTTTTCTTTTTCCTCACTTTTCTTCTTGTTTCTTCTCCTTTCACTCTTTTTTAAATCAGTTTGGGCTATGTCATAGTCGGTATGTCCACTTATATAAGATAGTCATGGTAAACATGCTCAAGCATAAAGCAGTGGGACCAACAGTCCTGGGGAGACCTGGGGGGTGAGGGGGGTGGGGGAAGGCGGTGGTGAGCAGGCAGCTCCACAGACAGGGGAACAACTAGAGTATTAGAATCAATAATAAGGAGGAAATAGGGATGGGGTGGGGGGGTTTTCAGAGCAACAGCAAACTAGCTAAGAGGAGGTACCAAGAGACGGAAATAAGGGGAAAGTGGCGGTGGGACAGGAGGAAGGCAAAATGAAGCTGAGGAAGGATGTAGGAAGGAAAGCAATGGATAGAGGTATAAACATCGTGGTGTACATATGCAAATACATTGATTCACAAAAATAGAGGTATTGGCCTATGTACATATATTTATACAGCAATACACTGAGGTAGGGGACAGGCTTTGGGCCTCTCCTCATACCCTTTCGCAATACAAGAACACTTTATTCTACCAAATCGGCAGTCTGAGATGTTCACCCTCTGGACACAATTGCTGAAGTCAAAATGTGTGCATAAGTAAATGTGGTGAAGAAGGCAGATGGTGCCCAGCTATGAAAAGAAATAGCATCTGGGGGTCTTAAAGGCTTGATGCTACACAAGCTGCCATTCAGCAGAGAAACAACAAGTGCACGTGGAAGAAGCACACCACCGGTGCAATCGTGAGGAGTCATAGGGACTGGGTAATAAGCATCAGCAGACACACAACAAACAAACAAACAAAAATATATTGTTGACAACGAGGGGGGTTGGAGCAGAGATCCAAAGCCCATCTGTGGACAATGGAACAATCCCCTCACAGAGGGGTCACAGGTAAGGGATGAGTCGACCAGGATGCAGTAAGGCATTGATGAAACACATTGTATTTCTCTGGTTCCTTGAGCGTTCCTCACCCACCACTACCATGACCCCAGTGCTGCTTCTCAATTCAGACTAGACCAGAACATGTACACAGGTATAGGTAAGAGATGGGAACTCATGACACACAGAATCCAGGAAAAGGAATGGGAATAGTGATACCAGAGGTAGGAGGAAGAGGGAGAGAGGAAGGGAGAAAGGGGAAACCAATCATAGGGATCGACACATAACCATACACCCCTCTACAAGGGGAAGAACAACAGAAAACATAGGGGAAGGAAGAGATATGAAAATAATAACAATGTACAATATATCAAGGGGTTATGAGGAGGGGGACAGGAGGCAGGGAAGGAGCTGATACCAAGGGCTCAATAGAAAGTAAATGTCTAGAAAAGAATGAAGGCAGCATATATACAAAGTTGCTTGATGCAAGGGATGTGTGGATTGTGACAAGAGTTGTAAGAGTCCCCAATAAAATCATCTTTTAATAAACAACAAAAAAAGAAAGATTCTAAAGACACAATATTGAATGATGCAGGAAATATAAAAATAAAATGGAAAGAACACACAGACACTATACCAAAATAACTCTTCGACATTCCACCATTTCAAGAGAGCATGTGAGCAAGAATCAACTGAAAGAAGAAATTCAAGCTACACTGAAAGCATTAGCCAAAAACAAGGCTCCAGAAGTGATGATATACCAATTGAAATGTTTTCACAAACTGAAGTACTGGAAGAGTTCACTCATTTTTGCCAGGAAATTTGGAAGAGACCTACTTGATCAACTGACTAGAAGAAATCTATATTTGTACCCATTTCAAAGAATAGTGACCCAACAGAATGCTCAAATTGTAAAATAATATCATTAATATCACATGCAAATAAAATTTTGCTGAAGAACATCCAATAATGGTTGTAGCAGTACATTGACAGGGAATTGCCAGAAGTTCAGGCAGAGCCAGAAGGAGATGTGGGACAAGGGATATCATTGCTGATGTCAGATGAATCTTGGCTGAAAGCAGGAAACCAGAAAGATATTTACTTGTGTTTTATTGACCATGTCAAGGCATTTGACTGTGTGGATCATAGCAAACTATGGAAAGCCTTGAGAAGAAAGAGAATTCCAGAATTCTTTACTGTGCTCATTGTGGAGCTTGTAAATAGATCAAGAGGCAGTTTTGTCAACAGAATAAGGGAGTACTGTATAG
>NW_022103924.1:713591-722532 GCF_000313985.2 Echinops telfairi
GGTGGAGCAGGGAGGAAGGGGAAAAAATGAGGACCTGATGCCAGGGGCTTAAGTGGAGAGCAAATGTTTTGAGAATGATGAGAGCAATGAATGTACAAATGTGCTTTACACAATTGATTGTGATAAGAATTGTATGAACTCCTAATAAAACAATTGAAAAAAATTTTTAAAAAGAAAGGTGTGTGTCAGAGTTGTATCTTCTCACCATATTTATACAATATGTGTGCTTGTTAGAATAAAGCAGACTGTAGCAACTGCAGGGGGTCCGTAGGCGCAACTGTACAGCAATAATATACAAAGATTCTAATAAAATCATAGAAGATAGGAGGGATAGATAAGAGAGAAGATAAAATAAAGGAGTCAGACACATTTCATAGTAGCATGCTCACCTCTGGGACGGCCATGATCTCAGCATCTAGGTCTGTGCTGAGAGAGCAGGAGGAGAGGAATATATTTCTAACCAAGGTTTATATATACTTAGGGGGCATGCAAGGCCCCCCCTCCCGATTACAGGTAACCACATAGGTCAGAGAAAGGGGTTGTACCAGAGGCAATACAAGCAATGGGAGAGGGGTGATCTAGGGGTATACAAGCAATAGGAAGGGGAGGGACTAGGGGTACACAAGTGACAAGATGGGTGGATCCTAGATTCAAGATGGCAGTCTAAACTTGATCCTCCTTAAGCTGGCTTGACTTTGTCTCTGTACTCTCCTTCAGGGAAGCAATCACTACCTTCATCAGTAGGGTGTGAGCTCCACCTAAGGTGGGACAGACAATAGTGTCTGATTTCTCTAGATGGCTGAATGCCCTCAGGGAGATAACTTCTAAGCAGCTGACCTTACAATGGGCTACCAAGCATCAGACAATCTGGGGGAAAATCCTTTTTCTGTCCCACATATGCTGAGCAAATAATTAGCGAACCTGGCTCATGTGAAGAAGAATGTGGCATCAGAGAAAGGCTTATCAACAACCTTTGCTATACAGATGACACAACTGCTTACTGAAAGTGAGGAGGACTCGAAGCACTGAATGACGATGATTGGGGATTGCAGCCTTCAGTATGACCTACAACTCAATGTAAAGAACACCTATATTTTCACAATTAGACCAACAGGTAGCATCATGATAAATGGAGGAAAGGATGAAGATGTCAAGGATTTTGTCTGGCTTAGATCCACAATCAATGCTCCTGGAAGCAGTCGTCAAGGAATCAAAAGGTGAGATGCATTGAATAAATCTGCTGTGTAAGACCTCTTTAGAGTGTTGAAAAACAAGGATGATACTTTGATGACTACTGTGTGCCTGACCTAAACCATATTTCCAATGACCTCATATGCATGTGAAAGTTGGACATTGAATAAAGAAGACCAAAGAAGTGTCGATGTGTTTGAATTGTGGTGCTGGTGAAGAATATTTAAGGTACCATGGACTGCCAAAATGACAAACAAGTCTGTCTTGGAAGAAATATGGCCAGAGAGCTACTTTGGACGTGTTGTCAGGTGATACCCATCCCTGGAAAAGGACCCCATGCTCGGTTAGAGGGGCAGTGAAAAAAAAAAGGAAGGCTCTCACCAAGATGGATGATACAGTGGCTTACAACAATGGGTTCAAGCAAAATAATGATTGTGAGGATGGAGCAGGATCTGTTTTATTGTTCTGTTGTGTCTAGCTCACTGACTCAATGGTACCTAAGAACAACAACATGGTCAACTTTGAATCCAACCAATTCAATGTGTTTTCTCATTTCCCTGTACTCGACATCCGATTCTCCTGTTTCGGCCTTGTCGTTGTTGTTAACTGCTATCGTTTGACCCCCCAACTCATGGCAACCTCATACACAATGGGAGTGAACTGTTAAGATGATTTTTTTCCCCAGAAATAGACAGGTAGGCCTTTTTCCTACTCTATCTTAGCTTGGACATTCCTCTGAACCCTGTTCGGCATCATAGCAACATTCAAGCCTCCACTACCAGATGGACCATGGTTGTGCTTGAGGTGTCTTGGCCAGGAATTAAGCCTGATTCTCTGGCATGGGAAGTGAGAATTCTGCCATTGAATAGCTACTGCCAACAAACTGATTATAGTGGTGTCAGATCTGTGTCACGAGGATCCTATATAGAATTTCTCCACAGAATTTTCAATGACTAATTTTTGGGGAAGCAAATCACTAGTAATTTTTTCCTAATGTTTCTCATAGTGAACTTGAATCTCTAACCTGTCAGTTAGTAGTTCAGCACAGAAACCATTTGCACCTTTCAGGAAGCAGCCTTGTTTTGGGGTTGAAGCAGTCTTATTCCCCAGTTACTTTAATAGTGTGTTGTTCCAAACTGTCTCTCCCCTTCAAATTCTCTCCCCCAAGAATTCTTCAAATTTGAGGCCCACTTTCTTCATGAAAGATCTTTAATTTTAAGAGGTAATTCTGTTCTCTCCCTTCCCTGAGAAGATATTTTTCTTCTTCATCAAAGGTGGGTGTATATTTTCTTTCTGTAGATATATCATACTTCTTATGAAAATTTCTTTTCATCCTCTCTTTTTATTAATAGCTGGATGCACCTGGGAAGGGAGGTAGATCTGCCTTTCACAACCCATTCACATTCCAGAGAGCCAAACTTGAGTCAGGATGTATTAAATAGTAAGTTCTGAGCTTCTAGTCTCTTACTCTTTTTCATCTTCTTTAAAAAAAACAAAAAATCAAAGCGAGCTGTTTATCCACTTGGCTGTTTTTTATTAAGATGCAAATATGAGGATGAGGCAAAAATCCTCAGTTGCAGAAATGAGCCCTGGGTCAGGTGCCTGGAACAAAATTTTTCACTCTGTGGCATTTAAACACTAAATGTGCAATGAAACTTAAAAAAAAAATTCTTGACATGTCTCTGGTTAGAAAGCAGAGAGACCCACTTCCTTTATGATAGAATGGTCTTTTAAAAGTAGCTTTGCAAATAATTCAGGATAAACAAAGCCTACAATATTCGGCATACATTTTATACTGACTATTCGAGGTTCTGACATCAAGGACTTTCTAATGCTGTGAAGTTTTCTTATAAGATTTTCATGGGAATACAAAGATATTGGAGTACTATGATTTAGATAGATACATAGCTATATAGCTCGCTAGCTAAATAGCTGTCATTGAATTGACCCTGATTCATGGCAACCTCACGTACAAAGAAGGAAGATTGCTCTGTTGTAAATCATTGTTCTGATTATTGGCATGTTCTGATATTGGATTCATGGTTGGGTCTTTTGTGCTAACCCATCCTATCAAGAATGTCACTTGCTCTCACTTACCCTCTCTGTCACCAAACATATCCTCCTCCAGAGATTGATCTCCCCTGATGATGTGCTCAAAGCAAGAGATTAGACAATGTTCTGTTGTGATGCTTTTGCTAAATTTTAGAAGCAGATCATTAGACCTTTCTACGTAGGTTGTCTTAGTTTAAAAACTCCATTGTAGCTCTCCACCATGGGTGACCCTGCTGGTATTTGAGATCCATGTCCCAGTGCAACATACAAGCCACCACAGTATAACAAATTGACAGATGGGTGGTGGAGAGTTTCATTGATAAACCCCAATGAAAGTGCTGAGCATATATTTTCTCAGCCTCTGAATATCCATTCTTAGTGTTGATTTTCAAATACTCTGAACTACAGAGATCTGCTAACTTTTTTTTTTGGAAATTGAACAGATACTTATTAACTTTAATATTATTGATACAGTAGTATTCCAAAATCTTTTAGAAAGCTATGAATTATCTTGACTTCTATGAATGATATATCCCATATTTATTTTCCATCTGTTCTTAGCATTATACATCACAACATTGAAAAGTGTATGTGTCCAAAAGATGATCTGTAGCAAACAGAAACATGATTCTGGCTGCAAACCAATTTCCTTAAAAATCTAGCATGATAGACAAAAACAAGTAGACAGGAAGCACCAAAAGAAGATGGAAGAAATACACCGTTCCAAAAAGATTGGTTAGCAATCAACAATTTCAAGAGGTAGCATGTAATCAAGTATTGAAGGAAGAAGGCCAAGCTGCACTACAAGCATTGCCAAAAAGCCAAACAAAACAAGGCTTCAGGAACTGGAGGTGATAGCAGGTGAAATGTTCAAATGAAATATTACAGCACTGAAGGTACTCACCTGACTATATTAAAAATTTTGGAAGACAGCTACCTGGACAACTGACTGAAAGAAATTGTATTTGTGCTTCTTCCAAAGAAAAGTGACCCAACATAAGGCAAAGATTATGAAACAATATCATTAATATCATATTCAAGTAAAATTTTGCTGAAAATAATATTTTTAAAAACATTACCATAGTGCATCAACAGGGAACTTCTAGTCATTAAAGCTGCATTCAGAAAAGGCCATGGAATCAGAGATAATTACTTATATCAGATGGATCTTGGCTCAAAGCAGAAAATACCAGAAAGATGTTTACCTGTGTTTTATTGAATAAAAAGTCATTGAATGGATGGATTATAACAAATTATGGATAACATTGCAAAGAATTCTAGAGCACTTAATTGTGCATATTTATATCAAGATAATTGTGCTTACATAGGCCAAGATGTAATTGAAAAGAACAAGGGAATTTGTATGATTTAAACTCCGGAAAGTTGTGTGCCAGGGTTATATCCTTTTACTCTACTTATTCAATCTGTATGCTGAACAAATGATCCAAGAGGCTGAACTATGTAGAGAAGAATATGACATCAAAATTGGAGGAAGTCGTATTAACAATCTGCTAGATGCAGTAGCAATCTTGCTTGCTGAAGTTGAAGCACATGCTAATGGAGATCAATAGATTACTCCTCAATTTAAAACAAAAATTCTCACAACTAGGTTAATAAATAACATCATGATAAACTGAAAAGATTGACGCTGTGAAAGATTTCAATTTCTTGGAAGCACAAACAATGCTCATGGAAACAACATCTCAAACAACATATTTCACTGGGCAAGTCTGCTGCAAAATATCGCTTTAAAGCATTAAAAATAGAAAATAATACTTTAAGATTCAGGTGTGCCTTATCCAAGACATGGTATTTGGAAAATATTGTGTTTTGGTGAAAATTTACAGAGTAAATTAGGTTTCCATTAAAAAAAGTTCTATACATATTGTTCAATGACATTAGCTACATTTTTCACATTTTATTAACAATCTTTTTTTAAGTGGTTTTCTTGATATAGTATTCACATATCATATGTTCCTATGGTTAAATTTCATTTAAAATGAATTGTGTACACATAATCACAATCAGTTATAGTGCTCCCTCCCCACTCCCAGATTCATTGTTTGCTTCCCAAATCCCCTCATCCACCTTACCTCCACCCCCCATCCATAAGCATTGCATCAGTTATCAACTCTATGCATCTACCCCTTCGGTGCTTCACAAACTGGGAAACCCACCAATAATGATAACAAACAAAAACAACATAAAATCAAGCCATGGTATTTTCAGGGGCTTCATTTTATGCATTTGAAAGTTGGACAAAGAATAAGGAAGATGGAAAGACAATTGATGCCTTTGAATTATACTATAAACTCATCTGTCTTGGAAGAAGTATAACCAGAATGCTCCTTAAAGGGAAACATGGTGAGACTTTGGCTCAAGTATTTTGGACAGCAAGAGAGACAAGTCTCTGAAGATGATTTGTGGTAGAGGGTTATGCTTACAGAAGTCGAAGCTCAGTGGAAAGGGGGAGCCCCTCACTGAAATGGATTGACAGAGAGTGCCACAGTGCATTCAAGTATAGGAACAAGTGTGAGGGTGGTAAGGACTGTGCAGTGATGTCTACAGGGTTTGAGTGAAAACAGACTAAATGGTACTTAACAACAATAACAAGTACCCTTTTCCTCAGCCTATTGATTTGGTAACTCTCTATAGGTACAATTGAAGATGAAGTGCTCACCTTCAGAGTGACTATTCTGTGTGACTGATTATAAGGACTCTCACTTGCTTTCCTGCATCTTTCTGTGTTACTGAAAAATCCATGGCTGAAATGGAAGAACCCTTTTCTTGTGATGCTGGAGAGAAGCAGGAAGTAGTCATTGGTGTGTGGTATGCAATAATGGAGAGGAATCACAAAACGTTTTGAAGTCACCTTGGCCCTCTGGACTGCATTTTTCATTTGCCCTGGTCCACACCAAAAACTCACTGCCATCGAGTTGATTCAGACTTCTAGTGAACCTATTGGCCAGGGTAGAACTGCTCCTGTGGGTTCTAAGACTATAATTCTTTATGGGAGCAGAAAGGCTAGTCTTTCTCCTGCAGATCAGCCGGTGGTTTCAAATTGCTGACCTTGTGGTTAATAGCTCAACTTACAACCACTACATCACCAGGGCTCTACCGTTTCTCCTGGTAGGCAGACGCAAATCTTTCTTGGAAAAAAAAACCATAAAACTATTCATGTTCAGACCAGGTGAGGTGAGCATGGGCACCCACAGTGGGTGCTGACAGACATGTTGTCAGGATGTCCTACCCACATTATTCTCCTTTGGAATAGCTGATGGGTGTGAACATTCAACCTTTTTGTTAGCAGCCAAACACTTTAAGAATATACCTGTGAATATGATCCTTTATAAAAATGGGATTTTCTGCATTAGTATAATTAGGTTATGTCCCACTGGAGTGAATTCTAAATCTACATTGTAAAAAGACACACACACTAATGGCAGAGACAGACGTATCTACAAGGATTTCCAGCAGCCACTAGAAGCTGAAATAAACAAGGAAGGATTTCCTTCTAGAGTCAGGCTCTGAACTCAGATTTGTAGCTGCAAGAACAGTGAGAATATAAATTTCTTATAATTCACCCACTTTTAGGAACTATTTACAGCAGTACTAGAAATCTAAGCCAGAGGCCTCTAGGAGACGGTGCAGGTTAAGCCTCAGGTGTCTTTGTGAAGGGCTAGCATGGTTATCATCAACTTCCCACCTTGTTGATTGAGTTGCTTTGGGTACTTTGGGCATTGTCCACAAGTTGATACCTGGATAGAAGCTGTCTGCAGACCACTTCAGGGAACACGCCAGAGTTGATCCTGGATCTGCCACCTGTGTGGATGACCTGGAGTACAAGGGTGCTATGGTAAAAGCAGTTACTTCTCCCTCATAGACATTAAGTGTGCTGACTGTCATTAGATAATTCCAAATATAAATTAGACTGAGTGCTCTGTCTGCTATGTATTCACACCATGCCCCCAAAGTTCTAAAAGATGTTCGTAACAAAATACTTCTCTGAAAAATTTTATTTTATTTGTCTAAATTCCAAACGGTTGAGTTTTAATAATACAAATGGAATTTTCAAATGTCGCATTATACTTCTTACCCTTTGATTAATCCTATATACTATATACATGAAGCTTAATTTGGACACTTCCTTGCTATATGGTTGGCCCTAACACAGGTGAAAATAGACACACGGTCATTTTAAGAGGAGGTTCCTAATGACTTAAACAGCACTCGTGAAATAAGCAGTGATAACAGTGACTATAAGGGTAACAAAAGAACTTGAATCACTTCAGGTCTATCTTCCTATGTATGTGGCTTCTTGGGGTGATACAGAGAGCAAACTGTTCAGTCAGTGCAAATTTCCTTTATACTTGAAATGGGTTTATTTTATTACATGATTATTTCTGATATTTTTATCATAGAGGGCAAAACTAAAAATATTCTACTGAATACCAAGGTTCATTGTAGCATTTTCACAATAACCAAATGATAGGATCAACCCAAGCATCTACCATCAGATAAATGGATATTTAAAATGTGATATATACATAGAATGGAAAGTTATTCAGATATAAAGGGAAATTAGCCCTGATACATGGTACAACATGGATAATCCTTGAAAACATTAGGCTGAATGAAATGTCAATCATAAAAGGAAAGCTACTGTATGATCCCACTTACATGAAGTATTCAGAATAGACAAATGTATAGAAACAAAAGTAGATGAGAGGTTGCCAGGGAATGGAGGGAGGCAGGAGTAGAGAATTGGTGCTGAAATTTAATACTAAGTTTCTGTTGGTAACAATCAAAGGCTTTGGAAGTAGGTGGTGATGATGGTTGCACAATATGATAAATGTAATTAATATTGCTGAATTCCAGTTCAAAGGGTTAAAAGAGTAAAAATTGTATTATGTATAATTTATCATAATGAAAAATTTTTATAAACTACTTTTTTTTTTTTTTTTTGGTGACCTAGGGTATTCTTGATTTGTTGAATAAATAGTGGTGCATGGGAAAGTGTGTAATTTCCTGGTGAGGAAAAAAATAAGTTCTGCCATAGGATGTTCAATGCCAGATCTCATGCCCACTTTCTTGCCAATACATACATTGATGGCACTGCCTCTTCCATGATGAGTACGGAAATGAAATACATGAATGCATGCAGACGGTGAGCCCATAGCCTAGTGAGTGAGGTTCTAGGAATTTTGGGTTGTTATTATTATCTTGGGTTGTGTTGAGGAGCCTCTGGGTGATACAAATGGTAAACGTGCTCAGCTACTTACTAAGCAAAAGGTTGGAGATAGGAGTCTAGCTAGAGATGTCTTGTTGAAGCCCAAGCTGGGCTCCTAAATGCAAGGTCAACAATTTGAAACACTAGCTGCTCTGTGGGAGAAAGATAAGGTCTTTTACTCTCATCAAGATTTACAGTTATGTACATATGTAAATATATTTATATATGAGGATGGGGAAATAGATCTATGTGTATATATTTATAGGTTTAGTAGTAAGGTAGCAGATGGACATTGGGCCTCCACTCAAGTACTCTCAATGCAAGAATACTTTGTTCTATTGAACTGGCATTTCATGATGCTCACCTTCCTGACACAATTGCTGAAGACAAAGTGGGTGCATAAGCAAATGTGGTGAAGAAAGCTTATGGAGCCCAGCTATCAAAAGATATAGTGTCTAGGGTCTTAAA
>NW_022103924.1:723561-740733 GCF_000313985.2 Echinops telfairi
CCCCAATAAAATGATTACAAATAAAAAAGATTTACAGTCTCCAAAACCCACAAGGATAAGTTCCACTTGTGGGCAGAGGTAAATCTGAGGTTGGTCAGTTGAACACAAGGTCTGCAGCCTGCTGATGGCTCCTGGGATGATTGGCAGATGAAAGACCAGGAGATGGACAGATGGACAGATGGTCAGGGAACCGGATGCAGATCCAGCTCCAGTAGAAGGTAAAGGAGCAAGAGTGTTCAGCTCTGCTCTAGGTCTCTCTCTTAAACAAAAGGCCACACCCTCACAAAGGTATCATCAGGCTGTGACATGATCTACTCCTCCCTTCACCCACAGGTATCTAGTTGACTTAAACTCTAGCCATCACAAGGTGCCATTTTGCATACAGCTGGAGCCAGAAGTTTTAATTTTCTGACTACATGTAAAAACAAATATTTGCTGAGTATTCCTAGAAGTGTAATAAGGAGACAACTTGTGCTCCACTGCCCATTTGAGCTTCTCAGTTGAGGGTCATCATCCATGCCTGGGTGGAAACTTGGGCAGGACTCATGACCTTTTAGGTAATAGAGTTCTCAGTCACTTTAGGTCACCAACACTCATTATTAATCTGCATTTAAAAAAATTTTTTTTTAGTATGTCTAGTTCCAGCTGTTCTGACTCAGCATCAAATCTTTCCAACTTCCAGTGATGTCAATGGGAGTTACTAATGGGAAGATAGGATCTAGAACTCATGTTTAAAATTTTTCTTTACCACTCCCTCCAAATTTGCCAGAGAATTCCCGAATCTGCAGGACCAAGTGATGTGATAGAGTAATGGCAGAAAAAGGAACGGTCCTCCTGAAGCTGGCATTATTGGCAGGTGGCCTTATGGAAACCTTTTGAGGCCTTATTTATGATTCTCCATCCCCAATGAGCAAGACAGGTCCCTATCTCTTACCAGCTAAATTTCCCTATGGGAAGAAGCCATCACACCCTGGACCACCGTGTCCTTGTACTGTCCGGAGCACACCTAAAGCTCTCAGAGGGACTTAGGGGAGCCCTGTGTTGATTGACCTTAAATAGGGAATTGTCAGACTCCTCCACCATGCTTGCATACCATATCCTTTGGGACAACATGCCTCAACTGGTTTTCACTTTGCTCAGATGGATGGGAAGACTGTGAAGTTGAGAGCAGCTCCCTTATTGCTTTGAGTACTCAGCTCAGGCTGCAGATCAGCCTTACTCCTAGCATGTTGCACCTATTACACTTTGACATATGGGTTGCACTTAGATTTTACCATCCTAGGACATACAGAGCATGCACTCTGGGAACTTGCATTTTCAAAGGGCAGATACAACTGTTTGCAAGAAAGCCTGATTGGGGTACACAGTGACTAGTGCTGCTGTAATTGTGTAGACAAAGAGGAGGATTCTCTCCAGTGGAGGAAGGGGGACTGGACCTGAAAGATCAGAAGGCCTTGTATGCACACACACACACACACACACACGGAATAAAGGTTCAGAGGTGAGAACTGTGTATATTGGGGAGTAGGGACATGAGAACAAAGACTCTACTGTCTATAGGGTCCCTCGGGGTGGCTGAAAGTGCATGGACTGTGTGGTCCATCCTTGAGAAAGGGTAATAGCGGGGCTTGTCTTCCACTGACTCAGTTCTGAGAGGATACATTGCCTAATTGAGTGATTGCTACTGACCATAATCTATCCTTTAGAAGTAACCAGACTATCAAATGACACATTGCATTAAGTAAACCTTTTATAGTGCTAAAAATTGAGGCTATTACTTTGAGGACTAAGGTACATCTGGCCCAAACCATGGAATTATCAATCATCTCATACGCATATGAAAGTTATACATTGAATAAGGAAGACCAAAGAAGACTCAATGCATGTGAATTGTGGTGCTGCTGAAGAACATTGAAAGTACCCGGGACTGCCAAAAGAATGGCCAGGTCTGCCATGGAGGAAGCACAGACAGGATGCTCCTTAGTAAGAAGGATGGTGACAATTTGTCCCATGTCCTGTGGACATGTTTTCAGGAGAGACCAGTGTCTGGAGAAAGACATCATGCTTGGTACATGGAGGGGCATTGGAAAAGAGGAAGGCTCTTGACAAGTGGCTTCATCAATGGCTCAAATATAGCAACAACTGTGCGGATAAACAGGGCCTGGCAGTATTGTGTTCTGTTGTACATAGGGTAGCTGTGGGTCAGAACCAAGTCAACAGCACCTAAGAGCAACAACAGAATATTCTAAGCTCCTCGGAGAAAAGAGGTTACAGAAAAATAATGTGTTCACCTCTTATTTCATGAGTACAATATGGTAGCACTCTACTATGTGGATACTCCATGGTATGCTGGCTGCACCAATTTTAAAAAGTGTTGGGTAATTTAAATAATGGTGGAATTATTATTTAATAACATGTTGAAAATGAGTAAACAAAATCTTGCTATTTTACTTTCCTTCCTTAAATTTAATTTCATTTCCCTGGCTTTGAAGTATTTTTAGGAGCTTTGAGGTAGGAAGTCCATAAAATTTGACTACTTCGGAACAGTGGCTCCTCTTTTCAGGTCAGGGTGCATTCAATCACTAATAAGACTATCTACAAATGTAGATGAGACTTTTCCTTTGATGGCTGAAGTTTAAACATCACGTCAAGAGAGTGTTTGAAGGAAGCTCTACTGAAATGTGACCTTGGAACCTTGGGGACCAAAGCCCTTATAAAGATAAAAACCACATTATTAATGACCACTCCTGTGAAGTTCAGCACCCAAGCTGTGGCTCACAGGAAAATGAGCAAGCTCCAAACCTATGTGTCTTGTTTGGGTCCAGAGAGAAGCCACACACACACACACAGCAGCAAAGTGTTAAGCCACAGTTTTATTAAACCATAGTCACTTCAAAAGAAATGAAGCATGTCCCTGATCATGAGTTGAGAAGGGATGTTGTCTAGCTTCTAGTTTTTAAATGGCACTTTCAAATAGGAGGGGGTGGCCCCTTTGCAGGTGGTCAAGCAGCTTTGTAATCAGTTATTCCGTTCCTCTTCAGATCTCATGCATATTTTCTTTCAGTTTTATCTGGGCTGCTGTTATGGGCCAGAAAGTTTCAGGATTATCTCCGAATACTGTCCGTATTAGAATTTTCACTAGGGCTGGACTTCAAGGTTAAGGTGTTTGTCAAGTCAGTTCTCACAGGGTCCTTTATTCTCCCAGTTCTCACAGGGTTCTTAGCAAGCAGGGCAGAAGCCCCCATTCTGTCCCCGTCGGTTCCTAGTTTAAACATGTGCTTAATCCAGGCCCTGTGTAAATGCACCTGCTTGAAAACACTTGTGGACCACATGCTTGCCTGTGGGAAACTCTTCATCTCAGTTTGAACAGGCAAAGCTGCTGGAGTAGCCTGGCCTAGAATTCTCCAAGTCCTAGTGGTTTTCTGTACAGGACCTGGCATGACACCAACACCCATGAAGGAAAGTCTGCTCCTTGCCGGGCTCCCAGTCTTCATGGACTCTCGGTACCATGTTTCCCAGGCTGGCAACAGGAGCCCAGAGTTGTGGTCAGTGTCTGTTCCCCATCTCTAACCTGCAGACTTAGGAGAGAATCCTCACATCTCTAATTTAGTAGAATTCAGGGCAGTCACTTACCTCTTTTAATTTTGTCCACTGAAAGGTTTGCAATGACGATGTGGCTCCATTTCTTGTAAGTGAAATTGAGGACTCAGGGGTTCAGGGAGCCACTCTTAGGAGCTCCTGCAGATTCACTGCTGAAAATGCCTGACAAGCAGTTCACAAGAGATGGTTCTCAGTAGGATAATATATTCGGGTACCAAAGGCAAACTAACTGGAATAGTTGACAGGAGAAGTGGATTCTAGAAAACCAGGCATGTAATAAGAGACAAGGCGTTAGTATTATGGACCTCAATTTCCCCCAGCTGTAATTGGGGAAGGCTGACACATTCAACTCCAATCACTGTTACTAATTATTAACGCTCAGTGTAAAGTAGTCCCTCAGATGACTATCTAGATGCTGGAACAGGACAGAGTCTAAGAGGTTAAAGAAGGAATGGGAAAGTGGAGTTTCAAAGGGAAAGGATCTATCTACCTGGGCAGAGGACTTTAGGGGAAGCTAGTCCACCTAGCCAAGTGGTGATGGCAACTTGGCTGGAAATTTGGTGCCAGGGACAGCGAAGATTCTGGAGAAAACACAGGTGTGAGGGATTAGGAAGATGTAATAGTTAGATTTCTGTGCCAACATGGATCCACACAGAACTATAGGCAGAGGTTAGCCTGTCAATCAGGTCACTACTTGATTGGAGGGCAGCCGAGATAAATGGCTCGCCGAGGTCAGTCTCTTCCTCTTTCTTCCTGGTGATCAGACCAGCATGCTGCTGCCTGAGTTAGCTTCCTTGCACTACCTGTGGGCTGAGCCAACCAGTGGATCATGGTGGAGTGTATCGTCATGCTGTGTATCACTACACCTCGAGGCTCCATAGCAACCTGCTTTGCTAAGCTACTATGCTACTGGCCTCTCATCTTTCTGCTGTTGTCACCCCACTTGCCTTGTCTGCTGCCTACAACCTGACTTTGCACCTCCTGCCAGCCTTTTGCTGTCTGCTTCTTTGACCATGGAGCACTGGTTGGTGTAACTTGGAAGGACCATCAATATATTAACTGTCCCATGAAAGTGCGTTAGACTGATCCCTATGTATTGCTGTGTGGGCTAATTAGCTGTTGTATTCCTTCTCGCTTTGTAAACCTCCATTTTCCATACATAGTTAAGTTGTGGCTCACCAAGGTTGATTTTGTTTTAAATATTTAAAATATTTTTTTCTCCTGTCCAAGACCCTTTATTCTGATCCTGATCAGAGCAGTGAGTAGCAGCAGCTGGGCACTATCTAGTTCTCCAGAACTAGGAATGCCTCCACCACTGTAAGTCTCCTTAGCACTGAGCATTTCATTTGCTATTTGCATTAATCAAAGGGCAAAGGTCTTTCTCATCCTTGGCTGGATGTAAAAACAATCTAGCTACATAGAGATTTGCAACCCCCTGGATATTTTATTAATGCAGATAGAGCAACAAGAGGAACAGCAGGTGCCTTCTGAGATGCTGGGGCTATGGCAAGAGCTGCCCAGTGGGTCTAAGGAAAAAGAATATTGGTTTCTTTTATTTATTTATTTATATTTTTAAAAATCATTTTATTGGAGGCTCATACAACTCTTATCACAATCGATACATCCATTCATTGTGTCAAGTACATTTCTACATTTGTTGCCATTATCATTTTCAAAACATTTTCTTTCTACTTCAGCCCTTGATATCAGCTCCTCATTTTTCCCTCTCTTTCCCCCACCCACCCTTCTTCATGAACCTTGGATAATTTATGAATTATTATTATTTTTTCATGTCTCACACTTTCCAATGGCTCCTTTCACCCACTTTTCTGATGTCTATCCCCCAGGGAGGGGCCTATATGTAGATCACTGTGATCTGTTCCCCCTCTACCCCCACCTTCCCCATACCCTCCTGGTATCACTACTCTCATTATTGGTAGGGGTTTATCTGTCCTGGATTCTCTTTGTTTCCAGCTCTTATCTGTACCCATGTACATGCTCTCGTGTTGCCGGATTTGTAAGGTAGAATTGGGATCATGGTAGTGGGTGAGGGGAAGCATTAAAGAACTAGAGGAAAGTTCTATGTTTCATCGGTGCTATACTGAACCCTGACTGGCTTATCTCTTCCTTGTGACCCTTCTGTGAGGGGATGTCCAGTTTCCTACAGAGGGGCTTTGGGTCTCCCTCCACACTCCCCCCCATTCACAATGATATGATTTTTTGTTCTGGGTTTTTGATGCCTGATACCTGATCCTATGGACACCTTTTATTTTCTTTTAATAATTAAATCATTTTATTGGGGGCTTGTACAACTCTTATCAAAATACACACACACATCCATTGTGTCAAGCACACTTGTACATTTGTTTCCCTCATCATTCTCAAAATATTTGCTTTCTACTTGAGCCCTTGGTATCAACTCCTCATGTGTCTCCTCCCTCCCCGTCCCCCCTCCCCCATGAACCCTTGATAATTTATAAATTATTATTATTTTGTCATATCTTACACTGTCTGACATCTCCCTTCACCCACTTCCCTGCTGTCTGTCCCCCAGAAGAAAATTGGTTTCTTAATTGTTGCACCACTCTGCCAGCTCACCCCCTCAGATTCAGAAGTACATTTATTTTTGAACTTTTCATTATGGTTTGTGGGACAGTTTACAGAGAAAATCTGTGTCCCATTCATCAATTAATACCAGTTTGTGTTGTGACATTGGTTGCTTTTTCCTCAATGTAACAGTACTCTTTCATGTTCTCACTGGGTTCTGTGTTTCTATTTGTCCTTCTTTCCTGCCCCTTCCTTTCTCTGGGTCTTTTTGGAGGGGGAGTGAGGTCCCACTAAATGATGTCCTTTAGGTCACATATGGTTGATTGATGTAAGGAGTACATTTATCCCATGTGCTGTTATTTACCAGGTAATCCTGTCTTTTGTTTGGCTGAGAATTGATCCTGTGGGATAGGTTCACTCCCAGGCTTGCAGGCTGTCTAAAGTTTGGTGGTTCCACCAGACAAAAAGAAGATGCTTTTTATTATTTTGAATTTTGTTTTAAATATTTTTTCCTCCTGTCCAAGACCTTTTGTTACGATCCTAATCAGAGCAGTTAGTAGCAGCAGCTGGGCACTATCTAGTTCTTTTGGTCTCAGCATTGTGAAGGCTGCAATTCATTTGTTCATTCATTAGTGCACTAGTTCTTTGGACTAATTATTTCCTTGAGTCTTTTATTTTCTTTGACCCCAAGATGAAGAAAACTTACAAGCTTTAGGACTCTACCTCCACTCACCACAGGAGGATGGAAAACATTGTCTTTGTAGATTATTTATACCAATTGACCTAGATGTCTCCCTGAGACTCTTGTCCTAAGACCCGAAGCCCAGTGAAGGTTGAGTCTGGTTGTAGTAAGAAATTTGCATAACTATAGCCCCTATGTGCTCTCTTGTATCCTTGGATACACACAGTTGCAGCACATAATACAAATGTAAAAGTATCTGTGACAAACCTATATATACTTGTGAGTATACTCCTATTCACATTCACACATCTGTTCAGTTTGCATGACTACTTATGTATGTACTCATAGATAGTGTTTGTATTATTATTGCAGGGTTATATATGCAACAATACCCACCTTTGCTGTCTTTTACTCTTGAGCGTTTCCCGGTGTCTTCCTTTGCCTTGGTCATGTTGTGCTGATAATGCTAGCTTTCAAGTCGGCAAACCAGGCTTGGATCTGACCCCCAGTGTTCTCCCAGACTTTCCCACTTCTGCTATCTATCTACGTGAAACTGCAGAAGACATTGCTAACTCCGAGAAAGACCATTCTAACATCCAGGAAACATCCTGCATGGGTTTGCTACGTAACATAACGTATTGCTGTCGGCTGACTTTGATTCATAAGAACTTCATGTGTTCTAGATGGTCTTCAATGGCTGATTTCAGTGACACCTAGTCTAGGGAGCTGTGATGGCGTGGTGTTAACATGCTAATCTGCTAACTGAAAGTTTGACAGTTCAAACTCATGTTCCATGAGAGAAAGCCGTGGCAGCCTTTTTCTCTAAAGACCTACAGCCTTGGAAACCCTAGGGGGGAAATTCTACTCCATCCTATAGGGTTACAGTGAGTTGGAGTTGACTCACCGGCACTGAGTTTGGTTTTGATAATATGCATTATCCTCCTAACATAAGTCTCTAGGTAATGCAAAAGTTTAATGTACTGGAAACCAAAAAATTAGAGGTTCTTGCTCACCCAGAAATGCTTCTCAAGAGAAGACTGTCAATTGACCTCTCCCAAATCAACCATTGAGAATCCTATGGAGCAGTTCTCCTCCGACACCCATGGAGTTTCTATGAATCAGAATGGACACAAATGCAACTGCCACAGGGTGCGTGTTTAATCAAATGGTGATTGTTATCATGCCATGAGTTAGTCTGGGTAGACTAGAGAAACAAAATTCATAGACACTCATGTTTTATAAGAGAGAGTTTAAGAGTAAGTGTACATTAAGAAAGCACCCCAACCCACTGCTACCCAAGCCCGTAAGTCCAACATTATTTCATATGTCTGCCACCAATCTACAAAGTCCTCCTCCATCTGACAAAACACATGCAATGACAACAAACGCAGGAGGAAAGCCGAATCAGTGAATGTGTAAGCATCTCAGTGCTGGCAGGGGTCTCCACGCGGTTTCTCCAGTACCCAGAGCTGCATCAGGGTAAGTCCATGTGCCTTCTCCTCAAGGATGTCTTGCAGGAAGCTGAGATGTCTTGCCAGTTGAGACAGAGAACCAGCACGAGTAGCCCGCATACTGGTCCGACTGTGAGAAAACAAGAGACAAAAAAGGCGAGGCTCGCCAGGCCATTGATCCCTCCGCCCTTCAATGAATCCCACATGTGTTCATCGGCCCAGTTGGCACAATGAAACTTAACTATAACATCCCAGCATCCCCATCTGTGTCAGTTTTTCTCTGGGCTCACTGTGAAGGTCAGAAAGAAGATGTGGGTTTTGGTTCTAATATTTCCAGAGAATAAGAACAAATACCTTTTCTGGTCTATTTAATTTGCCTCGTACAGTGTAGAATTGTCCTCAGGTGGATCTTTAACTGACGATGGCTGGAGATAAATGCCCACATTTAAGTCCTCCAAAGAGGCAGGTAAGAGAGCTGAAGATGGCTGAGTTAGAAGTTCTCTGGCCCGCAGATGTCATGACCGCAAAGCACAAACGTATAGAGCCAACTGAACTTACGCGTGGAATTCTGAGGAAGAAAACATAGGGTGGTACAGCAGGAATGAAGGGTCACTTGCAAAGCAGTGGTGACTCATTATTTGGGGACTTGAGGGTAGGAAATATCAGTCATGTACTTCCTCTGGGTTAAATCCAATACTATAAGAGTTCAACCTGTTTAGATATTTTCAGGTGTTTGGGTATTGGTACTTGTTTTCCCTATGAAATCACAACACAGAGGAGTGGGATCTACATAAAAGTTGTGGTTTTCAATCTTGGATGAACTTGAAATCAACTAGGAAGCTTTAAAAATGCTGATTCTTGGGCTTTTCTACTAAGGTTCCAGTCAATTGCTCTGGGGAAAAGACAGCACTGAGCATCTTTCAAAGTTTCTGTGAAATTCTGATACACAGATTAACTGGAGTACTTCAGATTCAAATCTTGATATTCAAAGTTATCAAGAAATAAAATATTGACTGTTAGGGGTTAGGAGTCTCCAACACCCAAATGGGTCCTCAGGAGTGACTTTGAGATTGTGGAAAAGATTAGAGACAAACAGGCCACAGGGCACAGGGGCTCCTCATCCCATGCCAGGACTGAGAGAGTGGATGTATTTCCCAAAGGGTAAATGTAATGGGGATTACAGATCTTTTATAGCATGCATGTCGCACTGCATACATAGCGCATAGTCAATGGGTAATAGCATAAGCAGGTAACATAATAAACCAGCAATTAGGTGGGTCATCATATTAACCTAGTGCTAGTTGATCTCAAACCCCACTGAGTCCTCCCTAAGGGTTTGCTACATTGTACGTGCTTTGGCTATAGAACCGGATTGCTCTTATCTACAGATAACCTCCAGGCACAGGGAATAATCAGACCACATTAGACAGGGTTTTTCTTTAAGAAAAAGCCAGCCAGATCTTAGTGAAAAAAGGCAAAGAAAGGAAAAAACTCCTGAAAAGCAGCTACCAGTTGATTTTATGGAAGGGGATTCCCCTTTCAAACAATGACCCTATCCATACCTCCTCTCCACATCCCTATCCATAGATCCAGATCCTCACCAATCTCAAGGTATGGGCCATACTGTAGTTGTTAAAAACTTTTTTAATGTTGTGTTTTTTATTTAAATTATATTATTTAACTCTGAACTTATTTACTTTGAAATTTCTGTGTAATGTTCTATATATAAAAAGGCAAGGTTAGGGTAACAACTTGGTGGTCAAGAATGGATTAATCTATTTTCAGTTATTTCTTATGGGAAACATTGATTTGAAGCTCGACTGCATCACATCTCAATGCTGTAGAACAAATTAGTGTTGAGGTCTGGGGTTCTACTGCATGAGACATCTTTTATGGCAGTCCCTTTATGACAGCTCTCTAATGAAGGGTTATTGTTGGGGGCATATCTTTGACCTGGAGAATGTGTATTTGAGAACATTTCTATCTCAGAACAATGGAAATCTTTCTCAAAATAGGGCTAATTTTTCTGAGCCCAGGGTTGCGAGGGTAGAAATAAGGCCAAATACATTCTACCAGTTTACAATTGACCAATTCTTGCCCTATCAACAATTATATTTAATATCATTATTCTCCTTTGTAACTACAACCAGTATAAACTTCATTTTGGCTAGAGACTTAGGGCCTTGATTGAGAAGGGATGATAAACAATACTTGTAGGGAGCCCAAGGAGAGAATAAACTTGATTTTATATTCCTGGGTAGACACTATGAACATGTTCTACCCAACCTCGGTGAGCCATGACAAGGACTAAGCACTATGATAGCCTTAGATGCTGGCCTTACAGGGAACATAGCAAACCCAAATGACCAATCCCAGAAGGACTCAATGTGGAAACCTAACTAAATAAACTGGTTCCCTACCTCAAAAATACCTGTACCCTTGAACTTAGGACTAAAACAGTTTGACGGGAGAGGAAGCAAAGGATGGCCACTCCAACACTGTGGAAATGGTGGTCACAGGACCTTGGGTGGGACCCCTGGCTTAGTGGTTGTCCAATGTAAGGAGACCCAGAACCACTATATTTTAAGTACCTCAATCTCCTCCCCTTGCATGAATACAACAGATTTTAATCTGATAGGCAAGGGTCTTCACTTGTAAGAAATGATACAGGAAAAATTCCCCTAGCATCAGTCCCCATGCTAAGTGTAAATAGAGCCCAATCAATTAAGAAATCAATCTGTACAAAGCAACAACTCATGGATTGCAGCTTGCAGTTGGATTATACTTGCATAAACTCCGCATAACAATAGTATCTTAAATTCTATGTCACTGGATAAAGTATTGATATTATCAATACTTGACCAATGATTACCATAGGTGAAGGAGGAAGAGTTTTTGCTTAGGGTAAATTGAGTATATGTTAATGATGCCAGAATACATTGGGAAAGAATATCAATAATGGTTGTACAACACCTTATAACCCAGGAGAACAATTGACAATGTTTCTCATTTTTGTTTGCGCCTTTTTTTCCCACTGCCACTTGTTAGTTAATTTTTGTTGCTCTTCTCCTTGTTAGTTTTTATTTTTGTCATAATATGACTACCAAAGTAAACCAGAGTCATTCATAACATATGGATATTCGTATTATGGATAAGTAGATGAACCTGGGACTCCTACATAATTCTAGCCCCAACCCAAAAAGTTATTACTCATAACATGAACCCACTCAATATTTTCCTTATTGAAGAGATCACTGAAGATAAAGGTTCTACAGCAAAGTGTGGTGAAGAAAGCAAATGGTGCCCAACTATCAGGAATAGTGTGTGGGATCTTAAAGGCTTGTATTCAAACAAGCAGTCATATGTGAGGCGTCAAATAAGTCTACATAGAGGAAGCACACCAACCTGTGTGATCCAAAGAAGACAATGACAAAATCCACATATGATGAAGGGAAATGTATCAGAGCTTAAATTATGAACAATTTGTAGAAAGCTGTAGAGGACAGTGGGAACACAAAATCCATCTGCAGAGTGTCTAGCCAGATTAAACCTCTGGCAGATTCTCTCTAGCCACAGGCCAGAGACTCAAACAGCTTTACTGTAAGACAGAGATTATAGTAAACTTGATTTTGGTGGATCAAATCATGGCATACCGTGATACTTGGTCAGTTGACCTCCCACTTAGCCCAACCTGAATTTGCTCTAGGCTCAAGTATTTCTTCCTTGTTACAAGACAGAAAAGATTTTTTCTGGCTTTTTAAATGTTGATGGTGGTCTTTTCTTTCTTACTTTTGATTTTTATCTTTATATTATATTATTATTTTCTTCTTTCTGTTTTTATTTTTTATTGTTTCTATTGGGTTTCCCAGTTTGTGAAGCACAGAAGTAACTGATGCAATGATTTATTGTATATATGGGGGAGTTGTGGTGTGGGGAGGTGAGGGGACTTTGGGAGCTAACAGTAAATGGTGAGGTGGGAGGGAGCATTAGAACTGATTATGATCTTTTAAAGAGTTCTTTTAAAAATTGATTTAACTATGGAAATGTATGATATTTGAACATTGTATCAAGAAAACTACTTAGAAAGAAAGAAAGAAAGAAAGAAACCAAACTTGACCAATGGTTACCACAGGTGAAGGAGGAAGAGTTTTTGCTTAGGGGAAATTGAGTATATGTTAATGATGGCAGAATACTTTGGGAAAGAATATCAATAATGGTTGTACAACACGAAGAGTATAATCAATGATATTGAATTGTATATGTTGAAGTTGTGGAATTGGAGAATGTTTGTTGTGGAAGAGTTTTTGCCACAATTAAAAAATAATTACATGAATAACAATGGGTACAAGGAAGAAGAAAATATTCTAGAATTGATTGTGGTGATGATTGTACAACTCTTCTTCATATGATTAAATTGTTGAATTGTATGACACATGGATGAAGTGTCAATAAAGCTGTTAGAGAGAGAGAGACATTTAGGGCTCTGAGAAGTCAAGTTCTTTTACATGCGCAGGGCATGTCTCCTGGGTGGCAGTCTGACACCTTAAGAGAGTTTAGTGATTTGCGGCTAGAAGTGAAAGAAGTGAAAGAAGACATTTCTAGAGGAGGTTTGTGTGTTGCTATGATACTGAGCTATGAGGGGATTTCATATCGAGATAGACTGGAAAGAAGACCTGGAGATCTAGTTACAAAAACCAGCGAATGAAAACGCTATGGATTATCATGTGTACTGAACAGTGGATTGTGATTATGATGTGGGACCAGGAAGCATTTCATTTCATTGTGCGTGTGCTCGCCAAGGGTTGGTGGCCATCTGGAGGGTAGCTAACACTAGTTTAAACAGGTGACTTACCATGCATTTTGCTTTAATATTTGAATCCAACTTTGGTAGCCTGGGATTTATCAATTCTGTCCTTGTATATGGTTGCCTCACAGGGAAAATCTTTGCTTTATCCCATTCCAGAGGTGTGTTACAGTGAATTCAAAACTCTGTCTTCTATCTATGTACCAGGACATCAAACCAAACCAACAAGTAACCAGACAAGCAAAAAGAAAGCACAGCCCCTCTGTTAGCACGACGATTGTGACTAGATACTGGTTTTGTGAGACTCTCACTGCTTCACATGCCTAGACCTTGTGATCACATCAGACCAGTGTGTGTGTCCACTAAGTGCTTATCAGTGAAGCGGAGGAAACTCTTCCTATCTCTTATCATTTACATCACACAAATACAAGCCTACAAAATGACAGTCAGACTATCATAGAGTATGTGTTTGGTTGCCACTGGCCATGCTGCACTAGCCAGGGAAGCAGCATTGAGCTCCAGAGTTGCAGTATCCCCTGGGTTGGTATTCAGACTGCTGTGTTCTGACCTCACTTCCAATCTAACATTCTGATATCAGCTAGCTACCCTGTTCCCACCCAGTTGCTACCAATTTTTGCTTTACGAAATTCTGCTTTAGGAAAATCATGCCTATGAATTCCCTTCAATAACTTTATCTTAAAATGGACTTTAATAAAAAGCAAGTCTAATTTGGGACATTTTGTATTCAGACCCAGTAAAAATGTGACTAGGAATACAGAAAATGGTAATTTTCTTTACTCTAAATCTCCAGTCAAAGCCATTCATTGTTCTGGCAGCCAGCAGCTTAAGGAGGTACCAGGCATAATGGAATGCAGGACTCTGCTGTCCAGCACCATCCCCATGATCAGTTATAGAATAGACCATTGGGATCCACAGGGTTTTCATTGTTGACTATCAGATGTAGCTTGTCATGCCTTTTCTGTTAGTCCATCTTGGTCTGGAAGCTAGCTCCTTGTATACCTGTTCAGCATTGTAGCAACACACAGCTCTCCAATGACAGATAAGCACACCTGCACATTAAGTGCATTGACTGGGAATTAAACCAGGTATCCTGAGTAGAAGGATCATTGCTATTGAGTGACATGTTGGGCTGCTAATCTCATAGTCAGCAGTTTGAAATCACCAGTCCCCTAGAGGGAGAAAATGAGACTGTCGGCTCCTGTAAAATTGTACAGCTTTAGAATTCCTAGAAAGTTGTCCTACTCTTGTCCCATATTGTCTCTATGAATTAAAATGGACTCCATCGCAGTAGATACACTGCATGAAGTTGAAACTTCTACCATTAATCCATCACTGTACTCGAAGCATCCACAATTTTTCCTAAAAGAATTTACTTGCAGGAGTCGATGAACATTTAGCTCGCTAGAGGCATGGGAAAGAAATGTTCTGGTCTTATCCTGGTCTCCACATTTTTCCTTCTCAAGTGTGGTAGGTTAGTTGCATGACCAATATTGGTTACCAAATTTCCCACTTGCTCTTAATAACACCCTTCTTTTTGTCCATTCTCCCTCCTCCAAAGACACCACATTGGATGTAGTTTTACTTAATTACTGATAATCTAGCTTTGGTTTCAGATTTTTTTGACGTGGAAATTGGATACTCTTTAATTTCAGCTATGGAATATGTGACCAGAGAGACTAATTTGCAAAAATAACAGCCCACATATTTCAAAACAGTAGCATTTACTTTGTCAGCCCATACTTCTGACTAGGAAGGCTGATGCACATACGAAATATAACATATAAGAACAAGAGAGTCACTTTGACAAAGCTGTTCTGGGTCTTTGAATAAGGCAATTCTCTGCAATGGCCCATGAAAACCACACATCTGTTATGAGCCTTTATGTTATATTTCATCATGTGTGCTAGCCTTTCTTCTTTGAGGTCACTGAAGCTCTTGGCACGCTTCCTCTTCATTCTGATCAGAGGCTCAAACCTAACTGGTGTTTCCAGATTAATGGGAAAATCTAGAAAACTACTGTTTGTAGCCAGAAACACTGGGCCAGGAGAAGTTGGGAATCATTGGGGCTAGGGTGAGTGATCAGGTACTCACCTTTCAAACCAGGCTCTGTTCTCTATATTCCTTATTGCATTCAGAGGCAGCGTGGCTCCGGAGAACACACAGATAGCACTGGGTGGAATCAAAGAAAGAATTGTGCTGGGAGGGAGAGCCTCATCTATCAAGACTGGTGGTCGTTGCACATTTCTTCCACTTGTGCAATATCCTGCTTCCTTTCAATGGCTCATTGGAGATACTCCATGTGCCATGTGCCACTTTCAATTTTTCCGTGATGATATTCCAGAAGACTAGTGATTCCAAACGGGGAGCTCATGAAACTGGAGGAGCCTTCTGTGACCACAGTTCTGGGGCATCCTCTTCATCAGCTTGGGATCAAGGGGCTGGGGATGAGCAGACAACAGGATTCTGTTTCTAATTTCCAGCTTAGCTCTGCATCTGACTGTGGGTGGTCCACATTTTATTCCAATAGGAAGATCAAGGTCCACTTCAGTACTTTGTTGCTGCTTTTAAGAAGTAGGGGGAACCAAAGACAGACTTCTGAAATACTAGTAACCCTGTCTTTTGTGTTGTGTTGTTTGTAAGTTTTGAAAAAGATGGTGTAGGAAGACCCAGGATGTGACTCTCCCCGCATTTATCGTCCTTCCTCACCAGATACCCCAGTCAAGTGTCTGAGGGTTGGAGGATGAGCAGTCTTGGGAGGGTTTCTACAGCTGAGGCTGCAAGGTAGATGAATTCTTTTGAGCAACTAAACTTGGGTCAAAGCTCCTGGCAGAGATCCCAACTCACTTCCCTTCCCCTTGGGAGGGTGTGTGTGAGAGTATGTTGTGATGGATCTGTTTATCTTGGAATCTATTCGCCTTCCTCCTATCTCCTCTGTGTGAAAACAATTGTAACAAGCTTCTGCCTGTCTCTGCTCTCAGAATTGTCTGCATTTCTTTTCCTTTCCTTGGAAAGCTGTTGCTGTGGCACTAGGTGATCTTGTAAAGAGGCCTTTGTTCTGAAGTTTTGTTCTGAAAGTAGCCGTGTGAGTACTTTCCTGAGATGGGTAAAGCATTCAGTTTCTCAGGGATTGCATAGTGTTTGGGGGCATAAGGTAAGCATGGGAAGTTGAAAAGGATCAAGTCCCAGGGGTTTATGTTTATATTTCTGGTTTTTGAGTCAATATTCTTTGAGTTCTTGCCCAGTTTTCTCTGTATGAGAAAAAGGGCTAGGCTTGAAGTGAATAGTAAGAGAACTCATAGAATGGTATCACTTTGGGCAGAAGGTTGTTACCTGCGTGGCAACTCCAAATACTACTGTTCTTGGGAGCTAGAAGGCTAAGGGAATTGCCTGACGTGACTCACTCTCAGTCTCCATTTGGCTCTCTGTATGTTCCAGGTCCTGTAACTGTTAAACACTGAATTGTGTTTCACCAATGTAGGTGGCCCCTATGAAGGTGTAAGTAAACCTGTTTGGAAATAGAGGTTTTCTCTTGCTATGTAAATTAAGTCATACCAGAGTAGGTGGGTACTAAGTCTATTTATGTCAGAGTTATAAAAAGACCAGAATAGATATACAAAAAATAGATGAGAAAAGACAGATTCTATGAAGGGGTTAAAGGGAGCCAAGTAAGAAACTAGGGCTATCAGAAAGAAAGGAACAGACATAACCAGGACTCTGATTTGGATTTCCAACATCCAGAAACATCATAGAATATATTCATATTCTTTAAAGCCACTACTTGCAGTATTACTAGGAAATTAGGACAAACACTGAGAGCATGAAGCAATCAGCAGCTCAGTAGACAGTAGACAGGGAAGATCAACAGGGATGTAAGGATGCCAGGCTGTGCCAATGTGGTCCCTGTTCACTGCTGCCACACTGCTGAGCTAAGAGAGGAAAAGGTGGTTTGGCTGAGATCACTACATATCTTTCGGTTGTAACAAATGTACCACTTACCTATAAAGTCAATTTCCTGTGAGTCAGTTCCAACTCCCCGTGAGCCCATATATATGTCAAACTAGAATTGC
>NW_022103924.1:742862-744523 GCF_000313985.2 Echinops telfairi
GGATTCAGTGCCATCCTTTGAAATAACTTCTCAGGGGAGCGGCAGGCATCCACTTAGCATTTGGGACTGAGGCCAGCCCTCGAGACCATGGCTGGTTTTTTAGAAGTAGATTAAGAAAATGCTTAACATTTATAGAGGCTCCAAGGGGAAAACATATCTGGTATTACATTCCTCACTGGACATTCTTGACCTAGTTTCTAACCAGCTCCTGGTGGCCCAAGCATTGTGCCATAGACAATTAAGATGATAGACTCTTAGCAGAAGGACCCATGTTGGAAACCCCACTGAGGGAATTGGACTTTACCTTCAAATCACTTGTAAGAGCATGGAAAAAATTAAATACTCCCTTGAACTTACAGTGGAAGTGCCCTAGTGGGAGAAGAAACAGATGATTGAAATCCCAAGGGTCAAGATTTGTTGGACTTTGGGTGAATTTGAATCTATTGCTTTGAGGGTCCCCAAAGAATGGTGATTTGCAACCAACATATACTTACTGCTTTCATACTGTCTCTCCCTTTTGTATGTGACATGTACATTTCTATTGTTAGGAAGATGGGGAAAAGCAACCTCCTATTGGGAAACAAACAAAACAAAAACAAAAGCCTTATAATATTTATCTAGAACCCAAGAAGAGAATATACCTGGCATTATATCATTATTTAGACACTTTTGATCTAGATTCTATCCAGCCCTTGGTGACCAGACCATGTGCTGTGGACTACTGGGGCTTTAGCCTCTGTACTTGTTAGGCACACAACATCCTTCATAGGCCATACCAGAGGATTCCAAGTAGAAACCCCATTACGTGAACTGGGCTCTGCCTCAAATTTACCTGTAGCCCTTGGACTTAAGGCTGAAACTTCATAGTGTGAGAAGAAATAAATGACTGCTATCCCAAGGGTATAGAACTGATTGTCATTGACACTGGTCTAGATCTCTTGCCTTAAGGGTTCCCAGTGAATGGTGGGCTGGGAATACCAGATACTTACTATTTTGCCTTCATTGATTTATTGAAATATGTGTTAATCTGGTAAAAGTGGTTCTGCTACTATCAATGAATCTTTTTGAAAACTTTGTTTTGGGATGTGGTTCGAACTGGAAAGGTGAAGACCCATGGCCCAGAGAAGATCAGAGGCGGTGAATAATAACTCTTCAAGTCTGCAATAAAAAAATGATCTCCAGGGGTAGCGGGGGAACGGGGCACTAACTCAGCCAAGGGGAGGGTGTTGTTTATATCTCCACAGGAGAGGTAGAGAGGGACCAGACTTCAACCCAGCATGCCAAGGCATGAATGCAACATGCAGGCATGAAGCAGGGACCCAACAAAGAGGTCTGCAAGGCCGGCCCCCAATCCCAACTACATGGGCACCCCCTACCCCCACCCCCCAGAGGAATGCACTTCAGAGGACAGCACCGAAGCGGCAGCTCAGGAAATGGGGCACATCTGATCAGGAGCAAACAAAGAGGGAAGGGCTTGTGTTATTGTCCATGCATGTCTTTATGGACAAGATATGTGGGATGAACAATCCAGAGAGAACCATGAGACTGAAAGTTGGGGTGGGGGAGAACATGGGAGAGGGTGAGATGGGGGGAAAGGAGGGGAGTGCCACCAAGCCCAGGGACAAGGGAAGAAAAAGAAAGAAAATTGATGGTGAGGAGGG
>NW_022103924.1:745894-759205 GCF_000313985.2 Echinops telfairi
TGTTGTGAATGGAAAGGTGGAATATTTCCTAAAATGGAAGGGATTCACAAATGCTGATACTTGGGAACCTGAAGAAAATTTAGATTGTCCAGAATTAATTGAAACATTTCTAAAATCTCAAAAAAGCTAATAAAGAAAAAGATGGTACAAAAAGAAAGCCTTTATCTGACAGGGAATCTGATGACAGCAAGTCAAAGGAAACAAGAGATGGTGCTGACAAACCAAGGGCTTGGCCAGAGGTCCTTAATGAGTAACTGCTGTTACAGACAGCAATGGGAGGAAAGCTTGTAAGCCATATGCTTTTAAATCAATAAACTATCTGGTAATTAATTAAACAACTTTTAAAAATCTATCAAAATTCATACCTACAATATCAAATAAATGAAACTTTATTTGCAAAATCCCCTGAGTGAAAAAATCTTACCATTACTCAAAACCTCCCCACCCAAGTAAGAAAACTAGACTAATATTGGTATGTCTTCAAGGTTTAGTTAGGTGGGCATTTGTTCCTTTTAGATAACCATATATTAACAGAAAGTTGAAATCTGTGTTATATTGACTAAAAAGCTGTGATTCATAGAATGCCCAAGACCTTGCTGGTGAATGTCTAAGAATCTGGCTAGAGATGTTGCTGTTTAGGACCTGCTGGCATAAATGGGTGAACAAACATAATTTCAACTACTGACCTGCATGGTTTGTTTTTTATCCCAATCCATTCTTTACATGTAGATGTAGGTTCAATCTTCTCAGTATTTGGGGTACTCTAGCTCAGTGAAAGCCATGAAAAATAACTGTAGTAATCAGAATGTTGATTCAATTTTATATTGTTTACTTTATTGTCAATACTGGTAAACCATGGTCAATAAATAGTTTTATATTTAAAAAACAGATAAAAGAAAGTTTTGCCTTATCACCAACTTCCATTGTTTGTGTCAATAATGTCCAGTCATTTAAGGGTTTAATCTCTACAAGTCAATAACACATGTTTTATGGTCATAACCAGCCTCTACTTGTAAAATTTCCTTTTCTCATCTGTGCTTTAAATTTTATACCATTGGCTAATTTAATGATAGTACCAAAAGAATTCCATTATGCCCTAGGGAAATGATTGATAATGTTCAATAACATAAAATGACAATTATGTTTCTAAGGTGAACCTGAAACCTATATAAACCATAGATATTTGAATGAATTTGGGACTTGCACTTAATTTGAGCCCCAATTTAAGAACAATAGTTCTTATGATGTGGCCTTACTTGATACTTGCACTCATGATGAAATCACTGAAGATATTGGTGCTACAGCAAAGTATAGTGAAGAATTTAGGGGACACCTGGCCATCAGAAACCATAGCATCTGGGATATTAAAGGTTTGTCTTCAAACAAGTAGCCATCTAAGTGAGGCATCAAATAAGTCCACATTAAAGAACCACACCAACCTGTGTGATCCAAGAATTACAAATAATAAAATCCAAATCTGACAGAGGTACTTGTATCAAAGTTTAAATTGTGAACAACTATTTTTCAGAGGGCTATGGATTACAGTGGAAGTTTAAAATCCACCTTCAGGAGGGCCACACGAGAAGGACTTATTTGGAAGCCCGAATGAATGAACTAGGACCTACCTCAAAAATATCTATACCCTTGGACTTAGGACTGAAATACCCTGATGGAAGAGGAAGCAAAGGATAGCTACCCAAAATTGTGAAAATGGAGACTGTTGGACCTTGGATGGGACCCCTGGCTTAGTGGGTGTCCATGAAAGGAGACCCAGAACCACCATATATTCAATAACTCAATTATCCCCTTGCATTAATCTGACAGGTTTTAATGTGAGAGGCAAGAGTCTACCCTTGTAAAAAATGATACAGGAAAATCTGCCCTAGTTTCCACCCCTAGTATACAGAAGAGCTCAATCAATTAAGAAATCTATCTGTACAAAGCAACAACTCATAGATTGCAGCTTGCAGTTGGACTATACTCGATAAACTCATATTAACAGTACCTTAAATTTTATGCTATTGGATAAATAATTGATGTTATCAATGTAATCACCCTACACCCTAGGGCAGTGGTTCTCAACTTTCCTAATGCCACGACCCTTTAATACAGTTCCTCATGTTGTGGTGATGCCCCAACCATAAAATTATTTTCGTTGCTAATTTGTAACTGTAATTTTGCTAAGGTTATGAATCGGGTGACCCTGAAAAAGGATCATTCGACCCCCCAAAGGGGTCATGACCCACAGGTTGAGAACCGCTGCCCTAGGGGGATACTTGACCATGTCTTTCTTTTCTTAAGTTTTTTGTTTTGTTTTTGTTCTTCTAGGTTTGGGTTTTGGGTTTTGCCATAATATGACCGCTAAAGTAAACCTGAGTCATCCATAACCTGGGGACAAGAAGATGGATTCTGGACTCCTACATAAATCTAGCCCTAGTCCAAGAACAATTAGTTCTTATAACATGTCCCTGATTGATACTTGCCTTCATGAAGAGATCACTGAAGATAAGGGTATTACAGCAAAATGCGGTGAAGAAAGCAGATGGTACTCAACTATCAATTGGAATAGTGTCTGGGGTTTTAAAGTTTTGTATTCTAACAAGTAGCCATATAAGTTAGGAATCAAGTAAGTCCACATGGAAGAAGCACACCAACCTGTGTGATCCAAAGATGATGATAACAAAATTCACAGATGATGACAAGAAAAGTATCAAAGCTAAAATTATAAGTACCCAATTTGTAGAAGGCTATGGAGAAGAGTGGGAACCCAAAATTCATCTGCTAAATACCTACTCAGATTAAGCCTCTGACAGATCTCCTCTTGCCACAGGCAAGGGACTGTAACAGTGATTCTATTAAACAGAGATTATAGTAAGCTTGATTATGGTGGATCGAACCATGGTATAATATGATGCTTCGTCAGTAGACCTCCCTCTTAACCCAACCTGAACTTTCTCTTGGCTTAAACATTTCTCGCTTATTCCACAGCAAAAATTTCTTTTCTGGCTTTTTTAATGTTGATGGTAGTCTTCTTTCTTATGCATTATTTTTCTCTATATTGTTATTACTTTTTGTTTTTATTTTTTGGTTAGGTTTCCCAGTTTATGAAGCACAGAAGGAGTTAATACATAGAGACAATAACTGATGCGATGGTTTATTGGGAAAGGGGTGAGGTGTGGAGGGTGAGGGGAATGGGGAGCAATCAATGAATGGGGGATGGGAAGGAAGTATTAGAACTGATTGTAATAATACATATACAACTCTTTTAAAAAGCGATTCAACTATGAAAGTGTTTGATATGCAAATATATGAAGAAAACTACTAAAAACAGACAAACTTGCCTTGTGGTTAACATGAGTGAAGGAGGAAGGGTTTTTGCTTAGGGGGCATTGAATTTCTTTTAATGATGGTGGAACAATTTGGAGAGGAATATCAATAATGGTTCCACAGCACAAAGAGTATAGTTAATGGTGTGAATTATACATGCAGAAGTTGTTGAATTGGAGAATGTTTTGTTTTGTATACCTTTGCCACAATTAAAAAAAATAATTACACTGATGACAGTGAGTGTAGAGAAGAAGAAAGTGTTCTAGAGTTAATTGTGGTGATAATTATACAGTTCTTCTTGATATGGTTGAGCTGTTGAATTGTATGATGTATTTGTAAAGTGCAAATAAAATTGTTTTTACAAAATCCACCTGCATGGTCCACACAAGAATTAAGCCTTTGATGAATTCCCTTTGACCATAGTCAAGAAATGTGAATAACCTTGCTGTCAGCAGAGATCATTTTAAGGTGATTATGGTAGATAATGTTAGATTAAAATGTAATGTCTTATTTTATTTCCCTTTTTGCCCATGTAGAAATTGTTCCAGTTTTGAAAATTTGAAGAGGAACCGTACATGGATTAAACCTCCAGTGAATCTGCTCTCACCATAGAACAGGGATATGAATAGACTTGTTCTCATGCATTGGAATGTGGATTATTGCAAAGGTAGTTGGGTTACAATTTAACACCTTATCCTTTGATCTCCCCTTTGACCCATTTTAAAGCTGTTCTATTTTAAAATTATTAATTAATTCTTCCTTTTTGAGCTTTATCTCTTTTATTTTGTTATTGTTAGTTATCTTTGGGGGTAAGAAATGTTTTTCTGTATATGAAATACAGGTTAGGTAAATCAATAGAGAAAATAACTGGATTAATGGTTTCTGGCAGTATGGTGAAAGAGATTGGAGGAGATGAGAAGCTAATAGCCATGAGTAAGAAATAAAAAAATGTTCTAAAATTTATTGTGGTTATGATTGTACACCTCTTCTTGATATGATTGAACTACTAAATTATATTCTATCAAGACAAGGAATTTGTTCTTTGAAATGATTTTAAATATTGACAGACTGCTGGCAAACTTAACAAAGGAGAAGTTGAAATTTCTCAAATTAAAGATGAAAAGGGAAACATCACAAGAGATACAAATGAAATAAATAATAACTTAGCGTGAGGTAATCCACCCCCTAACACATCATCATGGGTCTGGTAGGTGCAATTGTAGAGCGATAATAAGTGAAGATTACAGTAAAGTCATAAACAGCATGAGAGATAAAAAATATAGAAATAATGGAGACAGACACATTTCATGGTAGCAATGCTCAGCTCAGCCCCGCTTGGTGGTCCACGTGGAGAGAGAGAGATATTTAATGCTAACCAAGGCTCTTATATGGTCAGGAGACATGCAAGCCCCCTAATTACAGGTGAAGACATACATCACAGGAAAGGGTTGAGCTATAGGTAATACAGTAATGGAAGGGGAGTGATCTAGGGGTATACACACAATAGGAAGAGGAGGGATTGGGGGTATACATGTGGCAAGATGGGCAGATCCTAGATTCAGGATAGCAGACTAAATTTAGATGTCACTGAGCCTGTTTGACCTGTTCCCTGGCTCAACTATAGAGACCATTAATCAGTAGGGTGTGAACTCCACCTACAGGAACCAAATCAACAACTGCAAGCCTTTAGGGAGAAGTAGCCCACTGTCCTTAGCAGCAGGAAGCAGGCCTACCCATGCTGGAACTAGACAGTAGTCTGGCAACTGACTGCCTTCAAGGAAGTAACTTGACAATTATTTACCATTAGCTGTAAGCAGCACCCTAAGTCTAACATATTTGGGGGAGACAACTTGGGAGAAATCTTTCTGTTTCCCACAACATAGTACTAGAAAAGACTATACTCCAACAAGTTTGATAAGTTAAATGAAGTCGACATATACCTAGAAATATACCATATCCAAATTAACACTGACAGACATAGAAAATCTGAACAAACCCATAACAAAAGAAGAAAAAAAGGAGGTCATCAAGAATTTCCAATTAACAAAAACTCAGGACCAGATGGGTTCATAGGGGAAATCTACCAAATGTTAAGGGAAGAGTTATCATCAACTCCATTCAGAAACCCCAAAAATTCCAAAAAGGGGGAGTTGAAAAGAATGAAAATATTTGGAAACTTGGCAGGATGCAATATTAACAAGCAGAAATTAGTTACATTCCTGCATATCAACCAAGAGAGCTCTGGAAAAGTCAGCAAAGGAACAATACCATTTACAATAATCACAAAAAGATAAAATACTTTGGAATAAACTAACCAAAGGAACAAAAGACCCACAAAGAAGGAAACTATAGAAATTATTTCAAAAAATTGAAAGAGATGTAATCAAATAGAATATACCATATTCGTGGATAGGAAGACTTAATATTGTGAAAATGTTAATACTACCTATCCCCCCCTTAACAAAACAAAACAAAAAAACCCTCCCTGACAGCAAGTCAATGCTGATTCATCGAGATCCCCCTGTTGATTTCCAACACTGTAACTGTTTATGGAAGTAGAATGCCCAGTCTTTCTCCAGAGGAGTTGCTAGTGGTTTCAAACAACCATGTGAATCACAAACCAACTTTTAACCTCTACACTTATAAATACAATGAAATTCTGATCCAGATCCAAACTTCATTCTATAAAGAAATGGGAATACTAATGACCTACTTCATATGTAGAAATAAGGGGCCTAAGATAAGCCAACAATTCTGAAAGGGGGTAGGGTTGGGGGAGGGTAGGAGGTCTTGCACTCCCTGACCTACTACATAGGCACAGTAATCAAAACAGCTTAGTACTTGTACAGTGAAAGAGACATAGACCAATGGAACACAATAGAAAACCCAAGGAAAATACATCCTCCTACAAGCAATTATTTTCAAGAAATGACGGGGTCGGGGTGGGTCAGAGAGTTAAATGGAAAAGGGACACTCTTGTCAAGAAATGATGCTGGAAAAAATCAAATCTTCATCAGCAGAAGAATGACAGAGGACCCATGTCTAACCCCAT
Source organism: Echinops telfairi (assembly GCF_000313985.2). NCBI lineage: Eukaryota > Metazoa > Chordata > Mammalia > Afrosoricida > Tenrecidae > Echinops > Echinops telfairi. The sequence goes on from NW_022103924.1 coordinate 752,274, forward strand.
GCACAGACCCAACTCAAGATGGATTAGAGACCTAAGTGTAAACCTTAGAACAATAAGGTTGATCAATGAGAAAACTGTTACAAATTTAAGGGCTCTTTTGCAAGGCATTCACAGACTACCAAATAGAACAAAAGAAGCCCACCCAGTAGAAAACAAAACAGACAAGGGGTAACTACCAAAGGTAATACACTTATGCACTTCAAAATACTTCCACAATAGAGTAAGACAAGAGCCCACAGATTAAGAAGGAAACTATTTAGCAATGACACAACAGGCAAAGGACTAATTACAAAAATCTATAGAATTCTTCAGCACCTCAATAAAAATTAAATAATCTAATCAAAAAGTGGGCAAAAGACTTGAACAAATAGTCCACCAAAAAGAAAACTCAAATAGCTAACAAACACAGGAAAAATGCTCATGATCAGTAGCCATCTGGGAAATGCAAATGAAAACAGGGATGAGATATCACCTTACATCAGCAATGATAGCTCGATTTAAACAATAGAGAACAACACTCGCTGGAGAGGGGTGGAGAAAATTGGAATTCTTATACTCTACTGGTGAGCTTGTAAACATGTACACTCATTGTGGAAAGCGATGTGGTGCTTCTAGGAATAGAAATACCATAGAACCCAGCAATACCTTTGCTGGGCATATAATCCTAGGAAATAAGCAGCAGAACATAAACAGATACAAAAGGACAAATATTGTGAGACCATTATGATAGGATAAACATCCGGACAAAGGTAGAATTCTGTTCTATGGCCATCTAATATTCTAATTTAGCCTCTCAAGTAATAAAGTATTGTACCTGCCTAGTGCCCAAGAACCATATATCACTCCACTATTTGTACATCTTCAAAAGCACTGATGGGGAGGCTTTAATGTAGTTGGGATCAGTTTTTCATGATGGAGGAAAAGGGAGATGACCAATCAGTTCCTGCCATATAACAAGGCTCTACAGTCACCCAAAATCAAAAGATACTTCTACATGATTGGTTAATAAACCTTACTGAAAATAAAAATCAAGACGTTTCTCTGTTGGGGAAGCAGGATCTTCTCTTGGAGAAATCAGTTACACTTCTGTTGGTGGGTAAACTAGAAGGGGAAACTTGTTATTTGGGAAAACGCTAAAAAATGCCTAACAATTAGTATATAGGCCCTCAAGATGAAGGAATCCACTGCTCACTTCAGAGGAAATAGCTGCTGAAAATCTTATGAACAGCATAGAAACGTTTTCAGATACTGAAAGCATAATAAATGGAAGCAGAACATTGTCAGAGATAGTATCAGAGGATGGGCCTCTTGGTTTACAAGGCACTAGGAATGTAACTGCGGAGGAGCTGCATTCTCAAAGTAGAGTCAACAAAGGTGACATGAATGGAGTAAACCTGTGGGAGTGGAGTCTTTGGGATCTTCATTTGCTAATGGAGTACAACTCAAGGGAAGAATAAACAGCTAAAATTATCCATTAATAATTAGAACTTGGAATGTATAAAGTGTGAATGTAGGGGAACTGGAAGTTGCCAAAAATGAAATAAAGTCATAAAGATCAGTATCCTAGGGATTAGTGAGCTTAAATGGGCTGGTTTGGAATGCCACTTGGAATCATAAAATCATATAATCTACTACTCCAGGAATGACACAATCAGCAGGAATGGTGTAGCATTCATTGTCAGAAAGACATCAAGATATATCTTGAAGTACAATGCTGTCTGTGATATGATTATATTTAACCACCTTCAAGGAAATCCAGTCAATACAACTATTATTCAAATCTATGAACCAACCATAAATGCTACTGAAAAATTGAAGACTTCTACCAACTTCTTCAGCCAGAAATTGATCAATCATGCAATTGAAATGCATTGATAATTATTGGCAATTGGAATGTAACAGTTGGAAGCAAAAAAGGAACAGTAATTGGAAAATATGCTCTTGGTGATAGAAATGAAGCCAGAGATTACATGATAGAATTTTGTAAGACCAACACTTTGTTCATAGCAAATACCTTCTTCAAAACACAAACAGGGACTATACACATAAATTTCTCTAGAGGGAACACACAGAAATCAAACTGATAGCACCATTTCATGGACTTTCCATTATGGCCGATGAGTCAGAACTGCTCTTAAGTTTGGCAGTGGTATAAAATTTGCAGCAGCCTGAGTACCAGACCTCTGTCTGATAAACATAAACACTTATTTACAATAGTGCAGCACCTAAGAGGGAAGAACTGGAAGAAGGAGTAGGAGGAGGAGGAGAAGGAGAATTTGGGGTATGGAGTAGGACATTGCTGTATTCTGCCCCCCTCGGCTACCTAGGTAGGTGACAGGAATGGAACACATGCCCACACCCCCATGTGGCTACCCCTACCATCCAAAAAGAGCAAAATCCACCCCCTCTGACCTGATTCACCAGAGATACATTCTCTCAAGATAATTAACTCAAATCACAAGAATACAGCTCTCACAGCCATTATCCTCCTAGACTGAATCTCGCCTCACTCTAACACCCTACAAGATCAAGTAAAACAACATACCACCAAATAATACTGTCCTTACATAATACATAGGGTCAATAAGGGTCTCTAGTAGATTCATTATACCCCTTTCTTACTCGAACCAAGATAATCTCTGGAACCTGTTCCCTCCACTTCAGCAACACACAGCCTCCTTTAACTTACAAAGTGAAAGAGAATCTTCCATAACCTGCTTCTCCAATTCATTAAAGATCACTATACCTAAGGTAAGGCTTCCTATGAGTAATATCACCACTTAGAACCTGCTCCAGGGCACCCAAACCCTAATCATCCATCTCACCCAACTAACACTCCCTCCTCACCTACACACAATATGTTTTCCATTATCTAGCTGATCCTCCTGTAACCTAAAAAGCCAGCCTCTCCCCTCCACAAATCCCAGAAAATTATGCTCCATCATAAGCTCACCTGAGATGTTACACAGGCAGCAGGCAACCCTTGTAGCTACTGTAAAATATCTAGAAAAACAAAAGCCAATTACTGAAGATGATACAAATCCAATAGTTTACACAGAAGAAGCAGCACTTGAACTGCCAGTGAAAAAATGCTTGAGAATATTGCGTAGTGCCATACAGGAAATCAGGGGATCAATTCTGAAAACAAATTAGAAAAATCAGAGATACTAGAATCCTCACACTGAAGGGAAGTCCAGGAGTTAAGATAGAACGTCTAGCATTAGCATAAATAGATAAAAAGGTGAATGATATCAACAATAAAATGGCAGAGATGGAGAACTGAATCAGCGATCTCAGAGATACCTAGCCAGAATTCAGAAAACTAGAGAAACAGTCAAACAAAAAAGAAAAAAAAAATCTGAAGAAAGCCTGGGATACCATGAAGTGAAACAATATTCAAATTATTGGGGTTCTAGAGCAGGAAGAAAGGAAAAAACCTACAGTTAAAACAGTATCGGAATTCTTGGAAGAAAATTTCCCCAATATCACAAAGGAGGAGATGTTAAACATTCAGGAAGCAGAGAGAACACCAATTAGGTTAACAAACCTGTCCCCCACCCTTCCCGCCCACACCACCACCCAAAAAACATATCAAGACATATAGTAGTCAAATTATCCAATTTCAAGATAAAGTAGAGAATCATGAGAGCAGCTAGAGAGGGAAGAGAAGTCACACATAAAGGTGAATTGATAAGAATAAACTCAGACTTTTCTGCAAAGACATGCAGGAAAGAAGGAACTAGAGCAATGTGTTGCAGAAGTTGAAAGAAAACTGAAATTCATGAATCCTTTATCCATTAAAGCTCTCTATCAATTTTGAAGGGGATATTAAAGTAGGCTCAAATAAGAAAACAGTTAGAGAATTCATAACAATAAAAAAACATTACAAAAAATACTTTTCAATTCTTTATGGGCAGAAAAACAACAACTGCAATACAAAAACATGGGACCACCACAGGGTCTAACACCACCCAGAAACCAACAGTCTAACACCACCCAGTACCCAAAACATTACAGTTCCAATGGAGATATGAAGACAAAAATAAACTCTCATGCACACACCATCCTATAAAGGAGAAGAAAGTAAAGCAAAATACCAAATACAAATAGTACAAGGATTACAGCAACTAATCTACATTTAGACTTAATTACACTGCATGTTAATGGTTTAAATGAATCTATTAAAAGACAAAAGGAAGCAGACTGGATTAGACAACAAAATCCATCAATCTGCTGCCTTCAAGAGACAAACTCACAGAAAAACTCAAGAGATAATCTCACAGACAAAAATATACTGAGAGTCAAATGATGGCAAAAAATTAACCAATCAAATAGCAATAAAAAAGCAGGGGTGGCAAGACTAATCTTGGACAAAATATATCTCAAGGTTCATGAAATAACAAGAGGTAAGAATGGGCATTACATAAGCTCAAAGGATCAGTAGACCAAGAAGCCATAACCATAATAAACATACATGCACTCAATGAAAGACCCTCAAATTCATCAACCAGATTCTCAAAGAGATTAAAAGATAAATTACTGGATAAACAGTTATAGTAAGTGAATTCAATACACTGCTCTCAAACACAGATAGGTCAACAGGTTAAGAAACGCAATAAAGGAAATGAAGAACTGAACAACACAATCAAACAACTCAACCTAATAGACATCTTCAGAGCAGTCCAACCAACATCAACAAACCAAAACACATTCTTCTGTAATGCACAAGGCTTATACTCGAAAATAGACCATATGCTGGGCACACGGCAAACTATAGAAAACTCAAACACATAGAGGTCATTCAGACCACCTTCTCTGACTAAAGGGCCATAAAGTTGGAAGTTAACAATAGAAAGAACAATAACAGCAAAAAGCAAGCTTGGATAATTAATAATATGCCTTTCAAAACCAATGGGTATTATCTCAAATTAGAGAGGAAATTCCTAGAAACCAATGAGGATAACACCACATACCCAAACCTATGGGACACAGCAACAGCTGTTATCAGAGGGCACTTTATTTCAATAAATGCACAGATATAAAAAGAGGGCAGAAGTATGGTCAACATCTTTACTCAGCATTTTCAGCAGCTAGAATGGAGCCAACTGCATAGTCCTTGTAACAGCAAAAGAAAATAAATTATAAAAATTAGAGCAGAGATAAATGAACTACAAAGCAGAAGAACAATGAAAAGAATCAACAGAGCAAAAAGTTGGTTCTTTGAAAGTATCAACAAAATCAACAAACTGCTAGCAAACTTAAAGGAAAAGAAGGACCAGACATCAATATCTAGATGTATGGATGAAACAAGGGAAGTCACAACAGACCCCAATAAAATTTTAAAAATTAATTATGCAGTATACTACAAAAGACTGGACTCCAACAAATTCAATACTTTGGAGGACATGAACAAATACCCAGAAAACCACTCTCTTCCCAAGTTAACGCATATGGACATTAAGAACTTGAACAGACAAATCCACAGCAAAAGAAGAAATAGACTAGCTCATCAAGAAACTCCCAACTAAAATAAACCCTGGTCTAGAAGGCTTCACAGGAGAATTCTACCAAGCATTCAGAGAAGAGCTGACACCAATCCCACACAAACTCTTCCAGAACATAGAGAAAAAGAGCAAACTCCCAAACTCATTCTATGAATCCAGCTTAACCCTGATACCAAAACCAGACAAAGACCCCACAAGGATAGAGAATTACAGACTGATATCTCTCAAACATAGATGCAAAAATTCTCAACAATATCCTGACCAATTGAATCCAACAATATATTAAAAAAAAAAAAAAAACCAATATCATGACCAAGTGGGATTCATACCAGAGACACAAGGATGATTCAAAATTGGGGGAAAAAATTTTATGTGATCTACCACATCAACAAGAAAAAGGACAAGAACCATATGATCATATCAATGATGCAGAAAAAGCCTTTGATAACATCCAATATCTATTCCTAATAAAGACTCTCAAAGGTATCAGGCATCAAAGAAAAACAAATCATATCATTGAGAATGAGGGTGCAGTGCGGAGTAGGGACCCAAACTAATCGGTAGACAACTGGACATCCACTTACAGAAAAGTTGCGGGGAGGAGATGAGCCAGTCAGGGTTCAGGGTAGCAACGATGAAACATGCAACTTTCCTCTAGTTCTTAAGTGCTTCCTCCCAACAATATCATGATCCCAATTCTACCTGACAAATCCAGCTAGACCAGTACAAATATACTTGACACAAAGGATGGATGTATGGATTGTGATAACAGTTGTACGAGCCTGCAATAAAATGATATTTTTAAAATGATGATGGCGGCATATGTGCAAATGTGCTTGACACATTGGAGGAATGTGTGGATTGTGATAAGAGATGTAAGAGCCCCCAATAAACGTATTTTTTTAAAAAAGAAGGGAAAATCCTCAATACAACAAAAGCCATATTACACTCAATGGAGAAAAACTGAAAACATTTCCACTGAACAAGGGAAACTTACAAGGATGCCCCTTATCCTCAGCCAATGCCATAAGACAATGGCAAGATATCAAGGGTGTACAATTTGTTAAAGAAAAAGTGAAACTTTCACTATTTGCAGAGGATATGATTTCATATATTGAGAATCCTAATAGGTCACAATAAGATTGCTGGAGACAATAGAGGAGCTTAGTAGAGTAGCAGGATACAAGATTAAGAAGCAGCAATCAATTGGATTCCCATATACCAGTGATGGGAATACAGAAAACAATATCAAGGAATCAGTACCATTCACAAAAGCTGAAGTACCTTGCAATAAACCTACCAAAAAAAACCTGTACAAAGAAAACTACAGAACATTACTACAAGAGATCAAAAAGGTATCTACATAAATGGTAGAATATTCTGTGTTCATGGATCAGAAGACTCAGTATAGTGAAAATGTCCATATTA
>NW_022103924.1:759966-762129 GCF_000313985.2 Echinops telfairi
GGGGGGGATGCCTGTGCATATGATCTCCCCCCACAGGAGACCTTTCACTATCTGACCTCAAAACCTACTATACAGGCACAGGTGTCAAAACAGCCTGGTACTGGTATAATGATAAATACTCAGAATAATGTTTCAGGACAGAAAACCCAGAAATAAAAACATCCTCATACACACAATTGTTTTTTGAGAAAGGCCCCCCAAAAAACATTAAATGAGAAGCAGATGCCCTCCTCCATAAATGGTGTTGGAATATCTGGATATCCATGTGTAAAAGAATGAAACAAGACCATTACCTCACTCTATGTACAAAAACGAACTCAAGGTGGATTAGAGACCTAGATGTAAAACCCAAAGCTATCAGGATCATCAATGAGAAATTTGGGACAAATCTAGGAGCCCTAGCACAGGGAATATATAGGTTAGCAGAATTAACAAAAGAAGCATACTCCATGGAAGATAAAATAGATGAATGAGACTTATTAAAAATAAAACACTTGTGTATATCGAAAAGCTTTATTCAAAGATAGCCTACAGATTGGGAAAAGATATTTAGTAACAATATAACAGACAAAGGACTAATTACTAAGATCTGAAGAATTTTACAAGCTTACAACAAGAAAAAAACTAATCGCTCTCTGAGAAGGTGGGCAAAAGACCTGAACAGACAATTCACAAAGGATAACACTCAAATGGCTAATACACCCACGAGGAAATGAAATACCACCTACAGCCCATTACTGCAGCCCAATTTTAAAAACTGAGAACAACAAATGTTGGAGAAGGTGTGGTGAGATAGGAAATCTTATCCACTGCTGATGGACTTGTAAATATGTACAGGCACCATGGAAGGTGATATGGCAATGTCTAAAACAGATGGAAATTGGACTACCATATGACCCAGCAATAGCATTACTGGGCATGTCCCAAAAGAAATATGAAACAGATAACAAACAGATATTTGCTACCCCATGTTCATCATAGCACAGTTCACTATCACTGGAAACAGCCTAAACTCCCAACAATGGAAAAGCAAAGTTAAAAAAAAAACAAAACCCAAACTGGTACATACATACAATGGAATACTATACACCCCTTTAAAAGCACTGATGGGGCAATCCAGAAGACATTATGCTGAGTGAAGTTAGTCAAGCACAAAAGGACAAACACTGTATGAGTCCACAGGGTAGGAAAAAGCAGCAGAACAGGCACAAACTCAAGCTTGAAGGCCATCCGGTCTTCTGACTGGAGACCAGACAGCCTAGTAAAGAGAGGAGCAGTGCCAATGAACCACACATCATCCGCTCCAGGTAAGTATAATGTAGATCAATTGGCCGGAGGGGACCACATGACAATGGGGATCAAATAGTTGGGGGAGAGGATGGGGATACAGTCAGTTGAATGGTAGACAGGTGAATCTGGGGTAAGGTCCCCCGGAGAGGGAGGTGGACCAGTCAGAAGGATGAGCCTTACTGATGGGAGGCTCAGTGCAGGAGAGGGGAAAGGGAATGGTCATGTTTGGGTGAACATAGATGCATGTCTTTTGGGGGAAGGAGAAGGAGGACTCACTGGCAGGTGGGGCGAGGAGAGACTGAGGATGCTCTTGGGATCATTAGGTAGAGATGTTTCAGGGCATTCAGCAGGAGGGCAGAATTAAGCTAGGGTAGCCTGGGAAATCAGGCTGGATGCCTCAGAACACTGGGACACTGAATGCTGGATTGTTGGAGTGCGCATCATGCTCCAGAGGCTACACCAGTGAGATCCCAAATTGGAACTCTACTGGGTGAACTGGACTCTACCCCAGACACACTTGTAACCTGAGGACTTAAGCTAAAAAACATACAGTCTCTGAGGTAGAAGAAGTCAGCAGTACCAAGGGCAGTGTACTTTGGTTGGTGCAAGGTCTTGGTACATCAATGCCCTGTATGCTGTATTAAGATACGTATTATCCTGGACATCCTGCGATGGCTATTCTATTGTATTCTGCTTATGCTCATTTATATTAGGGTGTCGCCTCTGGGGCTCACCCTCTTGAAGCTGTGTTATTTGTTTATTTTTCAATAAAGGAAACCCAGGGATGTTAAGCCTACAGGGAAAGTGAGGGGGGGAAATGAGGAGCTGATACCAAGGGCTCAGGTAGAAAGCAAATGTTTTGAGAATGATGAT
>NW_022103924.1:762424-764819 GCF_000313985.2 Echinops telfairi
AAGTTGCAGCAAATTAAAGGGGGAGGGGAGAGGCATAGATCCAAGAATGGGTTTGGGGCTGCACTAAATCCTAGCTCCAACTTAAGAACAATCAGTTCTTACATCATGACCCTGCTCGATACTCACTTTCATGAAATGATCACTGAAGAAAAAGGTGCTAAAGCAAAGTGTAGTGAAGAAAGCAGATGGTGCCTGGTTATCAATCGAAATAGTGTCTAGGGTCTTAACGGTTTGTATTTAAACAAGTAGCCATCTAAGCAAGGAGTCAACTAAGTCTACACAGAAGAAGCACTCCATCTTGTATGATCCAAAGATGACAATTAAAATTTTTGAATATGGTTAGGATAAAAGCATCAGAGCCAAAGTTATGAACACACAATTTGTGGGGAGTTGTGGGGGACAGTGGGAGACCCAAACCCATCTGTAGAGTATCTAGTCAGACTGAGCCACTGGCAAATCTGATCTAGCCACAGGCAAGCGTTTCAAACAGCCTTACTATCAGTCAGAGACCATTATGCTGGATTGAACTCGATACTTAGCTAGTTTACCACCCTATAGACACAACTTGAATCTGTTCTGGGTGCAAGGATCTCTTACTGGTTCCATGACAGAAATTTCTTCCCTGGATGTTTTAATGTTGTTGGGAGTCTTTTCCTTCTTATGCATTATTTGTATTTTTGTCTGTATACTATTATGTTTTTAACCTTATTACCTTAGCACAATTTTGTTTATATTGTTTTCTGTTGGGCCTTCCAACTGTGAAGCACAGGAGGAGTGGATGCATAATGATACAAAGGAATATAGAGAATTTGGGGGTTTGGGTGGTTGATAGGGAGGGGCAGGGGATTTCAGGAGTAAATAATAAAGACGGGAGTGGGGAAGAGGAAGCACTAGAATGGATTGTGATTGAATAACTCATCTTAATGGTGATTTAACCCTGGGGGGGTGCTCTAAAATTGTTGTGGGGTGATTGTACAATTTTTGAAATGATTGAATGATTAAACCATTGACTTATATTATAAGTGAATTACTTGCCAGTAAAACTGTTGAAAAAAAAGGCAAAGGAATAGAGACATATAGACCATAATATGATAATACTAGGGAAATTCAATTTATCATTTTCCTCCCAAAATTAATCAACTAGAAAGAAAATCAATAACTATACAGAAAAATTAAACATGTTAATCCATTTGATATCTTAGACATATATAGAACAGTTCACCCAACAAAAACTCATTTCACTTTTATCTCTAGCACTCGTGGCACCTACTCCATAATAGACCATATTTTAAGGCATAAAGAAAAACTGAACCAAAACCAAACTCACTGCCACTGAGGCAACACCAACTCCTAGCAACCCTTCAAGACAGGGTAGAATTGCCCCTGTGGGTTTCTAAGGCTGTAATTCTTTATGGCAGTAGAAAGCCCCATTTTTCTTCTGCAGAGTGACTAGCAGTTTCAGACTGTTGAACTTGCTGATAACAGCCCAATGAGCAACCACTATGCAACCAGCACTCGTGATGCCTACTCCAGAATAGATGGCATTTTAGGCCATAAGCAAGCATCAATAAATTTTAAAATGTCGAGATTCTACAAACCATCTTTTCAAATTACAATGCCATAAAATTAGAAATCAACACTATAACAATCAATTCCAAAATATCAAACACACAGAAACTGAACAACAGTTAAAAGCCACTGGGTAATTGAAGAAATAAAAAACACAATCAAATGATTCCTTGAACCACATGAGAATGAAAATACAACATATCAAAATCTTTGGGACACTGCAAAAGCAGTGCAAAAACAGTTCTCAGAGGACGGTTTTATAAACAATAACTGAACACATCAGAAAGAATTTAAACAAACACATTAAAACATTAACTACAACAATTGGGAAAAGACCAGCAAAACAAACCCCCATACTAGTAGAAAAGAAATAAAGATTAGAACAGAAATAAATCATATATATAAACTTCTTGTCATATATATATATATATATGACAAGAAGTTGGTTCTTTGAAAAGGTGAACAAAATTGATAAACCACTGAGAAGTATAACAAAGGAAAAGAATGGGAAAAGGCAAATTTTATAAATAATGAAATGGGTGACATTACAACAGAGCAAAGGAGATTTATAAAGAAAATCACAGTATTATGAAAATTGTACTCCAAAAAATTGAAAATCTAGATGAAATGGATAAATTTATAGGAAGACATTATTTAGCTAAATCACCACAGACCAATGTAGAAAACCTCAACAAGCCTATATCACCAGAAGAAATATACCTAGTCATTAAAAAAATCCCAACATCAAAAAGTCTAGGACTAGATGGTTTCATCGAGGAATTCTATGAAATATTGAAAGAAGAGTTAATAGCAAATCTATTTCCCA
>NW_022103924.1:766035-767041 GCF_000313985.2 Echinops telfairi
CAATTGCTCTTTGATATAAAGCTCTCTCTTACACATATATCAGTGTCTCTGGATTTGTTTCTCTCGTCAACCTAGACTAACACACTTAATACAAGGAAAATTACACACACAAAAACTCCTACAAGAAAGCAAAAGAAACCAAGCTGTTATGTTCCTCAATAGGTAGACTAAACATTGTGGAAACACCATTACAAAACACATTTGACAAATTCAATGTAATTCCAATCCAAATTGCACCATAATTCTTCAAAGAAATGGAAAAATTAATCAACTCTATATGGACAGGAACAAAATCTAGGATAAATAAAACACTATCTAACAATAAAACAGAGAGTTTCACTCTCAGATTTTAAAATAGCCCATTTGGGTACAATAGTTCTGAAGACCAATGGATTAGAATTCAGATACCAAAAATACAACCAAGTACCTATAGACACCTAAATTTTTTTTGACACCTAAATTTTGATAAAGGATTAAAACATATTAAGAGGGGAAGTATAGCCTTTTCAACAAATGGTGCTGGAAAAACTGGATCTTCACCTGCAAAAGAATTAAACAGGACCCACGCTTCACACCGTGTACAAAACAAACCTCAAAATGCACCAAAGAAGTCAATAAAACCACATAATCATAGACACCATCAATGAAAAAAAATGGGACAAAGTTAAGGGCCCTAATACAAGACATAAGCACACTACTGAACATAAAAAATATCCACCTCATAGAAGACAAAATAAAGGGCTGGGACCTTCTAAAAATACATTTGTGCACATCAAAATGCTTCATCAAAAGAGTTAAAAAAGAACCCACAGTTTGTGTAAAAATAGTAACGATGTATCAGATTAGGGCTAATCCCACAAATGTATAAAAAACAGCATATTAAAAAAAGTTTTTAATATTTATCATTTTATTGGGGGCATGTACAACTCTTATCACAATCCATATATAGATCCATTGTGTCAAGCACATTTTTACATTTGTTGCCATCATCATTCTCAAAATATTT
>NW_022103924.1:769713-772292 GCF_000313985.2 Echinops telfairi
AACAATACACTTTCACAACTCTCCCCCAGGGGTACATCAACTCTTCTGCCCTGTGCCATAATTTAGTCCAAAGGGAATCTTGATCACCTATCTATTCCACAAAATGTCCCACCATTCCATTATATTGATGACATTATGCTGATTGGACCCACTAAGGAGGATGTATCAAAAGCTACAGTACAACATTTGCATACAAGCATAAAAGAGGTAGGGAAATTAACCCAATGAAGATTCAGGCACTCTCCACTTCAAAAATATTTCCAGGGGTCTAGTGGTATGGGGCATGTCATGATATTTCTACTAAAGTGGTATAGACATACTTAGTATGTCTATTACATACTTAGTAAGCTATTGCATTTGCCCCCTCCCCCTCAACAACTAAATAGGAGGCACAATGCCTAGTGGGCCTCTTCAGAGTTTGTTGGCAGTATATCCCTCACTTGGGTGTTCTACTTCGACCTATTTATCAAGTGACATGAAAGGTCTCCAATTTTGAGTGGGGCCCAGAACAAGTAAAAGCTCTGCAACAAGTTCAGGCTGCTGTATAAGCTGCTTTACCACTGGGACCCTGTGATCCAGCTCACCCAATGGTGTTAGAGGTGTAAGTTGTAGATAAAGATGCAGTGTGGAGTCTTTGGCAGACCCCTATTGGTGAATCACAGCATAGACAGTTGGGATTTTGGACTAAAGTCCTGCCATCCTCTGCAGACAACTACACCCCATTGTTAAATGGAAGTGGTATATACAAGAACAGTCCAAAGCAGAACCTGAAGGGACAAGTAAGCTGCATGAAAAAGTGACCCAAATGCCCACAGTCTCCACTCCTGTCACATTACCTTCCTTCTCCCAGTCTGCACCTATGGCCTCCTGGGGAGTTCCTTACCCTATTTTAACTGAAGACCAAAAAAGTCATGCTTGGTTTAAGGATGGCTCTGCACGATATGCGGGTGCTACTTGTAAGTGGACAGCAGCAGCACTTACAGCCCCTTTCTGGGATCTCCCAAAAGGATAGTGGTTAAGGGAAATCCTCCCAATGGGCAGAACTTCGAGCAGTGCACCTGGCCGTTCATTTTGCCTGCAAAGAAAATTGGCCAGATGTGAGACTGTATACTGATTCATGGGCTATGGCTAATGGATTGGCTGGATGGTCAGGGAATTGGAAGGAACATGATTGGAAAATTGGTGACAAGGAGGTGTGGGGAAGAGGTATGTGGCTAGACCTCTCTGAATGGGCCAAGAAAGTAAAGATAATCATGTCTCACATGAACGCTCACCAAAGGATTATCTCTGAAGAAGAGGACTTTAATAATCAAGTGGACCACGCACTGTGGTCCTTCTCTTTCCTCTGCCACTCCTGTTATCGCACAATGGGCACATGAACAAAGTGGACATGTTGGCAGGGAGGAGGTTATGCATAGGCACAGCAACATGGACTTCCACTCACCAAGGCTGACTTGGTCACTGCCACTGCTGAGTGCCCCATCTGCCAGCAGCAGAAACCAACATTAAGTCCAAGATATGGGACCATTCCTCAGGGAGATCAACCAGCAACCTGGTGGCAGGTTGATTACATAAGACCACTTCCATCATGGAGGGGGCAGCGTTTTGTTCTTACTGGAATAGACACCTACTATGTGGATTTGCCTTCCCTGCATGCATTGCTTCTGCCAAAACTAGCATTCATAGACGTGGACTTATAGAATGCTTCATCCACCGGCATGGCATCCCACATTGCATTGCTTCAGATCAAGGAACTCACTTTACACAAATAAAGTGTGGCAATGGGCCCATGCCCATGGAATCCACTGGTCGTATCATGTTCCTCATTATCCTGAAGCTGCTGGCTTGATAGAACGATGGAATGGGCTCCTAAAGACATAATTACGGCACCCATAGGTGGCAATAATCTGCTGGGCTGGTGTAATGTTCTCCAGGCAGTTGTATACACTCTAAATCAGTGACCAATATATGGTCCTGTGTCTCCAATAGCCAGAATTCATGGGTCCAGGAACCAAGGGATAGAAGCTGGCGGGGAACCACTCACTATTATTCCTAGAGATCCACTTGCAGCATTTTTTTCTTCCTGTCCCAGCAACCCTTTGTTCCTCAGGCCTGGAGGTCCTGGTTCTGAAGGAAGAAACTCTCCCACCTGGAAATACAGCACGGATTCCACTGAAATGGCAGCTGAGAATGCCCTCTGGCCACTTTAGGCTTCTCATGCCTTTGGATCGATAAGGGTGTCACTGTACTGAGTGGTGTGATTGATCCTGATTACCACGGAGAAATTGGACTGGTCTGTAATCCAGGAGATCCGATAGGCTGAATCTTAGTGCTACCATGCCCTGTGATTAAAGTAAATGGTAAGTTACAGCAACCCAATCATGACAGGACGGCTAATGACCCAGACCCCTCGGGAATGAATGGCTGGGTTACCCCACCAGGCAAAAAAACCACAGCAAGCTGAGGTGCTTACCGAGGGCAAAGGTAATACAGAATGGGTAGTAGAAGAAGGTAGTTCTACCTATCAGTTACGACCACATGATCAATTGCAAAAGCAAGGTTTGTGATTGTCAGTTTAT
>NW_022103924.1:773572-775543 GCF_000313985.2 Echinops telfairi
TACCTCATATGAAAGCTGAAGAATTTTAAAACAAGTCCAAGAGAGCCAGTCTATGACCTTGATGCTATGCCACCTTCTAGAACAGAAGACCCAATGAACTGTCATGAAGAAAACAAAGGTCATGAAAAAGACAAAAAAGAAAGAAAAGATCAGCTTGGATGTCAGTGTAGACTCTGAAACTTGCTCTTCATTGTAGAGTAGCTAAGGCAAATGAAAGAAATGATAGAGTTAAAAAGTTGAATAGAAAATTTCAAAGAGCAGCTCAAGTAGACAAAGTGAAATATTAGAATAAAATGTGCAAAGACCTAGAGTTAGAAAACCAAAAAGGAAGAACATATTCAGCTTATCTTAAAATGAAAGAACTCAAGAAAACACTCAAGCCTCAAGTTCCACTATTGAAAGATTCTTTGGGGGGAAATATTGAATGACAAAGTAAGCATCAAAAGAAGATGGAAAGAATACACAGAGTCACAAAAAGAACTAGTTGACATTTCACCATTCAGGAGGTAGCATATGATGAGGAATAGCCAATGGTGCTGAATGAAGAAGTTCAAGCTGCACTGAACATGTTAGCCCAAAACAAGGCTCCAGAAAGTGATTGAATTTCAGTTGAAATGTTTCAACTACTAGAAGCACTTAATTTTCTATGCCAGGAAATTCGTAAGACAGCTAGTTGGCCAACTGACTGGAAGAGTTCCATGTATATACCCATTCTGTGTTAGGCTGGGTTGTCTATAGAAATAAATATAGCGACACTCATTTGTGTATAAGACAGGCACAAGCTCGGGCTTGCAGAGCACACAGTCTGCTGGCCAGGGTGACCAGACAGTCTGATAGAGAGCCCAACTGATGCCAATGAACCAGGCACCATTCCCTCTACGTGTGAATCTTGAAGGTCACTTTGGTGGAGGGTCCCTCACATCAGCTAGGATCAAATTGTCACTGGAAGAGGATGGGATGTTGATCACGTAGTGGCTGCCAGGCAAAGTTAGATAGACACCCCTATCAGATGGTCGACATCTATATCAGTATATGAAACCCAGGATTGAAGAACTTATAGGGACAGGAAGCAGAATAAATGTTTCAGAGGGAAGAGAGCACAGTGGTAGTGATGGGGTAAAAGGAGACGATGTCAAGTAGTCCATGTAGAGAAAGAATGTCTGGAAACTGACTATGGTAGCAATTGTATGATTCTATTTGACATGATTGAACTATGGAATGACACGATATATGTATTAGATCCTAATTAATAATAAATTTAAGAATAAGATATCCATAATTACACACACACACACATACACAAAGCTTTAGTTTCAAAAGATTTCCTTAACTAAAATATGTAAAAATCAAAATGTCTATTGAATAGCTTAACTTTACTCTTTTACGATTATATTACACCGGACTATATGAATTTGACATTGTTTCTAGTAAAAAAATTGAATGATAGCATTTAGATTGTTCCAGTTAATACTTTGAATTCTTTGTGAAAAATGGCATGGACAACAATCTCTTGCTTTCCTGTACAAACTTTTGCTGTTATTCTGGTATTCTAGAAGCCTCTAGGTGTCACTAGAACACAGTACAATACTTTTTTTTAAGGGGAGGAAATAAAACAGTTCAATAATGTATGCATGTCCTTTTTTTCCTCCCTAGGAAAATTAATATCTGAAAACAATTGGACAACCTTTCTACCATATGGAAATTCTACAAGAGATATAAATATCAACAAACTGGGAAAATGAGAAATTAAAGCTACTAATTTCACCAGTATTCAAATTATACCAGCTCATTGTGCAGTGACAGCTGAGTTTGCTGGCCCTGTTAGATTGGTGTTTGTTTTTTCTTATTTATTTTATTGAACTTACAATTCTTTCCCAGCCTTCCTGCAATCTGTCTCGGATTCTCATAAAATGTATATAAGTCTTAGAGATATTTTTAAAGTGTTAGGATGAGAGAAGCAAAGACAGTTCC
>NW_022103924.1:776077-781059 GCF_000313985.2 Echinops telfairi
CATTTTTATAAAAACAGAAACTCTACATAATCATAAATATATATATTCTCTATGTATGAAATGCAAAAAGTTAGAATCATATTCTGAAGTACAGGAATGGAAAGGGATGATTTAAAACATTTTTTATTACATGCATTTTAAAAGTAAGCATGATCCTTTTATCATAAATTGTTCAAGTTCATATATTTTCACCATTCAGTTCCATGGCCTTGAATAGGTCTCTGGTCTCTACTAATAAAATTCTGCTAATATCCTAAAACACAGATAAAATGTGTCATTAATATCTCATTAGTTAAAAGTGATTGCTTCCTGCATGGTCTTTGGTTCCAATTAATAAAGGCAGCTCTGGTAGCTTTGCCTCAAATATTTTAGAATCTCTTGTCTTCAGTACAATCCAAAGGTTAAATAAATGTTTATTTCGGGTCCAGAATTTATGTTTGGGTCTTTTATAACTTGTCTCTTAACTGCTTCCTGAAAAGACAAATGCTAATAGACTGCAGAGATCATTGCAACATATTTGCAGAGTGGCTAATTCATAAAACATTTTATACATCAAAGAAAAATTATACAAACACAATAAAATATGAATACACGACACAGTCAATTCACTTAATATTTACAATAATACTCAATGTTGTAAAAGGCATAGATTCCCATCTGCCATTGATCATGGGGATGATTCGGGAACTGGGCGCATCAGACCTGGGCACTATTTTGTTCCCTTGTGCATGAGAGTCTTGTGCCTGAGTCAGATCAGGGTCAACTGAAAGGCAGCTAACAGAACGGGTTGTGTGGAAACAACACAATTTTAGAGATTAGTCCCTTGTTAGATATGCCTTGACCCAATTTTTTCCCCCAGCCAGTAAGTTCTCTTTTTACTCTTTTGGTGAAGACGTTTGATACACATGAATGTTTAATTTTTAGGAGGTCCTAGTTGTCTACTTTGTCTTCTGCTGTTTAGGCACTCATTTTTATTTATGTTTGATACTGTATTTATGTTATGGATTGTGGCCTCTAGGTTTGTCCCTATTTTTTCTTTGATGATCATAAGTTATAGGTTTTTAACCTTAGGTATTTGTTTTGTATATGGTGAGAGATATAAATCCTATTTCATTTTTCTGCTAATGGATATTCAGTTTTACCATCACCATTTATTAAAGAGACTATCTTTTCCTCATTTAATAGATTTTGGTCCTTTGTCAAAGATCAGCTATCCATAAGTGGATGAATTTACTTCTGAATTCCCAATTATGTTTCATTAGTCTAAATGTCTATCATTATACCAATACCAGGCTGTTGTGACTACCGTGGCCATTTGGTACATTTTGAGATCAGAGAATGAGAGGCTTCCTATATTGTTCTTTTTCAGTAGTGCTTTGCTGATTCAGGATTTCTTCCCTCCCATATAAAATTGGTGATTAGTTTTTTCCATTTATTTAAAGATTAGGATTAGGATTACATTATGCCTGTTGCATGATGCCTTTGGAGAGTATTCACATTTTTATAATGTCAATTCTTCCTACTCTTGAGCATGGTGTCTTCTTTTATTTACATTTCAGACTCTGGGTTTCATGCAGATTTTTTGTATGTGTGCGCAGATTTTTGTGTAGATCTTTTGTGTCTCTGGTGAACTTTACTCCTAAGTGCTTCATCTTTTGTTGTTGTTGTTAGGTGCTGTCCAGTTGGCTCTAACTTGTTTACTCTATGCAAAATGACCAGCCCGGTGCCATCCTTCACAGTCATTCTCATGTTTGAGCCCAACGATGCAGTCATTATATCGATCCATCTTGTCAAAAAACTTTCTCTTTTTCGCTGCTCCACTACTTTACCCACATGATGTTCTTCTCCAGGGATGGTCTCTCCTGGTAACCTGTCTAAAGTACATGGGACAAATCTCTTCATCCTTGCCTCTGCAGAACACACTGTCTCTACTTTTTCCAAGATGGATTTGTTTTGTTTGTTTGTTCTTGACAGTCCATAATACATTCGATAATCTTTGCCACCACCATAATTCACATGCATTGATTTTTCTTTGGGCTTCTTTATTCAACAGCAAACTTTCACATAATATGAGGCAGTTAAAAATCTCTTGGCTTGGGTCAGGTGCACCTTAGCCCTTAAAGTATTTTCTTCCTTTTCGACACTTTAGTGAGGCTTCATGAAGCAGATTTACCCAAGGAAATGTGTTGTTTAGTCTCTTGACTGCTACTTCCATGAACATTGATTGTGGATCCAAGCAAGCTGAAGCCCTTGACAACTGTAGTCTTTTCTCCACTTACCATGATGTTACCTACTATTCAAATTGTGAGGACTTTGGTTTCCTTTATATTGAGTTGCAATTCATGCTGAAGGCTGCAGCCCTTCATCTGCATCAGCAAGTACTTCAAGTTCACTTCACTTTCAGCAAGCAAAGTTGTGCCATTCGTATACCCTGTGTATCCTTCTTCAGATAACTCAGTTTCTTAGAATTTGCTCAGCATACAGATTAAATAAGTCTGGTGAGAGCATACAACCCTGACATATACCTTTCTTGATTTTAAAACATGCAGTATGCCCTAGTTCTGTTTGCACAACTGGCTCGTGATCCACGTTCCATATGCGTGCAATGTCCTGTTCTCGGATTCCTATTCTTCTTACGGCCATCCATAGTTTGTTATGAGCCTTAACAATGAAACATAAGTACATATGTTCCTGATCTTGTCAGCTATAATATCTTTTTCTTCATGTCCTCCTTTGAATCTTGCCTGAACCTCTGACAAGTCCCTGCCAATTTACTACTGCAACAGTTGTTGCATGATATTTAGAAAATTTTACTTGCATGTGATAGTAAAGATATTGTTCAGTAATTTAAGCATTTTGTTGGGTCAGAAAATCAATGCTATTTAAAATGGTCACCTACTTCATCTTTTAGGTTTCTATATAAATGGTATTAGTTTTTCTGATTTCTTTTTCAGAGTTCTGTTTGTGGGTGCAGAAGAATTCAAATGATTATTGTAAGTTGATCTTCTAACTCTGCCATTTTGCTAAATCCCTCTATTAGTTTCAATAGTTATTTGTTCGTATTTGTTTTTCTGAATTCTCCTATAATTTTGACTTCCTCTTTCTTGATGTTATCTTTATTTTCTTTGATATATTGTTAAGCTACTGAAAGAATCTATCAATATTTTGTCGTTTCAGTAGCATTTCTTTCTCCAGAATATTTTCATGTTCTGTATTTTGTCCCCTCATTTTCACAACCTTGTCCTGTTATTTTGGGTGCTACTTGAAGTTGGCGCTTGTGTTATTGTATTATTTCTTGGTTGTGGTTTTTGGCTGCTTCATCCTCCTTTGTTTTGTTTTCATAAACCCAAGCATTTTGACAACATTGGCATTCTTACCACCATCTCCGGGTGAATTTGGAAGTGGTTAAAAGTACCTACCTGGGTCTCTAATTGCTGGTGTGTATGGCAACTGGGAGCAGGCTAGGTGGGTTGGGGCTTCATTCTGCTACTGAGCCAGTGGTGACACTCACTCAATGAGTGGGATGAAAAGAAGTTTGGGTGTGGCTGAGGAGGGTGACTAGCTTCCGTTTGATGGCAATAATGGAAGATGGGGTCGTGAGAGGGGCGAATAAAAGGGAAACAAAAGGCAGAAAACTGAGAAGGAAGAAAAAAGAAAAGTAGAAAAGGCAAGGGGGAAGCAGCACGGAATCAATTCGAGCACTAGCTGCCAAATACGGCTGCGGCAGAAGCATTGCATTTGCTCCACGTCAGACAAACTGCCCACTGAAATGAGGTTGGGGGCAGGTGCTGCTGCCCAAGGAGGTTGTGTTAAGGTGCTTCATTGACTACACAGAATCATGCACCACTTCCTGCAGAAGCAGTGGAGGCAGACACTACTAACCATCGGGGGAAAAAACAGAAGAAGAAATGGAGGGGGAAAAGAAGGAGAAATAAAACAAGGAGGAGAGGGACGGAAGAACTATGAAAGAAGAAAGAAAATGATGGAGGGCTGTGTAGTCCTGTACTTGTGCAAGGGTGTGAAAATGCTATGCTCACACTGTAGGAGCTAATGTCATGAACCGTGGACACTACTGGCCAAGGAGGCAGAGAGCGTAAGGGACTCACTCCACAGCATCAAAAAAGGTTGGTGGGGAGGGAGGAAGGAAGAACTAAAAAGAAAGAAATGAAGAAAAGGGCTGAGAAAGTGTCACACACCAGCAGTAGAGGGAGGTTTAGCTAGCTTCTAGGTTCTTGAGCTATGTCTCAAGAGGTCACAAGGAGACTATATAGAGCTGAGGTGGGGATAAGATCATACCCTTCTGATCACTAATCACCAATGCAGTTACCAGTTTAGTACTAGGGAAGCAGTAATCGGGTTGCTGCTAAAATACTTCGAGTAGTGTAAAATGACTGCTCTGTGTCTGACTCATTAGAGATTCACGCTATCCCTATGCCTCCCTGCTAGCTGTTTTCATACAGTTTCTTCCTTTAACTGATATTTGGTTTACTTCTCTATCCTTTCCTCTGAAGTGCTGGGTCCCAGGATTGCGGTCCATAACCATTTCGCTTAGTTTTACTTGACTTTGTTCTAAAATGTCTGCATAATATATCTGCCTAGTCTACCATCTTGATCACATATCTCTGTTAAATACATTTTTGCAAATACAGGTAGTCCCTGATTTATGATGTATTCAAGTTATAACCAATCACACTTTTTGCACATCTTATCATTAGTAATATGTGGTATATACAGTGTTGCTGCACATAATTTACTCATGTTATTTATTAGCAGGAGTTTAAAAAAACTATCTACTTGAATACATAAATCCAAATGCTTAACTGCTTTGCTAAAGTCTAAAGACAGATTTGGGACCCAGTAACATGTTATCATGAAAAAATGAAGAGCTGTTTTATGAAAGTTTCTCTTCCTCTTTTAATTTTCACAAAATAGCCAACATGTAGTTCACTACATAAACATTCGTGACAGTAGTATCTTCTTTT
>NW_022103924.1:796102-797144 GCF_000313985.2 Echinops telfairi
CTATACATAGCTTTTGCCTCCTATTTCTTTCCTCTATTTCCTTTCACCTTATTCCTGTCCCACTATCATGCTCATCCTCCATTCAGCTCTCAGTATTTCTTCTAAGATACATTGCTCTTGATCAAACCCCACCCCGCATTATATGCCCTCATCACTATCAATTTTAGATCTCTCATTGTTCCCTTACCTCTGAGTTTGTTGGCTCCCCACTCCCCCTCCCTGCCTCCTCCTCTCCCATGTCTCCCTGGTACCGCCAATCGCATAGTTTTCTCATCAGGGTTGTTAGTCCTGCCTCTGTTGTATAGATAGACATAGGGTGAAAGAAAAAGAAAAAATAAACTAAAACAAAACAGAACAGAACAAGAGAAACACACACACACCAAAACAACCAGTAGATAGTTCCAGAGCTGTCTGCTAACCCTTATGTATGTTTTCTGATCAAGTCTAATGAGGTGTACCCCAAGGCAGAAGTCTATTTTAACGATTCCTTGGAGACTTGGTTACTTTGTTTCTCTTGCTGCCCAGTTGCATCCCCTTCGTGTTTCACCCCAATGTGCATGGGGCAGACCAGGTACACTTTCTGCAAAACGTTTCCAGTGCTGTCCTCCCTAGCGCTATGGGTCAGTGAGGGAACATCATGTCTTGTGGTGGAGCCGGCCCTGTGGTCCTCTGTGCACTGGCTGCTCGGAGCAGGGATGTCATCCCTGGGGCTTGGTGGCCCATGATGAGGCTCTCGCTCTCTCTCTTTGTATTTTCTTTTGTCTCTGGCTACTTAAAATTCACTATAACTAGTTTTTAGAAATTTGATTATAATATAATTTGTGACTTTAAAAAATATTTCTTCTGGGTTGGGTTTGTTTAACATAGATCTTTAGAGTTTTATACTTCATCATTGTGGGAATTAGATTTTATA
The DNA here is from genome assembly GCF_000313985.2 of Echinops telfairi. Classification (NCBI taxonomy): domain Eukaryota; kingdom Metazoa; phylum Chordata; class Mammalia; order Afrosoricida; family Tenrecidae; genus Echinops; species Echinops telfairi. Next base: position 797,016 of record NW_022103924.1, read on the forward strand.
TGTGTTTGCACTTGTGGAGTGGTGGAGTCCAACCTACCAATCAGGTCATAGCCTGATGATGCTTCCTGGGAGGTGTGACCTTTAAATAGGAGAAAAAGTGGGAACCTTCATCCTCTCTCTCTTGCTCTT
>NW_022103924.1:798537-803199 GCF_000313985.2 Echinops telfairi
GTATATAAACTCTTATTAATCTTATACAATATTTGGCTTCTTTTTATTATTTTTTTTCTGTTACAGGTGCTGTATATTATGTTTACAAAATTTTATTTAGGATTTCCTCCACAAACCTCCATTCTCTGAAACAGCAAGCTTACAAACTCTCTATACTTCCCAATAATCATTTCTATCAATCATTATATCAATAACAATAAGCATAATAAATCAGTACAAAGTAGAATCAGATCCTAAACTCAATTCTTAAAACAGTCAAGTTCAAGCCTTTTCTATTTTATCTTAATCCTTACCTAAACTATTCAATTGATACAAAATATGGGATTAGGCCCCTGACAGCATCAAGCCAGAGCCAGGTTTTCTGTCAGCCATTTTGACCTTCTGTCAGCCATTTTCACTAAGATGCTCTGAGAAATTCAAGGGACAAGTTTGTTCCCTGCTCTAAAAATATACATTAACAACATTCATTTTCATCATTTCACACAGGAATAACCAAAGACAACAACCAAACAAAATAATAACAACTTTAACTCCCCATATTCTTTCCAGAAAACTATCCAGTAAACTTCATGGCCATATCTGACCAAAGAAGAAAAACTACCCTGAGGCAGAGGTCAAACAAGCATCCACTCTCCATCTTCATGATTTGTTTCTCTAGTACCCCACTCCCAAGGTACCATAATGTGTTAGCCCTAGAAAAATAAATTCAGAGACACTTAAATGTGGATATGAAAAGGCTTTATTTAAAAGAACAATTGCATACTAAGAAAACATCCCAGCCCAGTCCAGAACAAGTCCATAAGTCCTATATTAACCCATGTCCATTATCAATTCATAAATTCCTCTTCAGACTACTCATGCAGCACATGCAATGATGCCAAATGCAGGAAGGTTACAGGCCAGTAGGTGGCAAGTCTTGTGGATCCAGTGTCAGTGGAAGCATCTCAATGCTGGGAGGGGTCTCCACGTGGCTCCTCCAGCTCCAGGGCTCTAGCATAGCTCCATTTGTCTTGCCATCAGGAATGTCTCACAGAGAGAGCATGTCCCACGTCCAGCAAGCTATTTATCTCCTTTGCACCTCCAAATGAAGTCATCAAGCTATGACCTGATTGACAGGCTGAACTCCACCCCTTCACTCTTAAATCTCAAGTTGACACCTGATTATGTAACTGCTACACTGAGATTGCCACCTTGTGTCTCCTTGTTTCCTTTCTGCTCTGTGATCTAGAATCTATGTTTCATGTAGCAACAATAAGGTAACTCATTTTTTTTTTCTCAAAAAGCACTGACATGTATTATTACCTATTGACTAATGTCTAACAACCACTGTTACATATATTTTGTATGTATGGCTTTCAAGTTGTTTAATTTGTAAGACTGAGTTATTCTGTTTCTCCATCAGGGCAGAAGAAGAAGTTCACATGCAAGACTTTTAAAAAGTCATTATAGGTGAACTTTCATCAGAATTTTGAGTTATATTGGCTTATAACTTGGATGCTTAAGTACACTTATACCCCTTTTGAATATGATATGATTTTTGCTCTTACATCCCTGAAGAAAAAGGTCAAGTAAGTATCTCTATTGTACTACTCTTACATTTAGACCTAAATTTCCCCTTTACAGGATATAACTTTACAAAACCAAAAGTCATCATCAAATTGGAGCAAGAAGAAGGCCCAGGGTTATCAGAGGAAGCATTTCTAAACAAGAGCTCTCCAGATGAGTTATCAAAAACTGACAGAAGGCATCCAAGGAAACTAAATCCAAAATAATTGCTAGAAGGGGACATTTTGGCAGGGGATGGGGGATTATTTGCAAGATTAAGAAAAACCATTCATCTTTTCATTTCTAAAACTGAGAGACCAGTTACTTCACTTAAAGCTAAGAAATCAACCAATATAATTATATGCAATAATGAATTATATTTAAAACTAGCCATGTAAAAGCAATGAAAATGAAGGCTTACTGAATGAGAGGGGAGAGAATCTGATTTTATCATTGTTTATGTAATAAGGAATAACTAGAAATACCACAAATGAATGACTTTAACACACAGAAATTTATTCTCTCACAGATTTAAAAGTCTAGAAGTCTGAATTTAAAATGCTAGCTCTAGGGGAAGGTTCTGGGACTCTGTTGGTCCTAGGAGACTCTCATTCAGCTAGGGAAAGTGCTTGTCTCCTTTCAACATTTTGGGGCACAGTGTTCTTGGAGATCGCTCGTTCTCTCTCTCTCTCTCTCGATTGGCATCACTTTTCCCCTACGGGATTACTTTGTTGTTGAAAAATTAATGAAAACAAGAATCAAGTAAATAAATAATAATGTGTGTGTGTTTATATATGTCTATATCTGTGAGTGTCCTAGTCCATAAGACATATGTTCAATTTCATATAATATTCCTTATGGGTTTTTTTTTAATCTGCCCTCATGATTACCTCACAGATCCTTGCCAGAAAACCAAATACAAACATTTGTGGCAAATTTTATTGACTAACAGCAACACATTAATTACAGAGAAAGAGAAACATTCTGGAACATCATGTAACACAGGCATTAACAATAATCCTTTTGGAAAATGTCTTTGTAAATGGGACAACACAGTGCTTATTTATAGCAGGTCTCATGCCATTTGATCCACACTTTGATTTTTCAGGAAGAATGATGATTTTAATATATGTGAGAAATGGCTCCTCACCTAACAGATGAAAGAACTCATACTGAAGAAGAATCTCATGAATATAATAAAAATGTAGACACTAGTAATCATGAGAAGGAAGTTGTTCAGCATAAGACAATTAAGATACTGAATCAGACTTTTGAATATGATGAACATGGAAAATCTTTCCTTGAAGTAACTGCCTTCATTACTCTGAAAATTGCCAAAATAAAACAGAAAAAACATATACAGTGAACCCTCGTTTATCGCGGTTAATCGGTTCTAGACCCTACCGTGATAAATGAAATTCCGCGAAGTAGGATTCCTTATTTGTAAATCAAATATTTTTGTAGTTAGAGCATAGAGGACATGAAAAAACACCCTTTAGTCACCATTACACTCGTATTACCCAATTTATTAAACGAAAAATACAAAATACAGTAAAACATTTTGGACGTTACAATTATCATTTATTATTTATTATATTATTTATGGCATCTAGTTTACAGTACTACATATTTCACATACAGTATTATTATACATAATTCTTACAAATACTGTAATCAATAGCTTATGAAATGACTTAAGGGATGTACTCTACAGGTGGGTCGCCGTCTTTTTCCTCTGAAGGAGCGGGTGTAGGCAGTGGGTGCTGTTACGCAAAAACCGCGATAAAGTGAAGCCGCGGAAGTCGAAGCACGAAATGGCGAGGGTTCACTGTATATATATAAAATAAACTTAGAAAATCATAAATCAACCCATACACTGTCACAGAAAATTATCTTAGAGAAATGTGTTAGGATGGTTGACTAGAGAAACAAATCTGGTGACATTCTTATATGTGTAAGAGCTTTATATCAAGAAGTAATTGTATATCAGGAAAACATCCCAGCCCTGTCTAACTCCAGTCCATAAGTCCAATACTAGTTCATAAGTCCCTCTTCAAACTCATGCAGCCACTTGCAATGATGCAGAATGCTGAAAGATCACAGGTGGGTGGGGGGAAAGTCTTGTGGATCCAATGGTGGTGGAAACATCAAAGGACTCTGGCAGGTATCAGCATGGCTCACCAACAGGAAGGCAAAAGCAGAGAGAGGGGGGGAGGAAGTTCCCAGGACCCTCCTTATGAGAAGGCCATTCCCACAAGGAGACACAATCCGACTGTGACTTGAATCACAGGCTAGACTTCACCCCTACACTTTTATTTAACAAGTTGACATGAACTTATTTAACTGGCACAAAGAGAGTAATAATGATACATTTAATAAGAATGAATGTAGTTAAAGTGGCAATAATTCCAGTGAAATCACTGAATTTCAAAGAGGAAAAGTTTTAGTGAGATCCTATACCTTAGAGAACATTAGAGAACCCAGACACAAATCAAACCCTTGGATAAGGAAAAAACTTCAACAATGATCCAGAAGTTACAGTCCATCAGTCAAATCACATAATAGAGAATCCCTGTGAGTATAATACATACAAGGAAACATTCACAGTCATCTCCCAATCAGCCTTCAGTATACATGAGAAAACTCATATAAAGGTGAAAGCCTATGAATGGAATCAATGTGGGAACTAGTTTACAAACTCATATTTCATTTTACATATGAGAAACATATAGGTTAAGTACACCTATGAATATGATGAACGTGGAACGTATTTCCTCAGGGAATTATTCTTTAAAATACATCAGAGAATGCACTCAGGGAAGAATAACCTTTATGAATAAAGCAAATGTAGGCATACTGGCACTCAGAAGTCATGTTACAGAGAATCTCAGAGAATTCACAAAGAGGAGACGCAATATGAATGGAATAAATGTGGGGGAAGTGTCTTACAAAAAGTCACTCCTCGTTTTGCGTTAGAGTTCTCACACAGGGGAGAAACTCTATATATGTTTTGAATGTGGTAAAGCTTCCAGCCAGAAATCAGGCCTAGGAAGCATCAGGGGACTCACACAAGGGAGAATGTATTGAATGTGGAAAAGTTTTCATTCAGAAGGTAGG
>NW_022103924.1:803664-805723 GCF_000313985.2 Echinops telfairi
ACTTCCAACGTCATCATAGAATACATAAAGGGAGAAACCTTATGAATGAGATGAATGTGGGAAAACTTTCTGCCAGAAATCTAACCTCAGAAATCATCAGAAAGTTCACACAGGAGAGACCCCTTATCAATGCAATGTATGTGGGGAAGCTTTCACTTTGGCATCAGGGTTACGAAGGCAACATAGAATTCACATTGGGGGAAGCCCTATGAATACAATGAGTGTGGGAAATTTATGTCATAAATTATACTTTAGAGACCATAACAAGATTCACACAGGAGAATCAACATGAATAGTATGAAACATTCAGCCAGAAATAAAACCTCACAATATATTAGAGAATGCACACAAGGGGAAAATTGTGTGAATGATAAATGTGGGAAAGATTTTAACCAGAAGTCGAGACTTAGAAAATATTGAAGAACTTATATTTTGGAGTAGTCCTGCATATGTAATGTTCACAGAAAATGTTTCTGCAAGAAACCAACCTTCACTAATTATCAGAGAATTTACTTGGAAGAGAAACTCCTAAAATATATGTGTGAACAGTTTTTCCAAACAGTTCGCATTTCACTATATATTAGAAAACCCTACCCAAACAAACTCATACTTCAGACTTTCTGTCAGAAATAACTTCGGTGGGGATCACAGTTATCTCCTAGTAAAGGAAACTTAGAATGTAATAAGTTTGCTTGCCAAAAGCCAATTTCCTCAGTGTGACAGAAAATACATAGATAGTGCAGTGACTGTATATTCCTTCAGTCTTGTTTTTATATCTCCTACATCATTCAATGTCTATCTCCTACATCATTCAATGTCTTGCTCACAGAATCTTTCCATTTTGAAAACTTGCCTGGAGACATGAATTTGTTCCTCGGTTCTTTCAGATTGAGAAATGGCGAGCAAGCTCACCTTCTTTGGTTTGCTGGCTCTGGTCTTTCCACATTTCATGGTATGACTTTACTTTGCCTTTTCGCCCCGCTATTTTACTTAATCATCTCCTCAAATCACTTCAGCTTCTTTATATTTAAGGAAAGTTTCTCCTGGCAATCTTTTTCCTTTCTTTCTTGTCTTTAAATGACTTTTGCTTTCTTCATGTAAGATGTCCTTGATGTCATCCCATAGTCCCTCTATTCTTCAGTTATAGTGTTCAAGGCATTAAAGTCAATCTAGAGATAGTCGGTCAATTTAGGTGGTATATATTCAAGTTTGTACTTTAGTGCTTGTGGGTTTGTTTCAATTTTTTTCATCTTAAACTTGAACCTGCATGTGAGAAATTGTTGGTCTGTTTCACAGTCTGCTCCTGGTCTTGTTCTGACTGATGACATTGAGTTTTTTCCCCACAAATGTAGCTGATTTAAATGGTTAACTAATTAACCATTTGCCCATGAATGGAGCTCTGGTGGCATACTTGGTTATGCATCGGGTTACTAACCACAGGGTAAAGGGTTTGAAATCTCCAGCCACTCCATGGGAGAAAGATGAATATTTCTTCTCTCATAAAGATTTACAGCCTCATAAACTCACCCGGGGAGTTTTACTCGATTTTACAGGGTTACTATGAGTCACAATTCACTTGATGGCAGTGAGTTTGGCTTGGATCTGCCAGAGAGATTCTCACCAAAGCCATTATTTTGATTGGACTTAAATTTTCACAGTCTCAGTAACCCATAGAGGTAGCTAGACTTTGTCCTATGGGATTGCTTTACATCAGAATCAACTCTGGTGGTGAGTTTTTAAGCAAGTTTTGTGAATAGCATCTAGGTCTTAAAAGCTTTTGACTGACCATCTAATACAAGTATTGGTGTCTTCCCATCAGGAACAAAAGGATAATGAGGAAACCAAAGATTCAAGAAAACTATTGTTGCACATGAACCTCAGCCTTCTATAGCTTGAGACTGGAATACCTAACTGATGTCATGCTACCACTACTGACAAGGAAGGCAATAAAATACCTATTAGAATGAGGGGAGCTCCGGTAGTATAATGGTTATGTGGTGGGCTGCTAACCGCAAGGTCAGCAATTTGAAACCAACAGCAACTCCGAGGAAGAATCCCG
>NW_022103924.1:806987-808446 GCF_000313985.2 Echinops telfairi
TGCATATATATATGCAACCGGGTACTCCCCCCAAAACAGAATTACGCTGGGTGGAGTGGAGCTTTCATAGTACATATTTTTCCCACTAGGTGAGCATTGAGCAACTCACTCTGAGTTAGTGCACCCAAGTGGCTTCACCTGGGAAGGTTCTCTCTGGTCACAGTGAATTGTTCTGTAAAAGCAGTTTCGTTCAAACCCCTTTTTTGTGTGTGTGACGATTGATTTAAGAGAACAGCCTGTGGCTGTGAAATTTTCTTTCCTACTCAAAAAAAAAACTCTGCAAAAACGGTTATGATGTTGACCATAGCTAACAAAGACAGTGCTATGGGAAAAACTTGTGTATGAGTGTTTTTCTCATTTCTAAAAAGGTGAAACGTTGATTGATGACAACTCTCATTCTGGATGTCCATCAACTTGCTGAAAGGATGAAAATGCTGATTCATAGGGCATTTGGGGTTTGTTCCACAAGATCAGGCCATTAATCAAGCTTTCTATTTAGAGGTTCTGAAAAGATTGTGTAACAATGTGGGGGGTGGGGCCTGATTTGTGGTAGATGGGATTTTGCCACCATGACAGTGCACCTACTCATACAGCCATCTCAGTGCACAGTTTGGGGCCAAAAACAACATGCCTTTCTTGCCCCACCCAGCTTACCTGACCTTGCTTCATGCAATATCTTTTGGTTTCCTTGAACGTAGAGGGACATGAAAGGACAGCGATTTGACAATGTAGAAGAGGTGAAGAAAAAATGAAGGAGGTGTTGTCACCATCCAAACAGGTGAGTTTGAAAAATGTTTCCAAGAATGGAATCAGAGATTTGGCAAATGTATTAAATGTAATGGAGAGTACTTTGAAGGTGTTAAGGTTGCTCTGTACAAATAAATAAATAAATAAATAGCCTTGGAAAAAGAAATCCTGTTTGTTTGTTTGTTTGTTTGTTTTTTGAGGGGTGGTATCCTCTTGTACATAAAGAGATACTTTGTTTTGTTATAAATTGAAGGCAAATTCTGGATTATCTGAATGGGAGACATCCACATTTCACACCAAGGATACAGTTCCCTTTCCCCTGTGCTCTTCCTAACGCTAGCCTTCTCAAACTTTGTTCTGATATTCCAGAAGTCAAAAGATAAAAATAAACCTTTTGAAGTGTCAAAGTAGAGCCTGAAAGTGTCTATGATAAGTACACTTTTGAATGAATTGAGATCTATCATGATTAGTATTCAGAAGACAGGCTGCGTATCCCACACTAAAAAAGCATATGAGCATCACTCTCTTTTACTCTAAAGCACCTAGTACATCCGTTAAAAGAGAATGTTGTGTCTGGTGAGCCGTTATAATAATGCATCTAGAAAAGAATCAGATGGGTGAGAACTTTTCTGTAGACTTTTGATATGGTTAGACTTTTAATACAAAACTGTTTTGAAGAGGACCTAATGTCGGGGGTTTAAATGGAGAGAAA
>NW_022103924.1:809270-810390 GCF_000313985.2 Echinops telfairi
TAATACAGTGCTAGAAGAGGGGTCCCCTAGGTTGGAAGGCATGCACAAAGTTGGCAAACATTGACTAAAACATGCCAGATATCCTGAAGACTGTGCAGGCCTGGGCAGTGTTTGTGTCGTACATGGTGCTGCCATGAGATGACTTGAGGACAACTAAAAACAGGAGCTCTTAATGAAAGATTTGAGGGGGGAAAAACAGACAGGAGCATCACAAAGCTTCATATAGTTTTCAAAAAATAACAACATTCGGGAAAGGTCTCCATGGTGGGGGTAAAGGTGGGGTGTGGGTGGGTGGGGGAAGTCCCCAGACAAATAATGCTTTTATTTGACCAAGACAAAGAATGAGCATTTAGATAAAAGCTCTACCAGTGTGCACAGGGGACTAGCAGAATCCACTGAATCACAACTAAGAGAGCAGTTACTGTACTGTTACAGCATGAAGTTGAAAAAAATGCTGACTAGCAAATCATTAAAATTCATCACTGTCAAAGGTAGGATAAAATTACTGAGGAAGGGACCATGATTGAATTTATGTATGTAAGCACAGGTTTTAAAAGATTATAGGATTGGTTCTGGAATGATATTGTTATGGTGGATACCAGGCTGTTATAGTCATCAGTTCTTAGTCTTCTTGGGAGTAAAGCACAGGAAAGTTTTAAGGAGAGTAAGTGCGGAGGTTCAGCAAAGCATAGGACAGTTTCAATACACTTGACAGAGGTCTAAGGGGGAGCTTGGGAGAGAAGCCTGAGGACACTGCCTGCTGGGTAGATTTCCCTGTTATGGTCCTTTTCCCCATCATTAGGGTTTGTTTCTCCAGTCAATATCTAAGTGTTGTAGGCCTACCTTCTTTGGAGTTATTTTCCTGGGAAATTTCTAGGTATTATTGGCCTAGCTCCTTTGAGGTTGTTTTTGCTGGTCAATATGTCATCCCCAGTATTAGTTTTCTTTCTTTCTTTTTTTAATCATTTTATTAGGGACTCATACAACTCTTATCACAATCCATACATACATCAATTGTGTAAAGCACATTTGTACATTCATTGCACTCATCATTCTCAAAACATATGCTCTCCACTTAAGCCCCTGGATTCAGCTCCTCTTTTTCCCCCCTCCCTCCCCA
>NW_022103924.1:811939-812875 GCF_000313985.2 Echinops telfairi
CTTTGTTGGCCTTTAGGAGTGTTTTCCAGTCCAGTCTGTTGGGGCACCACGCCCTGGCCCCAAAATCCACCTTTTGCATTCCCTGGGGACCTCACCGCTCCATTCACTTGCTGTTCTGTTGCACCTCCTTAGTGTTTTGCCTCAGTGTGGTGGGATCAGATCGGGTGCAATTCCCACACTGTGTCTCTGGTGTCCCCTGTAGGGTTATGGGTCAGTGAGGGGCCCCAGTATTAGTTTTCTACCTAACATAATTATCTACTACACGATGGTTGGGGTTTACACATAATCATGTGACCTGAGTCATAGTCAAAGGTATTTATAAGGCAATACCAGGACCCCAGACTTTAACTTAAATCAGATAACCTGCATCATTCAGAATTTTCTCCTTTGTTTGACTTAGATACACTTATTAACCAGCCGAGAAATCTCTTTTGCCAATTTTTCTTCAAATAACTAAGTGAACTGGACCTTATCCTAGTCTTTTTGTATTCTCTTTTTCCTTAGCTTTTTCTTAATATGACCGTAAACCTATAAAATTTGGGGGATCTTCAGTTATCAGATCAACCTCGGTATCTGTGTTCCAAGATCAACCTCAGGCTCAACAGAAAACTTCAGAGGACTCAGAAATGGTTCTGCTGTTGGGTGCTGACTCACCAACCCCAGATACCACATTACAAAACGCTCCTCAATCCTGCACCATTCTCACAGTGTCACGTTAGAGTCCATTGTTGGCGCCACTGTGTCAATCCATCGCACTGAGGGTTGTGTTAGGCCAGTTAACTACAGAAACAAATCCAGTGACACTCATAGTTGTGTGAGATAGTTCATTGTGCCAGCCTGGCTGATAAACGCAGGTGGGATTGACTGAGGGGTGGAGAGATGGATGGTTTGGTGAGCCTTGCCTTTCTTGTCTCTCGCTCTGTGATCATCGGACCA
>NW_022103924.1:813537-824624 GCF_000313985.2 Echinops telfairi
TTACATACACACACTGGCACACACACAAAACTGTCATTTACCCTCTACTTTACCATACATGGTGCCCTTTTCCAGGGACTGGTCTCTCCTGATAACTTGTTCAAAGCACATTAGCCATCCTCACTTCTAAGGATCATTCTGGCTGTACTATTTTCCAAAACAGATTTTTTTGTTTGTTTGTTCTTCTGGCAGTCTATGATACTTTAAATAGGCTTCACTAGCACCACAATGCAAATGAATCTAGAGTCTTGAATTCTAGAGTCTTCCTTATTCATTATCCAATTTTCACAGGCATATGAGGCAATTGAAAATACCACAGCTTGGGTCAGGTACACTTAGTCCTCCAAGTGACATCCTTGAGAGGTCTTATGCAGCGGTGTAATACATCATTTGATTTCTTGACTGCTGCTTTCAGGAACATTGATTGTGGGCCCAAGCAAGATGAAATTGTTGTCAGTTTCTGTCTTTTCTCTGCTTATCCATAATGCAGCCTATTGATCCAATTGTAAAGAGTTTGGTTTTCTTTACATTAAGTTGTAATCCATACTGAAAGCTTCAGTCCTGGGTCTTCATTAGTAAAATGCTTCAAGTCCACCTCAGTTTCAGCAGGCAAGCTAGGGTCATGTACATAGTGAAGCTTATTAATAAACCTTCATCCAAACCAATCATGATATTTTCCAGATTCTCAGATTATTTATATTCATGGTTACTGCTTATTAAAGTGAAATAATACAAAGTAAAATCAGCAAAGGGAAAAAACAATGCATGTGGGCTAGAGATAGGCAAATGCAAGCTTCCAAGGGTTATCCCGAAATGTAGTTGGACACTAGAGACTCATTGCCCAAAGCTTTTCTTTGGAGTTAGTGACACTGGCACAATCTGGTTAACACATATCATGATATCAGATTTCCATAAGAAAAGTAGGCATCCTATTTTAAACCACTTTTTGAAACTATTTAGGAAAGGTAATCAACTTTTATCAATTAGGAAATTATGACAATTAACTTAAGTTCCAAATTCCCAGATGCTAACCAGGCACCAAATTTGCAAGCAGTCTTTTCTAAGAATGACAGCTTCAGGAATGTTATGTTAACTCTCTTCTGCACCATCTGAGACATATTAGGAAAGAGGCTAGATTCTTCCATTTATTTTTCACGTTCAGGTGACTTTGAGGAATTTTCCCCAAGCCAAGATCTATGGGTTCAATCACACCCCACATGCAGTTAACATTTCAACTTGTGGCATGTTAGTTCCACAGCCTTGTTCTGCAGCATTCACCCATTTGACCAGCTTAAATTGGCCATAGAGGCAGTAGCAGACCAGACACCCATGACTTCGGGGAACTAGCTCCCCAGCACATAAGCCCTATCGCATAATAAGTGATGACAGCCTAGCCAGAGCCTTTGCATTGTGCTCCAATTTTGAGCACCTGCTGCACATGCACCCAAGTACCATAACCTCACCCATATAGGCCTGACTTCTGGAATTCTCCACCTCTGTTCATGAATAAACATAATATCCTTCCTACCTAAACTCCCTTATAAGCCAAACCAAACTCACTACTATTAAGTCAATTCCAACTCATAGTGATCCTATAGACCAGGACAGAACTGCTGGGTGTTTTTCCAAGGCTATAACTCTTTACAGGAGTAGATAACCTTATCTTTCTTGGAAGAAACTCCTTATAAACCTCTACTTTCCCCTTATTCAGAGAAATTATGGTCTGTGATGCTCTAGTAACCTTGCCACATCTCTCCTTGTACTGCACCGCCCTCATAAATCTTTAAACTTGATTCCCTGCCTTGTTATTGTTAAATGGAAAGGGAAAGAATCCAATCTGTAGGGCACACTTATAGCAAGTCCCTTGGACAAGGTGTCTTTAGAGCAATTTTACTACCAATAAGGTGATAACTGGAGTTTTATCAATTCCACAGCAGGGTGAGATCAACCTCTTGTACTGATTTCATCAATATCCTTTAGAAGACCAGGTCTTAGCCATTTAAAAATCATAATAAATTTGTTGATACTGTATGAACCTTTTTTACCTGGCTTGAGGCAACATTTGGGTATAGTAAAACCCTTCCATTAAGGAAAAGTTGACCTGACAGTGTGATAAGTTGGTTTATTGTGCTAACCTGGCCAATAGGAACATGTGGGATTAATAATGTTGAGTGGAGGTAAAAGAGATAAATGGCTTGGCAAGGACTGCCCCTCGGCTCTCTTGCTCTCTGGTGATTGGACCAGTGTGCAGCTACTTTAGCTAGTTCTCTGCCTCAACCTGTGAGCTACACTACTTGTGGGACAGCCAATGCATAGATTGTGTTACTAAAACTTGAGGTTCCTTCCAGACCTGCTTTGCCATGCTACTGGTATATACATTGCTTGAGCAGGAGACTGGCAGATCCTGTCATCTTGCACTGCTTGAGTTTGGTATCCCATCTGGGCCTACTTCACTAAGCTCCTGAGCTGCTGACTGTTGGTAACCCACCCTGCTGTTTTCTGCCTGAGGCTGGATTGCCTACATTGCCCTAGGGAAGACTCAACTGTCTGCTTCCTTGACATTGGACCCAGCAGCCTACATGAGTTGAAAGACTTCCAGCATATTAACTGTTCCACAGAAGTGAGTTGAACTGAGCCTTCTGTACTGCTGTGTGGACTAATTAGTTGTTATATTCCTTCATGCTGTATAAACCTATCTATGTACTAGATAGATAGATAGATAGATAGATAGATAGATAGATAGATAGATAGATATACATATATATTCATAAGTGTCCTGGGTTTTTTTCTCTATAGAACCCCGCCTAACAAACAAAGTCTTCCAAGACAGATGTAGTGTCACAATAGGATACAAACTGTTCTTTGAGGGTTGACACAGCACAGTCAGACAGTCCAGAAGTAAGAGATTGCTGTTACTTGTCTGGAACTATGGTTGTACATGGATGTGGCAGGTAAGCCAGTGATTTTTTTCCAAGTTGAGACTGTCTACTCTCTCCTAACCTCCTTTCTCAGACTCCAAGTAGTAGCTCGACACTTAGGAATAACTTATCATTTCCACTGTGCTTGTAGACCACAATCCCCAGGACAAGTAGAGAGAATTAATCAACACTTAAAACTAACTCTCAGGAAATTGACACAAGAGATTCAGATGAACTGAAAAGATGCACTGTCCAAAGCTCTGTTACTTCTCTGAATTTCCCAATGGCACCCTACATGTTCAAGCCCTTATGAAGTTCTATATGGTCAGTCCTTCCTCGTGAAAGAGTTGGCTATAGATGGCTGAAGTGTCTGTAATGCAGCAGTATGCTATAAGAGTAGCCCAATTCTAAGAGACATTCCATCAATATGGGCTTACCCAGGCCCAAGGGGAAGAAAAACTGGCCCCCGTGTGCCTTCCTAGAAACTTATTCCTTATTAAAAAGTTATAAGTATGAGTCCCCCAAATCTCAGACCCAACCAGTCTGGAAAGGTCCTTTCCCAGTAATTCTATCTACCCCTACTGCTGATGAAGTTCCAAGACAGAGTGTGTGGATCCACAATTCACAGGTAATGCTAAGAAGACTATCAGAACCAGCCCTCTCAGACTCAGATTAAATGGAGCAAGATGTGAGCCATTAGATGGCCTTAAGATGATATTTTGCTAGCACTCTGAGACCATTAAGTGCTCTGTGGCAAACCATACCTCAAATCCATACATGCACAAATCCACAGCAGTCTTTAAGTTTGTAAAACGCACTTCCTGTGTTTAAAGTAAGCTTGCAGGCTATGCCTGTAAACCCAATGTTAAGCATACCTCCTGAGATTTCCTTTGGAACCTCCCAGTGTGAGATTAACCCACCCTTCAGTGAACATTGCCATCCCATAGCTCTTGCCTTAGTCTTAAATAAACTTTTAATCTGTTTTGTCTCTTCTAGAAGCCATCAGATTACAAATGATACTAAGCCAACATTGCCATCTTCAGGATCACAAACATCTGGATCATTTTACAACCCCATTCACCATCGGCCCCTAAATGGATGACAACCCTTTACAAGAGAACAGGAAGGATGTGGAACCTCCAAACCCTCTTCATGCCTATATATCAGCCAGCCAGAAGTAGTTAAAAGTTCAATGCCCCATACCCTCAATGCTTTGGGTTCCTACTACTTGAGTAGGGAATGACAAGCAGGAAGATTAGGGAAAAAGGGATTGTCTCCACTAAATGCCTATACTAAACAAAAATTAGCTGGCCATGCCACAAATAAAGGCATTTGAAAGAAATCAGACCTCTGGAGAAGCCCCTTAGCCACCTGGGCATGTACACTAGAAACCAGCAAAATCCGTCATACATGTACGTAAACACAGCCACTAAGAATGGTCAATACCCTCAACCATGCTGTGAAGATGGCAAAGGTCTCTGAGCTGTATGATGTCACTTAGAAAGAACTGTGAGATAAAATGAGAAAATGGAGAGAAGAAAATGCCCGAAATAGTGAACACATTGTAGAAGTTGGAGAAGAGTTCATTAATGAATATGCCTCTAAGCTTGGAAATAATATTTGGATCCTATATGAACACGTGATGACTGCGGCCCCAGACTCTGGTTGGGATGAGTTGGCATTGTTTTGTCTTCGGGAATTGAGAAGACAGTTCCCTGGCAGTCACAGAGTCAAACGACTGACTGGCACGAGATTTAAAGCCATGGAAAGATGTGATGATGCTGCACAACTCTATGACCAAATTGTACAAGAAGATCCAACTAATACTGCCATTTTTAAGGAATTTTTTTGTTCTTGAAACCCTTTCGAGCAATTTTGGCAAATTATATTGTGCAAAGTCCTGCTGTTCTGCAAATGTTATTGTTGTTCAACAGAAGAAGAATGATTCTATGGCCAGATAACTTTGAGATGCTGACTTAAGAAAAAGCTCAAACCAAACTGTGCGATCAAGTCAACTCAGACTCTCACTGAACCCTATATAGTTTCTGAGGTTGTAAAATCTTTCTCCAATAAAGTGACTGGGATTTGACCCACTGACCTTTTAAAAAAAAGGCAGAAACAAAGGGCAAAATCTCTCTTTTTCAGTGCCAGTATTCCTCTTTTGGTTGCTCAGCCCTTCCTTTAGGCCACTTTTCACGTGGTTTTTCTTGCTCCCCAGAAGTGGCCATGTTTGGTTTTGAACTCATGAGCAGTCCCCGAAACAGCCTTGCATGCTTTCCAGAGATAGTAAGTACCATCTGAGACTATCGCCCACTACTTCCTTCACCCTCATGAAAGCTACTTGGACTCAGAAAAGTGCTTCTGATGCATTAATTCTTTCAACGTTAAGAAGCAAAAACTGGGGAAAATATCCCCCAAACCTAACATCATCAGAACTAGAAAGACATTTGAAAGCAGGAGGTCTAATAAGTCATATCCTGTCAAGACTCATAACCCTGCCCTATTGCATATTCATGATTATTTTTGTGAAATCTGTTACTTATTTATAATATCCGTATTACCAGCAGATAAGGTCCAGGATGCCTGTCACTGTTGAATCAAATATAGAGACTAGGCTGATTAGAGAAATTCTGAATTTATTTCTGCAAGTGTTTGACCGAAGACAACTGAGGTTTGTTACCTCCAAAACTGCTTCACAGAGTCTGTGAAAATCAAGCAACCATATACTCTAAACTGTGTGGTAAATTCCAGTGAATGCTTAACGGGTTTGTTATAATGCACAAAGGTCTTTAAATAAGGAGACAAAGGAAGCGTGCTACACAGGGAGCCAGAGGTATCCCTGTGCCTGGAACTCTCTATGCCATCGAGTTATATTGCTTAAATCTAAATGGTCTTGTTCGCCCAGAAAGTTTTGTTTGCCCAAAATTGCTGTGTTAGAAAATTCTTACTGATTAAGCTTAAAGGAATTTTTTATTACAAAGGTAGGGGGGACTGTTACATTTTGAGTTTTTGCAAACTAAGTCTTAAGCAAACTAAATCCCAAACTATGTCTCAGGTCCAGTATTTGATTAACAGCAGGCTAACTCTTTTACCACCTCTATCACCCTTAATTTAATTCCTGGTGTGCATGTATGGAACTGTAAATGCCCTTTATTCAGGAGCTTGCCTTGGTGACTCTAGTCTCAGCTTGCTCCTTGCTTGATGAACCAAAGTAAAGCTTCCCTCTTTCACTTTCATCCAGTCTCTGTCCTTATTTCTCAGTCTCACTGAGGGATACCAGGGTTGGTAACACAATTACACTTCAGAGACATTGCTGGTTCGGTTATAGACTACTGAAATAAAGCAAACTGCAATTTAAAAAGCCACACATTTCCCCTAATACATATAAAAGTTACATTATACATTGTCAATTGTGTATGTGATAGCATTATGAAAAAATTTGAAATATTGCAAGAATTACCAAAACGTGACATAGAGACATGAAGTGCACACCATGCTGGTAGAAAAATGGCACCAATAGACTTGGTAGATGCAAGGTTGCCACAAACTTTCAATTTGTAATAATAATGTCTAGGAAGCATAATAAAACAAGGTATGCCCATATAGTTAACAGTGCCCCTAGTGTGGCCTCTCACAGTGGGGCCTCCTGACCTAATTCAATTTAAACTTTTAGCTGAGTCCTAGGTTTAAAGTGACTTCCAGAAGGTATTATGTTCCAAACAGCTTTGTTTGGCTTCAACACCAGTTCATCCACTTCAGAGTCAGGGCCCTGGAAGTGTTTAACATGATAATTGCAGCCCCTGGAAACTGAGATCTTCTGCAGAATCATGGCCAAGTGTCACACTCAGTAGCCCATTTGAATTGAAAACATTTTCAGCTACTTGAAAAGGCAGCTTGGGGAATTTCCTTCAGTAAGAAAGAAAAGTTTTCTAAAGGTAAAGTTTTTCATCCCAAGTTTATTGCCCATTTAGCAATTACAATTTCACATTTTAAAAATCACTCGCTTTTCTCACAAAGATTTTTCATTTAAAGGTGTTATCTGGAAGAGAAAGAAAAAGCATTTCAAGAGAAAACATTTTGATACAATTTAACCAGTGGATTAGCAGCCCAAAGCTTAAAGCCACTGCACCAACAAGGCCCCACATTTTGTCAATCAATCTTTAAAGTGAATACTTGATTTTGTTGATAAAAAAGCCCCCAATAAAAGCAAAATATCTGCTCTCGATTTCTCTCTTTGACACTGGCAAGGCACATTATGATCAGGAATTTTTAAAATTTTCAAAACAGGTTTACACAAACTCCCACTCCCCTCATCCTGATCATTTACTTGATAAGCAGTCTGGAAAAGATAATCCCCATTGGGAGACAGAAGCATTTACTAATCAACTTCCTTTACTCTCCTTTAAAAAAAGAAACACAGCCATTGAGCCATTCAGACTCATAGTGATCCTATAAGACAAAGTAGAACTGCCCCTAGTGGTTTTGAACAGATAATCTGCCAGTTAACAGTCCACTACACCACCAGGCTTCTTCAGGTATGTGTAAATACAAGAGAGAAGCAGAGTTGGTTGTCAGGCTATTGCAACAAAGTACAATTGCCAAATTTACTCATAATCATCAACAGCAATGAGACATTCTTGGAAGAGGTCAAGAGTCCAGAAGTAGGCAGAGGACTCATAGTCCCTGAAATATGTCCTCCTCCAACTTGTATTTGGGGACATGAACCACACGTTAGGAAAATAGTTCTTTTGAATGCCAGAAATATAGCACCTGTCAGTTGCTCTATTTCAGATAATCTGATCAGAGAATAAACTCTGATCTAGTTTGGGAAAGGGGCTATCATGGAATGTGGTAAATCTGTATTGGTTCCAGCATTTTCTATCAGCTTTTCGTTCAGCACATTTTGTGCTGAGTCTAAAGTAAGCCACACACTAGGGTATCAAGTTTAAGCTTTGAGTCCAGTCCAGACAAATTTAGGATCCAAAAAGAACCAGCAGCTTTGCTTCTATGGAAGCAAAGTTACATGAGACACTTAGAACAACAATTGTATCCTAAGTCCATATGACAAGGAAGGCTTTCCTAAGGCCTCATTATCTTGTTATTCTTAGAATCTAAATTGGACTCCTGAAAATTATGCATCTCAGGCCAGAGAACTATGATATCACCCTCTAAGGATCAGTCATCTGATTCTACACAAGCTCATTATTCAGTAAAATCTGCTTCATAAAATTCCAAAAATTTACTTAGATAGAGCTTATGTTAGATCTCTCAGGGTAGAGATATACCTCGGTCTTTGGCTCCAGAAAGAATTCACGCCGAAGCCTGGTTTGTGATCCAAGTGAGTTTTATGAGATTAAGAAGTTTCAGGGTTTTACAGGCACCCACAGGGCTCCTCACTAACGTGCAGCCTCCCTAGAAGCTGGTCACAAAGTCACGCAGTCAGCTCCAGGCTCCTGACTTTTCAATTATTCCGCAGGGAGGCATGGTGGACAACCCTGGTCGACCCCATTGGCTGAATCGAATTCACCTGGCCTAGGTGGGCCAATTCAGGTGCAGCACTCCCCTTCCTGGCGGGAAACCTGAACCTCTGACCATATGTAGTGTGCCACTCCTTGTTCAAGTAGCTCGGACCTCTGGGCATGCGTAATGGATGCCCCAGCCCCTAAGCGAAACTACCTAACAATTTCCTCTTTTCATTTTGTGTCTCCTGTTTCAGGAACTCCAACAATCAAAATTTATATCCAACATAATCAACTATGAAGACTTCTTCCATTTTTAATACTCATATACTTATTTCAATTCACTCACACAAACACACAAAACAAGAAAATTCTGTCCTGCCCCTACCCCCACCCATTTTTGGGTAGTTTTCCTGGTTAGAATTATCTAGCTAGTAGTAATAAACTTATATTTAATATCAATTTTATCATATAGCCAGATATAGTGTCATGGACATAGTTCTAGGACATATATGCCTAATTTGAGAGCAGAATTTTAAATTTTAATTTATTTATCTTTGCTTTTCATACATATACTTAGCTATTGCTGTGATTTTTTAAATTTACATGACCAATTTGATTATCTGGTTCATAGGGAATAAAGAAAAAAGTGAGGAATGATTATATACAAAATTCTCAAAAAATATTTTCTTCCTGTTTTTAATAAATATTTTCTTAATCAAGACCCCTGAAGAGGATTTTGTCTTTGAACCCACAATATAACAGCAATACATTAGCCCAAGGAATGTATTTATTTCACAGAACTGAAGCAATTCTTCTCTGTTCCCAAGGCTTCCACTACAGATGTTCTCTATCTGATTATGGTAGCCAAGATTGAATGGGGTGGGAGAGATACAGGAATTCCTAAAACACTGAGTAAAGTGGGAGGTGAGATAAGTATTACAACTTAGAAGTAACCTTGTAAACCACAAAGAGGATCTTTTCCTGTGCAAAAAAATCTGAAACTTTCAATTTATGAGGGGAAAAAACTATATAGCCTTTCCATGTACTAATGCTTGACATTATGCAATCATCACAACAACCCTATGAAGAAAGTACAATGGTTTCCAAATTGAGTAAACTGAAATCAAGGTTCAGTCCTAGAGCGGAAAGCAGCAGAGTGGCTACCTACCCTCAGCCTACTTCCAAGCCAGGGCCCTATACATCATGGCTGTACATACTGCTCTCTGTGTACAGTAGACATGTGATCAAATCTCTCAGGAGTACTTTTTTTTTTTAGGAGTACTTTTGCAGTTTCAGCATGAGAAGACAGTAACTATCTAAAGATGTGGAATTATCTTTTGAATGAGAGCTAAGTTAGTGCTCACAGGCAACTTTATTTTCTACTGCTACTAATTTTGATGTTTTAGTTTCAACAGCCTTTTGAGATGGTGGCCTGCTGTCTAATTTGCTGATTTGGGTTTGTCAGCCATTGAAGTTATGTGGGTTGGGAGAGAGCCCCAAACTGATGCTTGGGACTTGCCAGCCTCCACAACAATGTGACCCGTTTTTCTGACAACCCCACAACAGCACTCAATCATCTGACTAGAGGTCAGATTCAGGATCCATATCAAGAAAGGGAACTTTGGTAAAGCATTCCAAAGTATAAGGAGGCTTCAAAAAGTTTATGGATAGATAGAAGTGAAAAACTGTAAATGGGATTGCCAGTCCAGCATGCTGAATGAAGACTGCTCTGTAAGCAAACCTCTCCATGGTATTTGTCAATTCTCCCATCAAAACTAGTGCCACTTGGGAAACTGGTGTTGGAATGAAAATCCAGGCACCAGGGTAGTAATATCCAGCAAACCTCAGGTAGTAACAGATGTAGATGGAATGTCCCTAACCAGTTATACTCCAGTGTCATCCAGCCAGCCATTTCTCCAAATATGTGCCAAGGGGGAGAGGGGAGGGAACAGCACAGAACAAGGGAAGTCATCATTAGAGCCCTTTGAGTTTGCAGCCTCAATGAGTAGTAACTGCAGGAGGGAGTGTCACCGAACATATTTGCCTCATTGCTGAGGAGCAGAAAGATGAATTATGGGAGGAATTATGAAAAATAAGGAGGCTTGTGAATCTTCAGAGCCATGCACTACTCACCAATGAAAGACAAATCTAACATTTCAGGTGCTTATTGCCATGGAAATCTCAACAAAGCCAATATTAAGGTTTCTCAATGGAATAAAGGGAAATATGGGAAATTTTTTTAGAGAATTTCAGAAAAACAATAAAGGAGCAAAATGAGGAATTTAATAAAGAGATGAAAACCTTAAGTTAAAAGCACCCATAAGTTCTGAAGCTTAATAATGAAATTACAGAAATAACTTCACAGAAGAACAAGAAAGTAAAATTGAAACAATGGAATGAAGAGTCAAGTAAAATAGAAGACAAAGCCTTGAGATCACGTAGTTTGAAGAGCAAATGGGGAGAAATGAACAGAGTATAAGGGTTCTGTGGGCAGCATCAAGAGAAACAATTTAAACATGTGGGAATTTCAGAAATAAAAGAGAGTAGATGAAATCTAGAAGATTTCTTTTTTTAAAAAAAAGAAGATATCCCAAATATAAAGGATAAGATTTTCATCCAAAATGCTCAGCAAACTCCAGATTGGTTAAATCCTAAGAGAAACATACTAAGACATATCATAATCGAACTTTCCAGAAACAAACATAAA